>NC_041387.1:347508449-347509637 GCF_002162155.2 Triticum dicoccoides | reverse complement strand
TCCCCCTTCGTCTCTCTCTCCCCCTAGGTCGCCTCGGCCGTCGCCGCTCGACACCAACAGCGCCGGACCGCCCCGCCCCCGTCTCCTCCTTTCCCCACACTCGTCGCGCTCACCGTGACCCTCGCGCCCGTGGCCGCACCCTCTCCCCCCAGGTCGGCTCGCCGTCCGCGCCCGGTGCGTCACCGCACCCCGGCCTCCTCACCCTCCGGTGACGCCGGCCCCTCCCTGCTCCCCCGTGCTGCTCCCCTGCCTCTGCCTCGCGCGAGCGCGCCCCTGAACACCGTCCCGTGCCTCCTCTACTGACCGCACTGGCCGCGGCCAGTCGCCGGCCACCACTCGCCTGGCCGGCGCCGTCACCACCGGCGCCCCGCATCGCTTTGTTGGGCTGCGCCCGCAGCACCCAGCGCCCACGCCCGTTCGGGCAAGCGCTCGCACCCGCGCCCATTTAGCCTCATGGGCCACTGACCACAGGGGCCCACGCCCCAGAACGTTAAAAAAAGAGAATTAAAAATAAAAATAATAAATAAAAATAAAAATGATTTAATAAAATTAATTATTAATTAATTAATTATCTAATGAATTAATTAAGTTAATTAATCCGGTTTAATTAATTTAATTAACTAGTTAGGTTACTGAAATAGTAATTAAATTAACTAATCTGTAATTAACCTAAACAGTGTATGACAGGTAGGTCCCACTGGACCCACCTGTCAGGTTGACCAAGTCAACTCTGTTGACTGCTCATGTCAGCATGACATCATGCTGATGTCATTAATCTGTTTTCCGAATTAATTAAATAATTAATTAAATTCCAGAAATTATTAAAATCTTTAGAAAATCATATCTTTTAATCCGTAACTCGGATTAAAATATTTTCAACATGAAAGTTGCTCAGAACGACGGGACGAATCCGGATACGCGGTTCGTTCGTCCGCCACACACCCATAACCTATCGAACCCGCAACTTTCCCCCTCCGGCTCCTCTGCCCGAAAACACGAAACACCGGGGATATTTTCCCGGATGTTTCCCCCCTTAACCGGCATCACCTCATACCACGTCAGGTCACGCCTAGCATCGTTACTTGTCATGTCATGCATCGATATGCATCTGTTTACATGGTATTCATTGTTTCTTCCCCCTCTTCTCTCCGGTAGACTACGAGACCGACACTGCTGCTGCCCAGTTCG
>NC_041387.1:347500237-347508091 GCF_002162155.2 Triticum dicoccoides | reverse complement strand
TGTTACTGCTTTCTGTTATACCTATCCTGATGCATAGCCTGTCCTTGATACTACTGTTGTTACCTTTACCTGCAATCCTATATGCTTAGTATAGGATGCTAGTATATTCATCTGTGGCCCTACATTCTTGTCCATCAGCCGTGCTATACTATCGGGTCGTGATCACTCGGGAGGTGATCACGGGTATATACTATATACTTTATACATGATACATGTGGAGACTAAAGTCGGTTCGGCTGGTGGAGCACCCGCGAGTGGATCTTTGTGGCGGAGCGACAGGGCAGGTTGAGACCGCCTAGGAGAGAGGTGGGCCTGGCCCTGTTCGGTGTTCGCGGATACATAACACGCTTAATGAGATCTTGGTATTTGATCTGAGTTGGCTACGAGCCTATACGCACTAACCAACTACGTGGGAAAGATATGGGCACTCGGTGTCGTGGTATCAGCCGAAGCATTTCGTGATGCCAGCGACTGAGTGGCGCGCGCCGGATTGGAACGTAAGCCTGCTCTTGTATTAAGGGGGCTAGTTCTGCTTTCGGCCGCGTACACAACATGCAGGTGTGCTATGGGCGATGGGCCCAGACCCCTGTGCGCTTAGGTTTAGACCGGCGTGCTGGCCTCTCTGTTGAGCCTAGGTGGGGCTGCGACGTGTTGATCTTTCGCGGCCGGGCATGACCCGGGAAAGTGTGTCCGGCCAAATGGGATCAAGCGTGTTGAGTAAGTTGGTGCACCCCTGCAGGGAAGTTAATCTATTCGAATAGCCGTGATCTTCGGTAACAGGATGACTTGGAGTTGTACCTTGACCTTATGACAACTAGAACCGGATACTTAATAAAACACACCCTTCCAAGTGCCAGATACAACCGGTGGTCGCTCTCCCTTAGGGATATGAGGAGGGGGTCGCCGGGTAGGATTATTGCTATGTGATGTTACTTGGAGGACTTCAACCTACCCTCTTCTACCTGTTGCAAGACGGAGGTGACCAGAAGCGTAGTCTTCGATAAGACTAGCTATCCCCCTGTTATTCTGGCATTTTGCAGTTCAGTCCACTGATATGGCCCATTACACATATATCCATGCATATGTAGTGTAGATCCTTGCTTGCGAGTACTTTGGATGAGTACTCACGGTTGCTTTCTCCCCCCCTTTTCCCCCTTTCCTTTCTTTCTGGTTGTCGCAACCAGATTCTGGAGCCCTGGAGCCAGACGCCACCGTCGACGATGATTCCTACTACACTGGAGGTGCCTACTACTACGTGCAGGCTGCTGACGACGACCATGAGTAGTTTAGGAGGATCCCAGGCAGGAGGCCTGCGCCTCTTTCGATCTGTATCCCAGTTTGTGCTAGCCTTCTTAAGGCAAACTTGTTTAACTTATGTCTGTACTCAGATATTGTTGCTTCCGCTGACTCGTCTATGATCGAGCACTTGTATTCGAGCCCTTGAGGCCCCTGGCTTGTATTATGATGCTTGTATGACTTATTTTATTTGTAGAGTTGTGTTGTGATATCTTCCCGTGAGTCCCTGATCTTGATCGTACACGTTTGCGTGTATGATTAGTGTACGATTGAATCGGGGGCGTCACAAGTTGGTATCAGAGCCGGCTGAGAATCCCCCTTCCACACTCCTTGGCCGAAGTCGAGTCTAGACATTGCAAAACTTTTACTAACTTGGTTGTGTGCCTTACGGGCCCATGTCGCCATCGGGTGGTACTAGGATCTTTTACTCCTCGACCTTTACTCTGGGACTCTGAACTCTCTTCTACTCGGGTTAATCGAATTTACTAACTAACACTAGGATCCCATGACCACATTCACCCCAAAGTTGGATAAAGCCATAGTTATTCCTTGGAATTGTATTTGATCAATTTCCACACTGTCATTTGACTCCTTTGAAACATCTTTGTTTTCAGATGGAACCCACGAGGCAGGTCGTGTGCCACACGACGGCCATTGGTGCCTCGGGATCACCTGCGGTGCTAGCAGAGATGATGACCTATCTGGGTTATCGCTGGCACCCTGAGTACACCGTCTTTGAGGAGTACCAGGACTTTAACCAAGAGCAGTACCGAGCCATCGTCCACCTCTAGTCTCGGGAGTATGACTCCACTACTGTGCTGCACACCACACATGGTGTTGGGGTGACTATCGATATGGCAGTCCACGATGCTGCTTATGCTGCTCTGACACGTCTTCGTGGAGAGTATCGGGAGTTGGACACCTCCCCCTTCAGGCACATTGCTATCGCCTCTGATGTTGGTGAGGAGGGATACTACACTGTTGCCTACTCCACTGTCACCAGAGAGCCCTTCTACCATCAGAACTTTGTTCTGCATGCTGATGGGCTGGATCGAGCTAACCGAGCTCTTCGCCACGAGTTGTACATCACCCGTCAGCACCTTTACCGTGCTCTGACGCTGTTGCACCCCTTTGTCCGATCTAGAGAGCTGCCGCGATCTGTGATCTACCTAGCCAGGACCGTGATGCCCTAGGGTGTCGGTTGGCCAGAGGTGGGAGGCTACTCTCCCGCACTTGGTCCTCTTCTGCCACTTGGGCCTCGGGTTCTGCACCAGAGTATCCGCGGCCCCCAGGTCACTGACGTGGAGGCCTATCCGTTGCCTCACTACCAGCTTTCAGGCTACAGCTACCTCCGCAGTATCGCGTGGGACTGATGTAGGCTTGCATGTTAGTGTTAGATGCATTCGCCGAGAGCCTGCGTGCCGCCTATGATGTCTTAGTCTATGTACTGAACTCTGTGTACCGAACTCTATGCATGATCCCTTTTGTAAGATGTGCCGACTACTATGTAGTTTCTATCGTGCTGCTTTCATTATGCATATTTGATCATGAATGATTCTTGTCCTTAGCATAATTTCTCAAATGCTGAACTACCCCTGTTAAATTAGCAGGATGGTTAGACCAGCTGGTCGTGGTCGTGGTGGCAACTTCCCACCACCGCCTGAGTACATGGCTGGTATGATCCAACAGCTTGAGATGAATCGCCAGTTCATGGAAAACATGATGGCTCAGTTTCCTCGCCCCAATATGAACCAGCAGCCAAACGCAACAACTCTGCAGGATTTCATACGCCTGAACCCAACTGTGTACCGCAGCTCAACTCAGCCGCTGGATGCTGATGACTGGCTCCGTGACATCACCTATGAGATGGAGTCTGCTGATGTAGCCCCTGCCAGCTATGTCACCTTTGCTTCCTTCTTCCTGAAGGGACCCGCAGCTCAATGGTGGGACAGCCACAGGCGTACTCTGCAAGTTGGAACAATCATCACCAGGCCAGACTTCCAAGCTGCTTTCCGTGGCCGCGTCATCCCTCAAGGAGTCATGGACCGGAAGAAGCGTGAGTTCCGCAACCTCACCCAAGGCAACAAGACTGTTGAAGCTTATCAGCGAGAGTTTCTGGACTTGTCTCGCTATGCTGAAGAGGACATTGCAACTGATGCACGCAGACAGGAGAAGTTCCGTGACGGCCTTCAAGCTGACATCAAGCTCGCACTTCTAGTGCACGACTTTGCTGATTTCGCCACCTTGGTGAACAAAGCTATCAATGTCGAAACTGGTCTGCAGGAATACCAGAGCTCTAACAGGCGCAACTATGACACGGGCTCATCTTCGGGCCCGTCCTCATAGAAGCGTAAGATATGGATTCCCAACAGCATGTACCAGCCAAATGCACCTGCCCCAAGGCAGAGCTATGCTGCACCTCGTCTGCCTACTCCAACTAGGCAGCCAAAGCTTCCAACTCCACCACCCCAAGCTCATGTTCCCTCTCCCAATAATGGTCTGTGCTACAAGTGTGGTCAACCAGGTCACCGTGCTAGGGATTGCAATCAGAATCAGAATCAACTGGCACTTCCCGCAACTGGCCGTGGAAGCAACCAGTCCCGCAACAACAATGCCAAGCCTTATGGTCGAGTTCATGCCAACCACGTTGATCTGAACGAATCTCAAGACCAGCCTGCTACTGTGATGGGTACACTCCTCGTAAATTCAGTACCTGCATCTGTTTTATTCGATTCAGGAGCATCGCATTCATTCATGTCAGAAGATTTTGCATACAAGCACGACGTTAAGTGTGAGGAGATGAACTCTTCGCTAGTGGTAAAAACCCCCTTGGGACAATGTCAAACCTCCATGGTTGGCGTCGACGTCCCCGTGGAAATCGAAGGGCTGGAATTCTATGCCTCACCCATTATCCTGAAGACGTCTAACATTGACCTCATTTTGGGGATGGATTGGTTGAAAGCGCATACTGCTTCAATCATTTGCGCCACTAAGACCGTCCATCTGCTACACCCTTCTGATGAAATAATAAGCTACAATGCTCGTCTGGTTCAGAATGCCGAGGCAAGGCTCTATGCATTGAATACATTGAACGCCGCACCCCTCGAGGGCATTGAAAACATTCCTGTCGTTCGCGATTTCCAGGACGTCTTTCCTAAAGAACTTCCAGGGATTCCCCCTGCTAGAGCTGTCGAATTCGTCATCGACTTGAAACCAGGCACCACTCCTATAGCCAAGCGACCCTACAAGATGCCGCCGCATGAACTCCTTGAGCTCAAGGAGGAAATCGACAAGTCTCTTCGCAGTGGTTTCATTCGCCCAAGTTGCTCTCCTTGGGGAGCACCTTCTCTCTTTGTCAAGAAGAAGGATGGGACAAACCGATTGGTCCAAGACTACCGTCCTATAAACCAAGCTACCATTCAGAATAAGTATCCTCTTCCTCGGATCAATGATCTGTATGATCAACTGGCTGGTTCATTAGTGTTCTCTAAACTCGACTTGAGGTTGGGTTACCACCAGATCCGTGTTCGTGAGGAGGATATCCCAAAGACCGCATTCGTGACTCGTTATGGTTCATACGAGTACACCGTCATGTCTTTCGGCTTAACCAATGCGCCAGCCACCTTCTCTCGCCTGATGAACTATATATTCATGGATTAGCTCGACAAGTTCGTCGTGGTTTATCTGGGTGATATCCTGATATTTTCCAAGAATGAAGAAGAACATGCTGAACATCTTCGTCTTGTGCTGGAAAAGCTACGAGAGCATCAACTTTATGCCAAGTACTCCAAATGTGAATTCTGGCTTCCCGAAGTAACCTATCTTGGGCATGTCATCTCTAAGGATGGTATTGCCGTCAACCCTGAACGAGTTCAAGCTATTCTCGATTGGACTCCTCCGAAGAATGTCAAGCAAGTCAGAAGTTTTCTCGGTCTCGCCACCTATTGTCGTAGATTCGTCGAGAACTTCTCCAAGATTGCCAGGCCTCTGACTAACCTGTTGCATAAGGGCGTCAAGTTCCAATGGACAGATAAATGTCAGGAAAGTTTCCAGGCACTCAAAGACAAGTTGACTTCTGCCCCAGTGCTAGCTCCTCCTGATACTAAGAAGGACTTCATCATTTACTGTGACGCTTCCCGTCAAGGATTAGGCTGTGTCCTAATGCAAGAGCGCAAAGTGGTTGCTTATGCCTCGCGGCAATTGCGCCCTCACGAAGAGAACTACCCAGTTCACGACCTCGAACTTGCTGCTGTCATTCATGCGCTAAAACAGTGGCGACATTACCTTCTCGGTAATCGTTGCGAGATCTTCACTGACCACCAAAGTCTGAAGTATCTGTTTCCTCAGCCAGACCTGAACCTCCGTCAGCAGAGATGGATGGAGACTATTGCAGACTTTGATTTGGGTATTTCCTATACCCCAGGCAAGGCTAATGTAATGGCTGATGCTTTAAACCGCAAGTCTTACTGCAACCACCTCCAGGTTCACAAAGTTCAGCCCTCACTCGTTGAAGAGTTCAGAAAGCTGAACCTCCATATTGTTCCTCCGGGTGCACTCGCTCCCCCTCCTCCGGAGTTACGCAAGATGAACCTCCATGTTGTTTCCAGGGGTTCTCTCAATACCCTGATTGTGGAACCAGATCTTGTGGACACCATCAAATGGATACAGAAATGTGACGATGAAGTCGAGAGGATTAAACTTTATCTCGCAGAAGGAAAGCCCTCATTCTTCACTGTGGATGACGCAGGCACCCTATTTTTCAAAGGTCGCCTAGTGGTACCGAGTAAGAGGGAAAACCTGAATCTGAATCCAAAGGTTATGAAAGAAGCTCATGATACGCCTTTGTCTATTCATCCCGGTAGCACCAAGATGTACCAAGACATTCGTCAGAGATTCTGGTGGTCTAATATGAAGTGAGACATTGCTCGTTATGTTGCTGAATGTGACGTTTGCTGTCATATCAAAGAAGAACATCAAAGGCCTGCTGGAACTCTGCAACCTATCTCTATTCCTGAATGGAAATGGGACCATGTTGAAATGGACTTCGTCACTGGATTTCCCAAGTCGCAGAAAGGTAATGATGCTATTCTTGTCGTCATTGACCGGCTTTCTAAAGTTGCAATTTTCTGGCGGTCAAAGAAACGATCACTGCTAGTCAGCTTGCAACTCTCTATATGTCCAAAATTGTTTCACTTCACGGTATTCCACTGGTTATTAGTTCGGACCGTGGCAGCTTATTCACTTCAAGATTCTGGGCAAGTTTCTAAGAAGCTATGGGGACTCACTTATCTTTCAGTACTGCGTTTCATCCGTAGTCACAAGGGCAAGTTGAACGTGTCAACCAAGTTCTCGAAGACATGCTTCGAGCTTGTGTTATTTCCTTCGGCAAGAAATGGGAGGAATCTCTCCCGTATGCTGAGTTCTCTTATAATAATAGCTATCAAGCTAGTCTGAAGATGGCCCCCTTCGAAGTGTTATATGGACGAAAGTGCCGAACCCCTCTGAACTGGTCAGAAACTGGGGAACGTCCACTCTTCGGTCCGGATATTATCCAACATGCAGAAGAACAAGTCCGCATTATTCGCGAGAATCTCAAGACTGCTCAGTCACGTCAAAAGAGTAATTATGACCGTCATCATAAGGACATGGTCTATCAACCTGGCGAAAAGGCCTATCTTCGCGTTACACCAATGAAGGGTGCTCACTGCTTCGGGATCAAGGGCAAGCTAGCTCCTCGCTATATTGGCCCATTCACTATTCTGGAAAGGCGTGGGAAAGTGGCATATCAACTGGAGCTTCTGTTGAACCTTTCTCAGGTTCACGATGTGTTCCACGTGTCACAACTCCGACGCTGCTTCAAGGACCCAATCCGAGCAGTGGACCATGAAGTGCTCGAATTGCAACAGGATCTCTCCTATAAAGAGCATCCGGTCCGCATTCTCGACCAAGCTGAACGCCGCACACGTCAGAAGGCGATCAAGTTCCTCAAAGTCCAGTGGTCGAATCACTCTGAAGACGAAGCCACCTGGGAACGCGAGGATCGTCTTCGTGATGAATACCCCGCACTCTTTCCTTCTACCTCCTAAATCTCGGGACGAGATTTCTTGTAGTGGAGGAGATTTGTAACGCCCGGATAATCATGCTACAGTAAACTCACGTTGATGGTGCCACGTCACCTCTGTCTCTGTAGTTAATCTCGGGTTAATTCAACAGTGTTTCGAAATTCAAATTCAAATGTGTGATAGCAATAAAAGTTTTCAAAAATTCAAACTAAAATGTTCGGGGGTTGCCAAATATTGCATAGGAAATTATTGTGAAATAAACACATTTTTATAAAAGGCCTAAATAATTTAAAATTATTTAAAACAGAAAAGTAAATAAATAAAAGAAAAGAAAATACAAAAGAGAAAAACTAAGCTAACAAAAAAAAGAAAGAGAAGCCCCCCCTGCTGGACCGCGGCCCAGCTGGCCATCGGGCCAACCAGGCCGGCCCAGGTCGGCCCCCATGTCCTCTCCCTTATCCACTCACCCCCCCCACACACACACACACACGTTCCA
>NC_041387.1:347417376-347499756 GCF_002162155.2 Triticum dicoccoides | reverse complement strand
CTCGCCTGGCCGGCGCCGTCGCCACCGGCGCCCCGCATCGCTTTGTTGGGCTGCGCCCGCAGCGCCCAGCGCCCACGCCCGTTCGGGCGAGCGCCCGCACCCGCGCCCGTTTAGCCTCATGGGCCACTGACCACAGGGGCCCACGCCCCAGAACGTTAAAAAAAGAGAATTAAAAATAAAAATAATAAATAAAAATAAAAATGATTTAATAAAATTAATTATTAATTAATTAATTATCTAATGAATTAATTAAGTTAATTAATCCGGTTTAATTAATTTAATTAACTAGTTAGGTTAATTAAATAGTAATTAAATTAACTAATCTGTAATTAACCTAAACAGTGTATGACAGGTAGGTCCCACTGGACCCACCTGTCAGGTTGACCAAGTCAACTCTGTTGACTGCTCATGTCAGCATGACATCATGCTGATGTCATTAATCTGTTTTCCGAATTAATTAAATAATTAATAAAATTCCAGAAATTAATAAAATCTTTAGAAAATCATATATTTTAATCCGTAACTCGGATTAAAATATTTTCAACGTGAAAGTTGCTCAGAACGACGGGACGAATCCGGATACGCAGTCCGTTCGTCCGCCACACACCCCTAACCTATCGAACCCGCAACTTTCCCCCTCCGGCTCCTCTGCCCGAAAACACGAAACACCGGGGATATTTTCTCGGATGTTTCCCCCCTTAACCGGCATCATCTCATACCACGTTAGGTCACGCCTATCATCGTTACTTGTCATGTAATGCATCGATATGCATATGTTTACATGGTATTCATTGTTTCTTCCCCCTCTTCTCTCCGGTGGACTACGAGACCGACACTGCTGCTGCCCAGTTCGACTACGGAGTTGACGACCTCTCTCTCTTGCCAGAGCAACCAGGCAAGCCCCCCCCCCCTTGATCACCAGATATCGCCTATTCTACTCTATACTGCTTGCATTAGAGTAGTGTAGCATGTTACTGCTTTCTGTTATACCTATCCTCATGCATAGCCTGTCCTTGATACTACTATTGTTACCTTTACCTGCAATCCTATATGCTTAGTATAGGATGCTAGTATATTCATCTGTGGCCCTAAATTCTTGTCCGTCAGCCATGCTATACTATCGGGCCGTGATCACTCGGGAGGTGATCACGGGTATATACTATATACTTTATACATGATACATGTCGAGAGTAAAGTCGGGTCGGCTGGTGGAGCACCCGCGAGTGGATCTTTGTGGCGGAGCGACGGGGCAGGTTGAGACCGCCTAGGAGAGAGGTGGGCCTGGCCCTGTTCGGCGTTCGTGGATACTTAACACGCTTAACGAGATCTTGGTATTTGATCTGAGTTGGCTACGAGCCTATACGCACTAACCAACTACGTGGGAAAGATATGGGCACTCGGCGTCGTGGTATCAGCCGAAGCACTTCGTGACGCCAGCGACTGAGTGGCGCGCGCCAGATTGGAACGTAAGCCTGCTCTTGTATTAAGGGGGCTAGTTCTGCTTTCGGCCGCGTACGCAACGTGCAGGTGTGCTATGGGCGATGGGCCCGGACCCCTATGCGCTTAGGTTTAGACCGGCGTGCTGGCCTCTCTATTGAGCCTAGGTGGGGCTGCGACATGTTGATCTTTCGCGGCCGGGCATGACCCGGGAAAGTGTGTCCGACTAAATGGGATCAAGCGTGTTGGGTGAGTTGGTGCACCCCTGCAGGGAAGTTAATCTATTCGAATAGCCGTGATCTTCGGTAACAGGACGACTTGGAGTTGTACCTTGACCTTATGACAACTAGAACGGGATACTTAATAAAACACACCCTTCCAAGTGCCAGATACAACCGGTGGTCGCTCTCCCTCAGGAATATGAGGAGGGGATCGCCGGGTAGGATTATTGCTATGTGATGTTACTTGGAGGACTTCAACCTACCCTCTTCTACCTGTTGCAAGACGGAGGTGACCAGAAGCGTAGTCTTCGATAAGACTAGCTATCCCCCTCTTATTCTGGCATTCTGTAGTTCAGTCCACTGATATGGCCCTTTACACATATATCCATGCATATGTAGTGTAGATTCTTGCTTGCGAGTACTTTGGATGAGTACTCACGGTTGCTTTCTCCCCCCCCCCTTTTTCCCCCTTTCATTTCTTTCTGGTTGTCGCAACTAGATTCTAGAGCCCTGGAGCCAGACGCCACTGTCGACGATGATTCCTACTACACTGGAGGTGCCTACTACTACGTGCAGGCTGCTGACGACGACCATGAGTAGTTTAGGAGGATCCCAGGCAGGAGGCCTGCGCCTCTTTCGATCTATATCCCAGTTTGTGCTAGCCTTCTTAAGGCAAACTTGTTTAACTTATGTCTGTACTCAGATATTGTTGCTTCCGCTGACTCGTCTATGATCGAGCACTTGTATTCGAGCCCTCGAGGCCCCTGGCTTGTATTATGATGCTTGTATGACTTGTTTTATTTGTAGAGTTTTGTTGTGATATCTTCCCGTGAGTCCCTGATCTTGATCATACATGTTTGCGTGTATGATTAGTGTATGATTGAATCGGGGGCGTCACATAGACCGACTTCTGCCTGCATCTACTACTATTACTCCACACATCGACCGACTCCTGCCTGCATCTAGAGTATTAAGTTCATAAGAACAGAGTAACGCATTAAGCAAGATGACATGATGTAGAGGGATAAACTCAAGCAATATGATATAAACCCCATTTTGTTATCCTCGATGGCAACAATACAATACGTGCCTTGCAACCCTTTCTGTCACTTGATAAGGACACCGCAAGATTAAACCCAAAGCTAAGCACTTCTCCCATGGCAAGAAAGATCAATCTATTAGGCCAAACCAAACTGATAATTCGAAGAGACTTGCAAAGATAACTCAATCATACATAAAAGAATTCAGAGAAGATTCAAATATTATTCATAGATAAACTTGATCATAAACCCACAATTCATCGGATCTCGACAAATACACCGCAAAAAGAGTTTATATCGAATAGATCTCCACAAGAGAGGGGGAGAACATTGTATTGAGATCCAAAAAGAGAGAAGAAGCCATCTAGCTAATAACTATGGACCCGTAGGTCTGTGGTAAACTACTCACAACTCATCGGAGGGACAAGGATGCTGATGTAGAGGCCCTCCGTGGTTGACTCCCCCTCCGCAGAGTGTCGGCAAAGGCTCCAAGATGAGATCTCGCGGATACAGAAGGTTACGGCGGTGGAAATTGTGTTTCGTGGTGCTCCTTGATGTTTTCGGGGTACGTAGGTATATATAGGAGGAAGAAGTACGTCGGTGGCCGCCCGAGGGGCCCACGAGGCAGGGGGATGCGCCCTACAGGGGGGCGCGGCCTCCTATCTCGTGGGGGCCTCGGGTGCTTCTTGACTTGCACTCCAAGCTCTCCGGATCACGTTCGTTCCAAAAATCACGCTCCCGAAGGTTTCATTCCGTTTGGACTCCGTTTGATATTCCTTTTCTTCGAAATACTGAAATAGGCAAAAAAAACAGCAATATGGGCTGGGCCTCCGGTTAGTAGGTTAGTCCCAAAAATGATATAAATGTGTAAAATAAAGCCCATAAACATCCAAAAGGGGTAATATAATAGCATGGAACAATCAAAAATTATAGATACGTTGGAGACGTATCAAGCGCCAATGGCGGAGCTCCGGAGGTTTCGGTCTCACGAGGAGGAAGAAGAGAGAGGCAAGGGTAAAAATTGAAAAAGGAACCCCCTGTCCCTATTTATAAGGAGATGGTAAACTGGCATGCATGGGAATCGAGGAGGCAGAATGATTATCTTTGCGGTGCGGGCGCCTCGATTCCCAGAAAGTCCATTAAGATAAAGATTCGTTATGATATCATGGGTTCTATGTGCATTTAATGCACATGAGGTCATGGTGGGTTACAATGGTTCCATTTACAAGATGTCACGGCGGCTTATGGTGGTTATGCTCGCGTGGTATTATTATAGGTTCAACATTGGTGGATGATTTGTCAATTAAGACAGTGAAGATTGAAGATCGACATGAACAAGTTCAAATCAATCTCGGGCCTAATGTTGAGGATATAGCGCCTAGGTGTGACCCGCCCAGAAGGGGCCGGGTTACACCATTGGCGGCATAACATGAAGAAGGCCCAAGTAGGCCTAAGAAGATGAAGTATGAAGATGGAGGCTCATAGGAGTGGGCCTGGTGAAAGCCCAAGACCCCCATTGCGAACCGCCATATGGTGATTTGTCTATCAAGATAAGGCAATTTAGAAACCAAGCTGGTCACGTTGTGTAATCTGGCCCAGACTCTTGTAAGCCGCCGGGCTCGACCTGTGTATACAAAGGTGAGACCCGGTGGCGGCTTAGGCCAAAAAACAATCAATCGAGAACTAGGTCAAGTGTATTTGCTCCCTTGTAACCGAAAATCAAGCAATACAACAAGAAGCAGGACATAGGCTTTTACCTTGTTGAGGGGCCGAACCTGGGTAAACTCCTTGTGTACTTTGTCCCGTTCAACCCCTTCAAGCTAGCTTACATGCGATGGCTCCACACCTAAGTCCTTTCACAAGGGCATCTGCCGTGTTAAATCCATGACACACGGTACAATATTTAAGTCTTCCTGAAGAGGACAAAGATTGGGCGGGCAATTATCCATAGACACTGGCCTAAAGTTGCAAGAACATTCAACATCACTGAAGGCTCAATATTTGCCTTCAGCTTCTGTAGTTTCCCAGATGAGATTCATCTGTCTATTTACCATGTATTATGCTACTTTCCAAAGGTTTTCGATGTTGCATGTGAAACTTGGTGCTATTGTGTAATAGCGTAACTGAGTGTCGAAGCTATCTGATGTAATTCTATTATGAAATCCTGGTTGCCGTTATACAGATATGAAATATCTGATGTGTTTTATAAGAAATATCAATTTGATTACTACATGGATTATCAATAATAGGCTAATTACCCTGCTTATCTGGGTTTTCTATTGCAGATGGTTACTCAGATAACATCGTGGGCGATGAACTCAAACAACCCACACGGTTTCTAGAAAGTAGGCGTGTTCGATCAACTAACAATCACACACGGCTTCCGGCAAAGAACTGTTTGCGTTAGGCCACCTTGCACAAATGTTTCCACACAAAAAACTGTGTGTGATATACAAACGAACGAAAATGTTTTTCTAGGATTCATCATGTGGGATGTACATATGAACGGAAACATTTCTATGCCTCACCAAATCACGCACGAGCTCATTTTACCCCAGCCTGTGTGCCAGGAGGGCCTATCCCCGACAGTTTATGGGTCGTGTGGGAAGGAACCCCCTATTTCCCACACTCACTTGGCGACGCATTGGTACAACAAGGTGCTATACAAATGGTTTTTAACCCCTTTCCGCGACAGCGTTCGGAACCGTCACCTAGTGAGTGTGGGTGATTAGGGGGGTCCTTCCCACACGACCTAGAAACTGTCGGGGATATGCCCTCCTGGCACACACGCTCGGGAAAATGAGGTCGTGTGCGACCAGCGAGCGAGCGGATACGGTTATACATACGGTAGTGCTCAAAAAGACAATTATACAGGCGAAATCATTTCCGGTCGTAAGTACATCCCACACAGTCAGTCCCCGCGAAACGTTTCGGTTCGTATATACATCCCACACAGTCGGTGCAAGGAAAATGTTTCCTTTTTTAGGTACATCACACATAATTTTCCGTGTTAAATCGTTTGTGATGGCATTCCCATCACACACAATATTAAAAAAATTATCGTTTTGTGTTATTAAATGCATCACACACGGTGCATAGAAGAAACTGTGTGGCAAAGGTTGTCTATCACACACAGTTTTTATGCGGTAAACGTTTGTGCAAGGTGGCCTAACGCAAACAGTTTTCAATAGAATGTCGTGTGTGATTGTTCATCGATCCAACACGGTTTATTCCTAGAAACTGTGTGTGTTGCCTTAGGTCATCGGCCACGGTATTTTCTCAATAACCGTTTGCAATAGAAAAAACCAATTAGTAGGCTAATTCGCCATTAGCAGGCTAATTGCCCTATTATTAATAATCCACTTATTAATCTAATTGACATTCATATTAAACACATAATATATTTCATTCCCATATTAAGGAAGCAGGATTTCATAATTGAAATACATCATAGTACAACATGATAGCTTCAGCACTCAGCTACCCCATTACACAACTGCACCAGCACCAAGTTTCACATGACCTTTCAAAGTTAGCATCATATACGGTACATAGACAGATGCATCTCATTGGGAAAACTACTGAAGCGAAAGGCGAATATTGAGCCTTCATTGATGTTGAAGGTCTTTGCAACTTTAGGCCAGTGTCTATGGATGATTGACCATCCATCCTTCGTCCTCTTTAGGAACACTTCAATATTGAACCGTGGGTGTTGTATGAAAACCTTCCTCGCCTCCTAGCCATAGAGGTGGTTTGAGAGGTAATCATAAGTGAACTGCTTTGGAAAGGCGTGAAAACAAGGATGTGCATAAATATCTTCTCTATATTGGAAATGGGGCAAAGGAATAAAAAACGGCAAGGTATAATAGTTAGTACCATATTGTAGTGAACTGATGTCTTCTTCATTGTGCAGACAAAGATCTTGTTGTTTTTTGTCGCCAATTTCTTTATCCTAACAATCTATCTGAGTTTCTTGACTTGATTGATATTCATTAGACAACGGACCATGCATGTGCTAACCTCGATTGTAAACTTCAGTGCTTCCCATTGTTTCCCTGCAACACATATAAGGTAGTTAGTCATCAGGTTAAGTAAGGGTTCACATGCTCTCAGTAAAATATGTTGATGAAAAATAAGCACATTGCGGATTCATCAGATTAATTCAAGCCACATGTAAAACCCATTTATCCGAACCAATCAAGGTTAACAACTAGGAAATATAGCACTTGTATATGTTTCTCATGTATTAAGTGCAGCCAAATTTGATTTATTCCTCACATGCACAACAATACAAAATTCCAACCACGACAATTGGACATCGCATTGCAGAATTGAACCAAGCAGTTAACTAAACACCACAACAAATGAACCAAACATTAACTAAGCACCACATTGCACAATATAACATACTCCTAATAGAAGATCAGATAGTTAACCGAACCAAGCATGCTTATCAACTTGGAAGTATAGCAATTGTATTTGTTTCTCATGTATTTAGTACAGCCAAATTCGATTTACTTCTCACATGGTATACAATAAAAAAATGCACCCACAACTATTGAACATCGCATTGCAGAATTGAACCAAACATTTAACTAAACACCACAACACAAATGAACCAAACGTTAACTGAGCACCACATTGCACAATGTATAACCAAATCAAGCATGCTTAACAACTTGGAAATATAGCAATTGTATTTGTTTCTCATGTATTTAGTACAGCCAAATTTGATTTACTTCTCACATGGTATACAATAACATAATGCACCCACAACTATTGAACATCGCATTGGAGAATTGAACCAAACAGTTAACCAAACACCACAACACAAATGAACTAAACGTTAACGGAGCACCACATTGCATGATGTATAACCAAACCAAGCATGCTTGACAACTTGGAAATATAGCAATTATATTCGTTTCTCATGTATTTTGTAAAGATAAATTCGATTTATTTCTCACATGGGAGACAATACAAAATTGCAGCCTGAAGAATTGAACATCACATTTGCAGAATTGAACCAAACAGTTACCTGAAGACGACAACTAATTAACCAAATAGTTAATAAGTGAGCACCACACTGCACGACATATAGAACATATACACAGGAGCAACAGATTGCATGGTAAAATTAGATAGCACAATTCACTAGAATTTGTTAAGGAAAGGCAGGAGCAGCACACGCAACGGGTAAATCGAGCATGCTTAACCGGCGTAGCTAGCAAATGGCAAGGTGCTCCTCCAAGATCTAGGGGTCGGCACGAATGGTAGCCATCACGACCTCATCCGCGCGTGCGGCCACGATTTGCTTCTCCGCTGCCAAATGCTCCTTGAGCTCCTAGCTACACTGCGTGCACCATGGCTTAGGGCGGCGCTTATTTGGTGGATGGGTTGGTGATTTGGTTGGAAGGTGTCGCGCCAGCGGTCGGGCCATGTGGGATGTGGAAGGAGGAGGAGGAGGATGGGGGTCTGGTGTGGATTACCTGCCTGGATAGACGAGGCCGGGCAGCGTGAAGGAGGGTGGCCGGTGAGGGGGCGGACTACAAGCAAGGAGTGAAGGTTTCAACTTGGAAATAAGGCGGAAACAGGGGAAATGTGGCTTTTGGTAAGGGGCGCGGGGAGGTAGATATTTCTGCGGAAGCTAAAAATTTGGAATCGCTTCAGCAAAAAATTGGCACGCAAAGTGTCATCAAACACGGTCCCTTATTCAGAACTGTGTACGATATGTGAACATCACAAACGGTTCAGATAGCTTAACCCGTGTGCGATGAGTTTGAACGTCAAAATTTTTTGTTCCAATTTCCCTGGTTACAGTGCTCATCCACATCATTGCATAATTTGGGTACACAAAGGAGACTACAGCACACCCACACTTCTTAATCGAGCAAGTTCAGCAATTAAACAAACTAGCTCACCTAAACATTACTCTAACAAATGAAAGACCGGTGCTCTTAATTAAACAAAACAAATAGTACTACTACGGTTGGTGCTCGTCGATCTCCGCCGCCTCCTCCATGTCCAGCTCACGCCCGACGGTCTCCTAGGGAAGGAGCTCCATGGCATCCATTGCACCATATTTGGCAAGCATCTCACCATCTGCGTCTGCCATCTCTTTGGAAAAGGCCGCCACGAGCTGGGCGTGGGTGGCCTCGATCTGGGCTTGGATGGGCTCTGTCGTCACAAGGTATGCGGCGGAGGAACGAACGGTTGCTTGAATGCTCTCGGCGATTGCCAACTCTTCGGCCATGGGTTGCCGACCATTTTCGGAGAAGCTTCGTTCGATTTGTGCGGTGACCACCACGAGCTAGGTGTGGGCAGCCTCGACATGGTCATGCGCGGCCTCCATTAGGGCTAAGGCCACCTCTGTGGAACAGATAACTACTGTGCCGCTCTCGCCAGCTACTAACCCCGAGGCAGATGTTGCTGCTGCCACCTGAGAAGCAACAACGGCCATTTGGGCCGCCATGGCCGCCCGGTCGCAGATTGCGGCCGCACTGATGCACCTTGTTAGCACGCGCATGGAGGCTGCAGCCGCGCTCTCGCCGGAGTGGGCCGCCGAAGTTGCCCTCACGATGTGAGTCCACGTTCCCATCTTTCACCGGCAACGATTGAATAGTGAAATAATATTTGGGGAGCGAGCTAGTGTGCTTGACACGCCGACTGTGGACTGTAGCCGACGCACCTTCTTGCATAAGCCATAGGCGTACTATACACCGACGATGCTCTATGATATTTTGTATTGCATCTCACACGGTTGGTGATAATAAACTATGTGGGATCTACTTGATTTTTAATTTTGATTTGAATTACAGAATGGGGTTACAGCGGCAATGGACGATGTTTGAATTGCTAGATGATACGTCTCCAACGTATCTATAATTTATGAAGCATTCATGCTATATTATTATCTATTTTGGATGTTTATGGGCTTTATTATACACTTTTATATTATTTTTGGGACTAACCTATTAACCGGAGGGCCAGCCCATATTGTTGTTTTCTTGCCTATTTCAGTGTTTCAAAGAAAAGGAATATCAAATGGAGTCCAAACAGAATGAAACCTTCAGGAGCGTTATTTTTGGAACGAAAGCGATCCAGGAGACTTGGAGTTGAAGTCAAGGAAGCTTCGAGGTGGCCACGAGGGTGGGGCGCCCCCCCCCCCCCTACTGGGCGCGCCCCTATCTCGTGGGCCCCTCGAGGCTCCCCCAACCGACTTCTTTCGCCTATATAAGCCCATATACCCTAAAAACATCGAAGCGAACAATAGATCGGGAGTTCCACCGCCGCAAGCCTCTGTAGCCACCAAAAACCTCTCGGGAGCCCGCTCCGGCACCCTGCCGGAGGGGGAATCCCTCACCGGTGGCCATCTTCATCATCCCGGCGCTCTCCATGATGAGGAGGGAGTAGTTCACCCTCGGGGCTGAGGGTATGTACCAGTAGCTATGTGTTTGATCTCTCTCTCTCTCTCTCTCGTGTTCTCTCTATGGCATGATCTTGATGTATCGCGAGCTTTGTTATTATAGTTGGATCTTATGATGTTTCTCCCCCTCTACTCTCTTGTAATGGATTCAATTTTCCCTTTGAAGTTATTTTATCGGGTTGAGTCTTTAAGGATTTGAGAACACTTGATGTATGTCTTGCCGTGCTTATCTGTGGTGGCAATGGGATATTCACGTGATCCACTTGATGTATGTTTTGGTGATCAACTTGCGGGTTCCGCCCATGAACCTATGCATAGGGTTTGGCACACGTTTTCGTCTTGACTCTCCGGTAGAAACTTTGGGGCACTCTTTGAAGTATTTTGTGTTGGTTGAATAGATGAATCTGAGATTGTGTGATGCATATCATATAATCATACCCCACGGATACTTGAGGTGACGATGGAGTATCTAGGTGACATTAGGGTTTTGGTTGATTTGTGTCTGAAGGTGTTATTCTAATATGAACTCTATGATAGATTTAACAGAAAGAATAGCTTCATGTTATTTTACTACGGACTCTTGAATAGATAGAACAGAAAGGATAATTTTGAGGTGGTCTTGTACCCTACCATAATCTCTTCATTTGTTCTCCGCTATTAGTGGCATTGGAGTGACTCTTTGTTGCATGTTGAGAGATAGTTATATGATCCAATTATGTTATTATTGTTGAGAGAACTTGCACTAGTGAAAGTATGAACCCTATGCCTTGTTTCCTACCATTGCAATATCATTTGTGCTCACTTTTATCATTAGTTACCTTGCTGTTTTTATATTTTCAGATTACAAAAACCTTTATCTACCATCCATATTGCACTTGTATCACCATCTCTTCGCGGAACTAGTGCACCTATAAAATTTACCATTGTATTGGGTGTGTTGGGGACACAAGAGACTCTTTGTTATTTGATTGCAGGGTTGCTTGAGAGAGACCATCTTCATCCTACGCCTCCCACGAATTGATAAACCTTAGGTCATCCACTTGAGGGAAATTTGCTACTGTCCTACAAACCTCTACACTTGGAGGCCCAACAACGTCTACAAGAAGAAGGTTGCGTAGTAGACATCACTAGACCTTTTATCTGCAGTGAACATGCAACTATATGTGTGTCATAAAAAATTTGTAATTGTTCAGGGTTCCTTTGGACATTTTTATATGGTAACTTGGTTTTCTAGGCATTTCAGGTGCACAATTCAAAATTAAACCACATGCTCCAGTCCATAAAAACGTGTTGCAAAATCAAATGTTTGTCCTTGGTTGCAAGCTTAGGTCACATGCAAGAAACGAGAATCAATGTCAAACACCTTGACATTGTCGCTCAGCCGCTAACATTGAGATACATGCTTCTAACATTCTAGTAAATTGCAAACTCATATGAAATTCATGAAACTTGGCATGATATCATGGAATGGCAGTGACATGCCGTCGTAAAAATATTTTCCCATTTGGGGCAGGTGTAGGTATAAGCTTCTTCCAAACCAGAGCTTCTCTCACAACAAGCTTGATGGTTTCAGTAGGGTACGTGCCACCTTGGGGGACGAAACGATATATGTGGTCTCTTCTTACTTTCAAAATGTTTCTCGTGTCAACATAGAATAACACGAGTGTTGTGTCAATTTTTGGGGTTCGTTTTGACATTTTCATGCATTAATTGCGTTTTCAATGCATTTATGAGCACAATTCAAATTTGAACTACATGCACATGCTCTAATGCATATAAATTGGTTGAAAATTCAAATATGTGTCCTTGTTTGCATGCTTAGGTCCCATGCAAGAAATGGGAATGAATGTCAAACACCATGCCACCGTCACTCGGCCGCAAACATTGAGATTCCTGATTTTTAAATTCTAGTAAATCCAAAACTCGTCTGAAATTCATGAAACTTGGCATGCTATCATGGAGCAGCATCAACATGTCGTGGTAAAAATATTGTCCCATTTGGGGAAGGTTGGGGATATGCTTCTCACAAACCAAAGGCTCTCACAACAAGCCTGATGGTTTCGGTAGGTTACGTCCCACCTTTGGGGATGAAACGATATCCGCTGCCTCTTATTACTTTCAAAAAAATTCTAGTGTCAACATAGAACAATAGGAGTGTTGTGTCAATTTTTGGGATTTTCCAGGGTTCATTTGGACATTTTTATGCATTAATTGTGTTTTCAATGCATTTATGAGCACAATTCAAATTTGAACTACATGCACATGCTCTAATGCATATAAATTGGTTCGAAATTCAAATCTGTGTCCTTGGTTGCATGCTTAGGTCCCATGCAAGAAATGGGAATGAATGTCAAACACCCTGCCACCGTTACTCAGCCGCAAACATTGAGATTCATGTTTTTTAAATTCTAGTAAATCCAAAACTCGTCTGAAATTCATGAAACTTGGCATGCTATCATGGAGCGGCATCAACATTGTCCCATTTGGGGCAGGTTTGGGGATATGCTTCTCACAAACCAAAGGCTCTCACAACAAGCCTAATGTTTTTGGTAGGGTACATCCCACCTTTGGGGACGAAACGATATCCGCTGCCTCTTATTGCTTTCAAAAATTTTCTAGTGTCAACATAGAACAATAGGAGTGTTGTGTCAATTTGTGGGATTTTCTGGGGTTCGTTTGGACATTTTTTATGCATTAATTGTGTTTTCAATGCATTTATGAGCACAATTCAAATTTGAACTACATGCACATGCTCTAATGCATATAAATTGGTTGGAAATTCAAATTTGTGTCCTTGGTTGCATGCTTAGGTCCCATGCAAAAATGGGAATGAATGTCAAACACCCTGCCACCGTCACTCGGCCGCAAACATTGAGATTCCTATTTTTTAATTCTAGTAAATCCAAAACTCGTCTAAAATTCATGAAACTTGGCATGCTATCATGAAGCGGCATCAACATCATGGTAAAAATATCGTCCCATTTGGGGCAGGTTGGGGGATATGCTTCTCACAAATCAAAGGTTCTCACAACAAGCCTGATAGTTTCGGTAGGGAACGTCCCACCTTTGGGGACGAAACGATATCCGCTGCGCCTTATTACTTTCAAAAAAATTCTAGTGTCAACATAGAACAATAGGAGTGTTGTGTCAATTTTTGGGATTTTTCGGGGTTCGTTTGGAAATTTTCATGCATTAATTGAGTTTTAGATGCATTTATGTGCATAATTCAAATTTGAACTACATGCCATGCTCTAGTGCATATAAGTTGGTTGAAAAATCAAATATTTGTCCTTGGGTGCATGCTTAGGTCCCATGCAAGAAATGGGAATAAATTTCAAACACCAGGGTATTGTTGATTGCCGGCAAAATGTTGAGATACTTTGTTTTTAAATTCTAGCAAATCCAAAACTCCTCTGAAATTCATGAAACTTGGCATGCTATCATGGCGCCAATACTACCGCATCTGTCCTTGGAACACTGGAGACCGAAATTTCGAACGTGAATCATATAGTAGATATGATCAACATAGAGATGTTCACCATTGATGACTACCGCATCTCACGTGATGATCGGACACGGGTTAGTTGATTTGGATCATATCGCTTAGATGACTTGAGGGATGTCTATTTAAGTAGGAGTTCTTTAGTAATATGATTAATTGAACTTAATTTATCATGAACTTAGTCTTGATAGTTTTCCATATCTATGTTGTAGATTGATAGCTCACATATAGCTCCTATATATTTTTGATATGTTCCTAGAGAAAACTAAGTTGAAAGATGATAGTAGCAATGATGCGGATTGGGTCCATGATCTAAGGATTATCCACATTGCAGCATAGAAGAATTATGTCCTTGATGCACCGCTAGGTGATAGACCTATTGCAGGAGCAAATACAGACATTATGAATGTTTGGCAAGCTCAATATGATGACTACTTAATAGTTTAGTATGCCATGCTTTATGGCTTAGAACCGGGACTTTAAAAATGTTTTGAACGTCATGGAGCATATGAGATGTTCCAAGAGCTAAAATTGGTATTTTAGACTCATGACCGTGCCGAGAGGTATGAGACCTCTGACAAGTACTTTTCCTACAAGATGGAGGAGAATAGCTCAACCAGTGAACATGTGCTTAGAATGTCTGGGTACTACAATCGCTTGAATCAAGTGGGAGTTAATCTTCCAGATAAGATAGTGATAGACAAAGTTCTCTAGTCACTACCACCAAGCTACTAGAACTTCATGATGAACTATAATATGCAAGGGATGACGAAAATCATTCCCAAGCTCTTCTCGATGCTGAAATTGGCGATAGTAGAAATCAAGAAAGAGCATCAAGAATTGATGGTTAACAATACCACTAGTTTCAAGAAAATGGGTAAGGGAAAGAGAGGGAACTTCAAGAAGAATGGAAAGAAATTTGCCACTCCCATGAAGAAGCCCAAAGTTGGACCCAAGCCTGAGACTGAGTGCTTCTACTGCAAAGGGACTGGTCACTGGAAGAGGAACTGCTCCAAATACTTGGCGGATAAGAAGGATGGCAAAGTAAACAACAGGTATATTTGATATAAATGTTATTGATGTGTACTTTACTAGTGTTCATAGCAACCCCTGGGTATTTGATACCAGTTCAGTTTCTAAGCTTGGTAACTCGAAATGGGAGTTGCAGAATGAACATAGACTAGTTAAGGACGAGGTGACAATGTGTGTTGGAAATAATTCCAAGGTTGATACAATCATCATCGCACACTCCCTCTACCTTCGGGGTTAGTGTTGAACCTAAATAAATGTTATTTGGTGTTTGCGTTAAGCATGAATATGATTAGATCATGTTTATTGCAATACGGTTATTCATTTAAGTCAGAGAATAATTGTTGTTTTGTTTACATGAAAAAACCCTTCTATGGTCATACACCCAATGTAAATGGTTTATTGAATCTCGACTGTAGTGATACACATATTCATAATATTGATGCCAAAAGATGCAAAGTTGATAATGATAGTGCAACATATTTTTGGCACTGCCGTTTAGGTCATATTGGTGTAAAACACATGAAGAAACTCCATGCAGATGGACTTTTGGAATCACTTGATTATTAATCATTTGATACTTGCGAACCATGCCTCATGGGCAAGATGACTAAAACTCCGTTCTCCGGAACAATGGAGCAAGCTAATGACTTATTAGAAATAATACGAACTAATGTATACAGTCCGATGAGTGTTGAAGCACGCGGTGGGTATCGTTATTTTCTGACCTTCACAGGTGATTTGAGTAGGTATGGGTATATCTACTTGATGAAACACAAGTCTAAAACATTTGAAAAGATCAAAGAATTTTAGAGTAAAGTAGAGAATCATAGTAACAAGAAAATAAAGTTTCTACGATCTGATCGCGGAGGCGAATATTTGAGTTATGAGTTTGGCCTTCATTTAAAACAATGTAGAATAGTTTCACAAATCATGCCACCTGGAACACCATAACGTAATGGTGTGTCCGAACGTCGTAACCGTACTTTATTAGATATGGTGCGATCTATGATGTCTCTTGCCGATTTACCACTATCATTTTGGGGTTATGCATTAGAGACATCCGCATTCACGTTAAATAGGGCACCGTCTAAATCCGTTGAGACGACACCCCATGAATTGTGGTTTGGCAAGAAACCTAGGCTGTCGTTTCTTAAAAGTTTGGCGTTGCGACACTTATGTCAAAAGGCTTCAGCCTGATAAGCTCAAACCCAAATCGGGGAAGTGGATCTTCATAGGATACCCTAAGGAAAAAAATGGGTACACCTTCTACCACATCTGCAGGCAAGATCTTTGTTGCCAAGAATGGAACCTTTCTAGAGAAGGAGTTTCTCTCGAAAGAAGTGAGTGGGAGGAAAGTAGAACTTGATGAGGTAATTGTACCTTCTCTCGAATTGGAAAGTAGTACATTAGAGAAAATTGTTCCCGTGATGCCTACACCAACTAAAGAGGAAGCTAATGATGATGATCATGAAACTTCATATCAAGTTACTATTGAACCTCGTAGGTCAACTAGAGACAATCTGCACCAGAGTGGTACAGTAATCCTGTTCTGGAGGTCATGTTACTAGACCAAGGCAAACCTACGAACTATGAAGAAGCTATGATGAGCCCAGATTCCGACAGATGGCTTCAGGCCATGAAATATGAGATATGACCGATGTATGAGAACAAAGTGTGGACTTTGGTGGACTGACCGATGATCGGCAAGCCATTGAGAATAAATGGATCTTCAAGAAGAAGACTAGCACTGATAGTAATGTCACTATCTACAAAGCTCGACTTGTCACAAAAGGTTTTCGACAAAGTTCAAGGAGTTGACTATGATGAGACTTTCTCACCCGTAGTGATGCTTAAGTCTATCCGAATCATGTTAGCAACTGCCACATTCTATGATTATGAAATCTGGCAAATGGATGTCAAAAGCTGCATTCCTTAATGGATATTAAAGAAGAGTTGTATATGATGCAACCAGAAGGTTTTGTTAATCCTAAAGGTGCTAACAAAGTGTGCGAGCTCTAGTGATCCATCTATGGACTAGTGCAAGCATCTCGGAGTTGGAATATGCGCTCTGATAAGGTGATCAAATCATATGGTTTTATACAGATTTATGGTGAAGCATGTATTTACAAGAAAGTGAGTGGGTGAGGGAGTCCTGGATTAGGGGGTATCCGGACAGCCGGACTATGTACAACGTCCGAACTATTGAAGCGTGAAGATACAAGACTCAAGACTTCGGCCCAAGTCCGGATGGGACTCTCCTTTGCGTGGAAGGCAAGCTTGGCGATCCGGATATTATGTTTCCTTCCTTGTAACCGACTCCATGTAAACCCTAGCCCTCTCCGGTGTCTATATAAACCGGAGAGGTTGGTCCTTAGAACGCCGATCAAAATTACAATCATACCATCATAGGCTAGCTCTTAGGGTTTAGCCTCTACGATCTCGTGGTAGATCTACTCTTGTACTACCCATATCATCAATATTAATCAAGCAGGAAGTAGGGTTTTACCTCCATCGAGAGGGCCCAAACCTGGGTAAACATCTGTGTCCCTTGCTTCCTGTTACCATCAGCCTTGACGCACAGATTGGGACTCCCTACCCGAGATCCGCCGGTTTTGACACCGACATTGGTGCTTTCATTGAGAGTTCCTCTGTGTCGTTGCTGTCAGGCTCGATGGCTCCTTCGATCATCATCAACAACGCTGTCCAGGGCGAGACTTTCCTCCCAGGACAGATCTTCGTGTTCGGCGGCTTCGCACTGCGGGCCAATTCGCTTGGCCACCTAGAGCAGATCGATAGCTATGCCCCCGACTACCAGGTCAGGTTCGGGAACTTGAACTACACAGCGGATATCCGAGGAGACTTGATCTTCGACGGATTTGGGCCAGCGTCAGGAGCGCCGAACAGTCACGATGAGCATGGCTTAGACCTGCTGTCGGATGATGCTCGGGATATCACCCCGACAGAAGCCTCGGACTTAAATCCGGGGCAGATTGTGTTGCCCAAGGATGGAGGGCTGGACCCCGCCCCGCAGGTCGTACCCTCATCGGTGATGGAGCCGAACACAGGCCTCACTCTTGAGGGAGCCTATGACTCCGGACCCCCGGATTCATATCCGGTTGTAGGTCCCAGTCCGCGCGCCCCCGGCCCCGCCGAGCCTGATTGGGCTCCGGTGATGGAGTTCACCACGGCGGACGTTTTTGAGCACTCGCCCTTTGGCGACATGCTGAATTTATTGAAGTCTCTCTCTTTGTCACAAGACTTTGGGACGAACTATGTCCAGCTTGGGTGGGAAGCAGACGACGACGGAATTCGTTGCCCACCCACCACCCACTTCATTGCCACGATCGATGATCTAACAGACGTGCTTGACTTCGACTCAGAAGACATCGACGGTATGGACGACGATGTAGGAGAATTACAGGAGCCACCGCTCACAGGGCGGTGGACGGCAGCTCCTCATACGATATATATATGGTGGACACTCCGAAGGAAACCAATGGCAATGAGGTAACGGAGGACAATCCCTCGGGAAAAAGAGCAAATC
This sequence comes from Triticum dicoccoides, assembly GCF_002162155.2. NCBI lineage: Eukaryota > Viridiplantae > Streptophyta > Magnoliopsida > Poales > Poaceae > Triticum > Triticum dicoccoides. The sequence goes on along the minus strand of NC_041387.1, from coordinate 347,481,554 downwards.
ATGGGCTTCGTCGGCGCCGCTCCAAGCCCCGCCACAGCAATACCGGCCCCAGAGATAAAAATAATCCGGATGGCGCCGAAGAAGAATATGACCCTGAGCAGCCCGTCTTCGAGCAGGCCGAACAGGAAGATGAGCAGAACGGCCCGGAAGAACAGGCGACGGACGCATACCCGGAGGAGGACAACTACATGCCCCCCTCTGAAGACGAGATTAGCCTCGGCGACGACAAATTCGGCGTGCCTGAGGATCCCGTATAGCAGGAGCGCTTCAAGCGCAGGCTTATAGCCACTGCGAGGAGCCTGAAGAAGAAGAAGCAGCAACTTCAAGCTGATCAAGATCTGCTCACAGATAGATGGACTGAAGTCCTGGCAGCCGAGGAATATGGACTCAAATGCCAAACGGCTGACCGGCCACCCCATGGCCGGGATAAAACGGGATATCAGCTCGGATACCAGCCTGCACCCCCACGCCGATACACTACGGCTCAGGGCAATAGGCAAGACCTGCAAGATATTCTGGAAAATAAAGCAGGACAGCCAAGATCGATCTACGGATCATGGGGGCGCTCCCCAGCGCGTGACGATGACCGTCGCACCGGATACATCATCAACAAGTCCGGCCGGGCCGAACACAACAACCTAGACCAATCCGACCTGCATAGCCACATAGCCCGGCACAAAGGCGCCGCACACCCCCTTTGCTTCACTGACGAAGTAATGGATCATGAATTCCCAGAAGGGTTCAAACCCATAAACATCGAATCATACGATGGCACAACAGACCCCGCAGTACGGATCGAAGATTTCCTTCTCCACATTCACATGGCGCGTGGAGATGATCTACACGCCATCAAGTATCTTCCCCTTAAGCTCAAAGGACCAGCCCGACACTTGTTAAACAGCCTGCCAGCAAATTCCATTGGCAGTTGGGAAAACCTGGAAGACGCATTCCTTGATAACTTCCAGGGCACATATGTGTGACCACCAGACGCCGATGACCTGAGCCACATTACTCAACAGCCCGGAGAGTCAGCCCAGAAATTATGGACTCGACTCCTTACTAAAAAGAACCAAATAGTTGACTGTCCGGACACCGAAGCCCTGGCAGCTTTCAAGCATAATATCCATGACGAGTGGCTCGCTCGACACCTCGGCCAGGAAAAACCCAAGTCTATGGCAGCTCTCACAACCCTAATGACCCGCTTTTGTGCGGGTGAGGATAGATGGCTGGCTCGCAGCGGCACCACGCCACATTCCGGCACTTCGGACGGCCGCGATGCTAACAGCAAGGCACGGCGTAACAGGCATAAGAGACGGAGCAACGGCGATAGCACTGAAGACACGGCGGTCAACGCCGGATTCAGCGGATCTAAGTCCGGTCAGCGGAAAAAGGCGTTCAAAAGAAATAATCAGGGACCGTCCAGCCTGGACCGCATACTAGAGCACTCGTGCCAAATTCATGGCACCCCGGACAAGCCAGCCAACTACACCAATAGAGACTGCTGGGTGTTCAAACAGGCCGGCAAGATAAATGCCGAAAACAAGGACAAGGGGTTGCACAGCGACGATGACGAAGAGCCCCGGCGTCCGAACACAGGGGGACAAAAGAAATCCCCCCCCCCCAGGTGAAAACGGTCAACATGATCTACGCCACCCATATCCCCAAGCGGGAACGGAAGCGAGCACTATGGGACGTCTATGCGATGGAGCCAGTCGCCCCCAAATTCAACCCATGGTCAACTTGTCCAATCACCTTTGATCGTAGGGATCATCCTACTGGCATCCGTCATGGCGGCTCAGCCGCATTGGTATTAGACCCAATCATTGACGGATTCCACCTCACGGTCCTTATGGACGGCGGCAGCAGCCTGAACCTGCTTTATCAGGACACAGTGCGCAAAATGGGCATTGACCCTTCAAGGATCAAGCCCACTAAAACAACCTTTAAAGGTGTTATTCCTGGAGTAGAAGCCCGCTGTACGGGCTCTATAACACTGAAAGTGATCTTCGGATCCCCGGACAACTTCCGGAGTGAAGAGTTAATCTTCAACATCGTCCCTTTCCACAGTGGCTACCATGCACTGCTCGGACGAACCGCATTTGCTAGATTCAATGCGGTACCACATTATGCATACCTCAAGCTCAAGATGCCAGGACCGCGCGGGGTCATCACTGTCAATGGAAACATGGACCGCTCCCTTCGAACAGAAGAGCATACGGTAGCCCTCGCGGCAGAAGTACAATGCGGCCTACTCCGACAAACCAGTCCGATGAGAACTTCGAACACAGTCAAGCAAGTCTGGAGCACCCTGTCGTGGTTCTAAGTCTGACAGTAGAATAGGGGGTAGGTATGGAGAGGGAAGATCCTAGCTATGGAGCAGTTGTGCACACAAGTGTTTTACGAGTTCAGGCCCTTCTCGGAGGAAGTAACAGCCCTACGTCTCGGAGCCCAGAGGCGGTCGACTGGATTATGTGTGTGAGAGTTACAGGGGTGCGAACCCTTCTACCAGTGGAGGGGGGTGGCTTATATAGAGGGCGCCAGGACCCCAGCCAGCCCACATAGCAGAGGGTTAAAGTACATTAAGGTCTGGCGTTACTGGTAATGCCCTACATAAAGTGTCATCATGACCATTAAGACACTTAATTATAGACCGTTTGGATACAAAATAGATCTTGTACTCCTGGTGGTCGAGTGAGTCTTCATGGTCGAGTGTCGTTGCGTTCGTCGAGTGTCTTCTAGTCCGTCGAGTGGAGTTCCTCTTGGTCGACTGGAAGACGACTTCTTCTAAAAGATGTCCTTGGGGAGGGTACCTTGGTCAGGTTCATGACCCTACCCTAGGTACATGACTTCATCAGTAGCCCCCGAATGGATCGAGGTTTGAGTGAGGAAGGAGTTGGCAATCTTTCTGACCTGCTTTCTGGTGATGTAAAGGTGTTTTGCTCTGGATCAATGACTTTCAAGTGAGGGTGTCAACTTTTGTTCAGTCGCCTTGATCCATTCTTTATATCTGTCGAGTGAACTTTATGAACTTTGGGGATTTCCGAGCGACGGATCGCAGGAGATCTTCCGTCCGACAAGTTGCCCGGTGGTTAGCAGATTTAGCGGGATCCGAATTTTGGGAAGCGCGCGAAGCGGAGAAGACCGCGGTGCTCAGATGGGATAAGGCAGGGATGCCTTGATTCTTGCGCCGCCTTTTTCGCCATGTATCGCTTGCGCGACTATTTCGGGATTTGACAGGATCGCCTGGGCCTACCTGTCGGCCACTCGGAAGTGACTCCATATAAGGAAACTGGCAGAGGTTTTTTGAACAGTGCCTCCTCATTTTCTCCTCCCTCGCCTCCAGATTCATCCGCTGCGCCCACCAACTGCCCGACGCCGCTGCTCCGTTCCGGCCTCGTCGGCGACAATGGTAAAGAGAAGACGGCGGCTTTGGAGCGGGCGAAGAAGGCGACGGCGGTGGCGAAGGTGAAGGGGAGAGCGACCAGTCGAGGGGGATCCTCATCGCGGTCCCGTTTGCCGCAAGGTTGGATCCAGGGTGATTGGATCCGCTCGACCATCACCTAAAAGGATCTCGACGACCTGGCCGACGAAGGCCTGATTGCGCACGGGGCGGCGAGGCTCCCGAGGATGGAGTGGCAGCCACAGCCTCAGGAGGGTGAGTGCGTCCTCTTGGCGACTCATGTAGATCGAGGGTTCTCTCTGCCACCGCATCTTTTCTTTCGAGGGTTTCTGAATTTCTTTGGAGCTCAGCTTCACCACTTTACCCCCAATTCCATTGCCTATCTCTCCGCCTTTGTATCTTTGTGTGAAAACTTCTTGGGTTGTCGGCCGCACTGGGGCCTCTTTAAACACATATTCACTTGTCGTTCTCAGACGGTGAAAAAGACCAGCCCCAATGACCAGAGAACTCAGGTAATCTAGATGTGTGGGGGTCTCGGGGTCCAGATGAGGAGTAAGAGCGCTTTCCCAGCTATGACCCTTCCCGAGTCAGTCAGAGGGTGGCAGTCGACCTGGTTCTACTGCCAAGACCAGTCGACGCTAGGGCAGTCGACTGGGCTCCCTCCCTTCTCTATGAGTCGAGTGAACAAGCCATCCTCTCCGAAAGTAGTTCCGGAGGAGAAGGCTCAGGTTAAAATGTTGATGGAGCGAGTAGTCCAGTTGATTCACGATGGTGTGACTGGCATGGACCTTCTGGAGGTTTTCCTTCGGTGGCGCATCCAACCGCTCCAGTACCGGGGCCACCCGATGTGGTTGTACTCTGGTACTGAAGACACCAGTCGGGTCCACCCAGAGGAGGTCGATGATGCCACACTGGAGAGGTGGATGACTGCCATCACGGGGAACAAGGACAACCCTCGTGGAGCCAGGAGGATCCCGCCACTCGACCAATCTTATGAGGCGGACAAGGTACGACCACTCTTCTCCGATTGCTCCATCCATTCTGTTTCGTCGTAGATCAGTCGATTGACTTTTGTCTTGCTTGTTGTCTTTCAGGAAACCACCGAGTTGTACTCGATGCCCAACGGGGCGCAAGCACAGGCCGAAGAGGAGGAAGGAAGCGGAGGCGAAAGCCAAGAGGAGTGGGAATCGGATGCCGATGAGGGTGATGAAGATGCAGGTTCCGGTGAGAAGGAAGAGGAGGAGGAAGAGGAGGAGGAAGTTGCGGCTCCTCATTCCGAAAGGAGGTCCAAGCTCGCCCACGACCCTGCGGCTGATCGTGGCAAGGGAGTCGTGCCTGCTGGGCAGTCGACGAAACGCCCTCGGACAACTTCACCGGTGCCGACTGAGAAGGCGTCGAAGCAACCCCGAGCGGCCCCGACAAAACCGGCGAAGGCCCTACCGAAGATGAGGATGGAAATTTCGACTGTTTCTGGGTAACGGCATAACTCATGTCTTTCATTCTTGGTCGACTCAATCGCTGACCGACTGATATTTGTAATCGTAGTGCTGCTACTTCTGAGACTTCAACCAGGCTTGAGGATCAAGAAATGGAAGATGCTACTACTTCTCATCCTGGTATGATCTGCGCGGTTTTGCTTTTGGTCGGTTGAATCTTTATTTTTGACTTTGAACTTCTTCTGCAGCTCCACCTAGCGTTGTCATCAATCTCCCTGACGATGACGACGAAGCGCCACTAAGGCAGAGGAGGAGCAGGAAGGCGACTGTTGGCAAGGCTGCTCAGGTTCTGTCAGCACCTGGACCACAGATTCCAGAGGGGAGCAACGTTGCTCGGGCTACCGTGTCCTCTGCGGAGCCGTTGACGGTTGCCCACCCTTCGTTGTCGAGTGCTGACCCGCCTTCTCTCTTCTCCACCTACCACGTCCCGGAGGACCAAGCAAGCGCTGCCAAGGAAGCCATACGCCAGGCCGGGATTATGATGGAGCAGGTGAAGGTGATCCGAACCGCCAGCCAAGCAGCTTATGACGCGAGTTCAGCTCTCCAGAGTAATGTCCAGGTTAGTTAAACATCGACTGGAAATCTTGATGTTTGCCATGCACCCACTGGGTGTGTCAATTCTACGGTGGACTGCTGGCAGTCGACTGTAGTCTTTGTGTCTTGAGATTTCTCACTTTACTTGTTTCACTCGAGCATGGTCGAGTGGAACAATAAAACTGGTGGGGGCACGCTGAGTGCACCCATTGGGTGTAGTCCCCGAGACCGTGGTCGATTGCTGGCAATCGGCTATGGTCTGAATTTTTTTTACTGCTGACAATTAACTGCTTCCGGTCTGATCGACTCTGAGTCTAGCTGAAAGAACTAGTGGGGGCACGCTGAGTGCACCCACTGGGTGTAGTCCCCGAGACTACATTTGAATGTTTAGATTCAGCTGTAGTCTTAGAAATACTATGATTTTTCTTTTACTCACTCGGAAGTGATCTGTCGTTGATGTCTGTCGACTGAACTTTCGCAGAAATCTTGTGACCTTGTTTCTCGTTATACCGAATTGGAGAACAAGCATATCCAGCTTGAACTTGACCAGAAGCTTGTCCAAGAGAACTTTACAAAGTCGAAGGAAGAGGCAAAAGGTATGTTTGGTGAGAATCTTGACGACTGTCCTTGCTTCTTGCCCGTCTCCGAGTCTGATCTTATTGTGATTTTTGCAGAAAAACTGAGGGATGCTCTGAAGAAGAAGGACCTTGACCTCGCTGAAGCGCAGAAAGCGGCTTCGGACAAGACAAAACTTGCAGAAGAGAAGTTGGCTTCTGTTAACAAACTTGAAGAGGAAAACACTAATCTGAAAGCTGCACTCGACGTGGCCAATCAAGAAGTCACTCGACTGAAGAACGCCAATATGGTCCTGAGCGACAAAGCTGGCGAACTGGCGGGAAAGAAGAATGACTTGGAGGTTTATCTGGGAGGACTCGCCAAGAAGCTATTCCTCATGCTCGAAGGTAACTCCTTATCTCCGATTGGTAATTACTGACTTGCTGTAAGGGCATTAGCTTATCCTTGAATCGTGTCCACAGAATTCTGCCAAAACTTTGAAAAGGAGACTAGTCGAGTGGAGACTGGCTTGGATCCCATCAATTCTCCGGTGAAGGATGAGACTGCTATGAACATGCTCCGCCTCGAGTCTCGCGTTGCTGCAGTGGTCGATTACCTTGCAAGACTGAAGGCCGCAACGTCGTGCATCGACACATCGCTCTGGCCAGAAGAAACGCTTCAGAACGACCTTGAGTCGCTGATGACTCGACTGAACGAAGTTCCGAGTCGAGTGCAAGAATGGAAGAAGTCTTCTGCCAGGTGTGGTGCTGACGTCGCTCTGTCCTTGGTCCGCGTCCACTGCAAGGAAGCGAGAGAAGACAAGCTGGTGTCTCTCAAGGTGGCCAACACTAGGAAGCATGACTTCCGTTCTTTCATGGAGACCTTCATCGCGGCTGCCACTCGGATCGCAGATGGGATCGACCTGGACGAGTTTGTTGCGCCTTCCAGCCCTCCGCAGGAGGGGTAAAAAACTTCTATGCTCGATCATTTGAATTTGCCTCGGAATGCCGAGTGATTTTTGTAACCGACAAACTTTAACAGGCTTGATGCCTGAGCACTTCTGGGTCCGTAGGACGTTATCCGAACTTGATTTGCCGTTGAAATATGTTTGCTTCTTTCGGACAACCATCTTCTTTGGGTTGGAGTATATACTAGCATCTGTAATGCTCTTTTGCAGGTAGGAGTGAAGCACAAATTGCAGTCGACTTGTGCTCATCATGTTTGGGCGAGTGCTTGGTTGCGACCAAGCCTCCGAGTGAGAAACTTGTTCTTCACTCGAAAGGATTTTAGAAACTTAGGCGAGCACTGGGCTGCAGCTAAGCCCCCGAGTGGGAGGTTTGCTCTCCACTCGGTAGGATTTTAGAAACTTAGGCGAGCACTGGGCTGCAGCTAAGCCCCCGAGTGGGAGGTTTGCTCTCCACTCGGTAGGGTTTTAGAAACTTAGGCGAGCACTGGGCTGCAGCTAAGCCCCCGAGTGGGAGGTTTGCTCTCCACTCAGTAGGATTTTAGAAACTTAGGCGAGAACTAGGCTGCAGCTAAGCCCCCGAGTGGGAGGTTTGCTCTCCACTCGGTAGGATTTAGAAACTTAGGCGAGCACTGGGCTGCAGCTAAGCCCCCGAGTGGGAGGTTCGCTCTCCACTCGGTAGGATTTTCGTGGCACGGCTTTGGGGGAGAAGGTAGCAGTCGACCTGCGCTTCGTCCTCCTTGCGGGATGCACATTGTGTTTGTGATGTAGCTTGGAAGGAGGAAGCAGGGGTCGACCTGCGCCTTGTCCTCCTTGCGAAGTGTACGATGTCTTTTATTCTTAGGCGAACACTAGGTTGCAGCTAAGCCTCCCAGTGGAAGACTGGCTTATCACTCGGTAGGATTTTCAAAAACTTAGGCGAGCACTTGGGCTGCAGCTAAGCCTCCAAGTGGAAGGTTGGCTTACCACTCGGTAGGATTTTAGAAAACTTAGGCGAGCACTGGGCTGCAGCTAAGCCTCCAAGTGGAAGGCTGGCTAACCACTCGGTAGGATTTTGTTTAACTTAGGTGAAACAGATTTGAAGCTAAGCCTCCGAGTGGAAGGTTGGCTTACCACTCAGTAGGATTTTTTACAAGCTTAGGCGAAACGGGTTCGCAGCTAAGCCACCCACTGGGGGATGTATTTATGAGAACAACAGCAATAACAATTACTGAGAAAATTATGAAACTCTTGTCTTTGATGAATACACTACAGGAGTACTTTTATTACAACTCGTCCGAGTAAAAAAACTTAAGTATAAAAAGGGCGGAGCAGGTCCGCGTTCCATGCTCTGGGCTCGTCAATCTGGTGCTCGACAATGTAAAGGCGGTATGCCCCATTATGGAGAACCTTGGTGACGATGAAGGGACATTCCCAAGTAGGAGCAAGCTTGTGTGGTTTCTGCTGATCCACTCCGAGAACTAAATCTCCCTCCTGGAAAGCTCGATTCTTAACATTTCTCGCATGGAAGCGATGCAGGTCTTGCTGGTAGATGGTCGATCGGATCAAGGCCATCTCTCTTTCTTCTTCGAGAAGGTCGACCACGTCCTGTCGGGCTTGCTCTGCTTCACCTTCGGTGTAGAGTTCGACTCGGGGTGCGTTGTGAAGCAGGTCAGTCGGCAAGACTGCTTCAGCTCCGTAGACCAAGAAGAACGGAGTCCTCCCAGTCGAGCAGTTTGGTGTGGTCCTTAATCCCCAAAGCACCGACGGAAGTTCGTCGACCCATGCGCCAGCTGCGTGCTTGAGGTCGCGCATCAGTCAGGGTTTCAACCCTTTGAGAATTAAGCCATTTGCTCGTTCTGCTTGCCCATTCGACTGAGGGTGGGCGACTGAAGCATAATCGACTCGTGTACCCTGAGATGCGCACAAGGCTCTAAATTCTTCGGAGTCGAAGTTTGACCCATTGTCTGTGATGATACTGTGGGGAACTCCATATCTAAATACCAACTCCCTGATGAAGCTGACGGCGGTGCCGGCATCCAGATTCTTGATGGGTTTAGCCTCAATCCACTTAGTGAACTTGTCGACTGCTACCAATACATGGGTGTAGCCGTTTCTGCCTGTTCTCAGTGGTCCAACCATATCCAACCCCCATACAGCGAAAGACCAGACGAGTGGAATGGTCTTCAAGGCTGAGGCGGGTTTGTGTGACATATTAGAGTAGAATTGACATCCTTCACACTTGTCGACTATCTCTTTCGCCATCTCATTTGCTCTGGGCCAGTAAAAACCCACTCGGTATGCTTTAGCCACGATGGTCCGAGAGGACGCATGATGGCCACAGGTCCCCGAGTGGATTCGTTGAGAATCATTCGACCTTCTTCCGGTGTTATGCATTTCTAGCTGACTCCAGTCGCACTTTCTCTGTACAACTGTCCCCTCATGATGGTGAAGGCTTTGGATCAGCGGACGATCTCTCGAGCCTCTTCTTCATTCTCGGGGAGCTCTTTCCTCAGAATATAGGCGATATACGGCACTGTCCAGTCGGGAGTGATGACCAGAACTTCCATGATTAAGTCGACCACAGCTGGGACCTCGACTTCAGTCGAATCTGTGGCGCTTTTTGGCTGCGGGGCTTCCTCAGTGAAAGGATCTTCTTGAACCGACGGCGTGTGAACATGCTCCAAAAACACGCCACTCGAAATGGCTTCCCTCCTGGAAACTATCTTTGCCAAGTCATCGGCTGCTTGATTTTTCAGTCGGGGAATGTGATGGAGCTCTAATCCCTCAAATTTCTTCTCCAGCTTTCTGACTGCATTGCAGTATCCAGTCATGGCTGGGCTTCTAACGTCACACTCCTTCATCACTTGGTTGACCACTAAGTCCGAGTCGTCGTAGACCATGAGGCGACGGACGCCGAGCGAAATGGCCATACGCAACCCGTACAAGAGTGCTTCGTATTCTGCTTCATTGTTGGAGGAATCAAAGTGAATCTGGAGTACATATCTGAGCTTATCTCCTCGGGGGGAAACCAAGACCACTCCGGCACCGGAACCATTCAGAATTTTGGAGCCATCGAAGAACATAGTCCAGTGCTCCGAGTGAACTTGGGTCGGTAACTGCTGTTCAGTCCACTCGGCGAGGAAATCTGCTATTGCTTGGGACTTGATAGCTTTCTTTGCCTCAAATCTGATATCTAGGGGAAGAAGTTCAATCGCCCATTTTGCCACTCAACCGGTTGCGTCTCTGTTGTGCAGAATCTCTGATAAGGGGGCGTCGCTGACGACTGTGATAATATGGTCAGAGAAGTAGTGAGCAACTTTCTTCGTGGTCATATAAATCCCATATACAAGCTTCTGATAATGAAGGTATCGTTGCTTGGATGGGGTCAGGACTTCGGAAATGTAATATACTGGGCGCTGAACTTTGAAGGATTTCCCTTCTTCTTCCCGCTCGACCGTAAGTACAGTACTGACGACTTGTCCTGTGGCTGCAATGTGAAGCAGCAAAGGCTCTTTGCTGATTGGGGCAGCAAGCACCGGCTGGGTGGAAAGCAGGGTTTTTAACTCTGCAAACGCTGCATCAGCTTCTGGAGTCCACTCGAACTTGTCTGACTTCTTCATCAGTCGGTAAAGAGGCAATGCCTTTTCACCGAGGCGAGAGATGAATCGACTTAACGCGGCCAAGCATCCAGTAAGTTTCTGGACATCGTGCACACGTACGGGGCGTTTCATTCGGAGTATAGTGCCAACTTTTTCTGGGTTGGCGTCGATTCCTCGTTCAGAAACGAAAATACTGAGTAACTTTCCGCCAGGAACTCCAAATGTGCACTTTGATGGATTAATCTTGATATCATACCTCCTGAGGTTGGCAAATGTTTCAGCGAGGTCAGTCAGCAGGTCGGAACCTTTTCGTGACTTGACCACAATGTCATCCATGTACGCTTCCACATTCCGACTAATTTGAGTGAGCAAACACTTCTGAATCATCCTCATGAACATGGCTCCGGCATTCTTGAGGCCGAATGGCATGGTGACATAACAGAAGCACCCGAATGGGGTGATGAAAGTCGTTTTGATCTCATCGGGCCCAAACAGACGGATCTGATGGTACCCAGAATAAGCGTCCAAGAAAGACAGTCGCTCACATCCCGCAGTCGAGTCGACTATTTGGTCGATGCGGGGAAGAGGAAATTGATCTTTCGGGCAGGCCCGATTGATATGCTTAAAATCGATGCACATGCGAAGCGAATTGTCCTTTTTGGGGACCACGACGACATTGGCGAGCCACTCAGAGTGGTAAATCTCTCGGATAAACTCTGCTGCTAGGAGCCGAGCCACTTCCTCGCCAATGGCCTTCCTTTTCTGGACGGCGGACCGTCGCTGATGTTCCTTCACAGGTTTTGCCTTTGAATCAACTCGTAGACGATGCTCAGCCAGTCCCCTGGGTACACCCGGCATGTCAGAAGGTTTCCATGCAAAGATGTCCCAGTTCTCACGGAGGAACTGGATGAGCGCTTCTTCCTATTTGGGGTCGAGTGTTGTGGAGATATGAGTCGGAGCAGCGTTAGGGTCGGTCGGGTGGATGTGAACGGGTTTTGTCTCACCGGACAACTGAAACGCTGATTCCGTAGCAGGCTTTTTGGCTCGCAACAAATCACTCGGGTCTGCGTTCCTTTGGTGTTCCTGCCACTCTTCTGCCACCATCTGAGCATCGGCGATCTTTGAGCCTTTCTGGAAGCACTCTTCTGCCTTCTTGCGGTTACCAGTGATAGTGATCACGCCTTTAGGGCCAGGCATCTTTAGTTTGAGGTACACGTAACATGGTCGAGCCATAAAACGTGCATAAGCTGGCCTGCCCAAAATTGCATGATAGGCACTCTGGAAATCCACAACCTCAAATGCCAGCTTCTCTTTGAATCACCGAAAACTACATCAAGAGCAATCTAGCCGAGTGATGCGGCCTTCTTGCCAGGGATGACTCCATAAAACTCATGTTGCTTGTGCTCAGTCTGGACATTGGAATGCCCATCCCTTTCAGCGTCTCAGCATACAGTATATTCAAACTGCTGCCGCCATCCATCAACACTTTGGTCAGTCGAGTGCCTTCAACGACGGGGTCGACCACCAGCGCTTGCCTCCCAGGGGTGGCTATGTGCGTGGGGTGGTCAGATTGGTCAAATGTAATGGCAGTCTGAGACCACTTCAGGTAATTGGGTGTTGACGGGGCAGCCATATTCACCTCTCGGTTTATAACTTTCAGTCGGTTTTTGCTCTCAACATCGGCAAAAATCATCAAGGTGGAATTGACCTGCGGATATTCCTCGTCACTATCCTCCTTGTCCTCGACCTTGTCCGACTCTTTTTCTTTGTCCTTGGGCTGCTTCCCTTGGAACTGCTGTATCAGGAGTCGACACTGTCGAGTGGTATGCTTCGGGTAGATGAAATTACCCTCTTCGTCTTTCTTGGTGTGGATGTGACATGGTAAATCCAACACGTCGTTTCCTTCTTTATCTTTTACTTTCTTGGTGTTCCAAGGCCCCTTGAGTTTCCCTTTGAACTTTCCTTGGTTCAGGGCCAAGGCTTCTCCAGGAGCGGCTGGCTCGGCTTTACGCTTTTGCTTCCGACTGGAATTTCCGCCTCCGGTGTCCTGGGCGACTGACTTGTGCTTGCCGCTCCGGAGCCGATCCTCTTCCTCACCATTGGCATATTTGGTGGCAATTTCCATCATTCGACTCAGAGACATGTCTCCGGTTCGACCGAATTTCAGACTTAGCTCTCTGTACTTTACGCCCTCCTTGAAGGCGCAAACTGCCTGTTGATCAGATACATTTTCCACTATGTGATGCAGTGTGATCCATCTCTGGATGTAATCCCTCAGAGTCTCATTCGACTTCTGTACACAAGATTGCAGCTCTGTCAGTCCCGCCGGCCGCTTGCACGTTCCTCCGAACGTCCTGACAAACACTTGGGAGAGGTCCTCCCACATGTAGATGCTGCTGGGTGTCAACTGATTCAGCCATGCCCTGGCTGACCCTTCCAACATGAGAGGCAGATGCTTCATGGCCACCTCATCATTTCCACCGCCGATCTGAATAGCCACTCGGTAGTCCTCAAGCCAAGTATCGGGCTTGGACTCACCGTTGAACTTGCTGACTCCAGTCGCCAACCTGAAGTTGGGAGGAATCACCGCGGCTCTGATGGCTCTGCTGAAACACTCTGGTCCGGAGACATGCACTCGGCTGCTGGTGGGTACATCTCTGTCATTACCCTCTCTATGGGCTCTGTTCCGGTCGACCAGACTTTGAACGATGATGGATCTCGCATCAAAGCCTGGTTCCCTGGGGTCGACTGGAATTCTTCGCCCGCCACTGTACTGGCGTCTGTCATCCTGCCGTCGAGGCATATATGATCCACCCCTCTGGGGAGGAGTGGGCACTCGACGTCGATCGTTGCGATCGACCCAGTGATCATCCTGCTCATAGTTCCTGTACTGATCGTGTCGGTCGCCATGCCCTTCACGCCTCGGGGGCGATCTGGGGCTATGAGCTGACTGGACAGTATTCGCCGCCACGGACCTGCTATGAATCCTGTTCCGCGACTGCGACACAGCCGAATTCTGATCTCCAGCTGCCCGGAGCAAATCCCTGATCTGCATCAAGCCTTTGCCAGCCTCTGACTGGGAAGGCTGAATCGACTCTGCTATACGTGTTGCAGCTGCCAAATTCTGGATTGGAGTGTGGTATACCTGAGTCGGAGGTTTAAAGAGTTGGCGTCGACTGGAGTCTGGAATCCGTTGCCGCGTAGGCTCGTCGAGTGCCCGCTGAAGGTTCTCCAGTCGAGTGCGCTCAGCCAGGTTGGCCAAGCGCGCATCCTCTAAGGCGCGAGCCTCAGGGGTTTCTCCAACGATCGAAGTATGAAGCGCATCCATGTTCCGGCGGCGAAGCTCTTCCCTCTGCTGCGAGTCGAGGGGCTCGGGGCAGTACTCCTCATGGTCGTGCGACGGGTTGCCTTCGCCATTGCCTCCCTCGGCGCCAGGAAAGCTGGGGGAACGTGCGGCCCATTGACCATCAGGACCTCTGCTGCCGGATTACTGCTGTCGCATTCGGATGCAGTCTCTGCGGAGCCAGTCGACAGGTCGAACAGGCCGTAGAGAGATTCATCGGGCTCGATTGCCGCAACTTGGGCAGTGGTCGACTGGCGAGCCACTGCGTGCCTCACCCACCACTGAAGCCTTGACCGACCGGAGTGCTTACGCCGGTGGGAAGCCGGGAGGGAGGATGACACGAAAACCGGCCGATACTGAGTCGACGGTTGCCGCAGAAGGACGCCGCAGATGCATGCTCGAAAGTGCGTAGCTCCGCGGACCGGGAGCGCATCCACGTCGAGCGGAGCCTCCTGCAGCCAGGCAGAGTTGTCGGCGACAAATGTGAGCGCGCCGAGACAGATCTCGCGGCCCTCAACCAAAACTCCACCTAAAACCATGATGATGGGAATTGAAAAAATTGCAACTTCTCCAACAAGTCGCTAAGACACCTACCCCACGGTGGGCGCCAACTGTCATGGTTCTAAGTCTGACAGTAGAATAGGGGGTAGGTATGGAGAGGCAAGATCCTAGCTATGGAGCAGTTGTACACACAAGTGTTTTACGAGTTCGGGCCCTTCTCGGAGGAAGTAACAGCCCTACATCTCAGAGCCCAGAGGCGGTCGACTGGATTATGTGTGTGAGAGTTACAGGGGTGCGAACCCTTCTACCAGTGGAGGGGGTGGCTTATATAGAGGGTGCCAGGACCCCAGCCAGCCCACGTAGCAGAGGGTTAAAGTACATTAAGGTCTGGAGTTACTGGTAACTCCCTACATAAAGTGTCATCATGACCATTAAGACTACTTAATTATAGACCGTTTGGATACAGAATAGATCTTGTACTCCTGGTGGTCGAGTGAGTCTTCATGGTCGAGTGTCGTTGCGTTCGTCGAGTGTCTTCTAGTCCGTCGAGTGGAGTTCCTCTTGGTCGATTGGAAGAAGGGTTCTTCTAAAAGATGTCCTTGGGGAGGGTACCTTGGTCAGGTTCATGACCCTACCCTAGGTACATGACTTCATCACACCCTGCAACAGGATCATCAGGAACACCAAGAGTGTGATTAGAAGTCCGGCCTCCGCTCAAGCCCCTTCAAAGCAGCATTCGTACCACGCGTACACAATTACGCACTCAAGATACCATGGGCATAGGCGGAGGCGCATCAACGACTCAGTCGATAGTGCGGATAACCGCCAAACACCTTCATACTCTTTCCCTCTTACATTTCAGGACACCGTGTTAGTGCAGCATCCTCAGAAGAGCCGAATTGCCGGACTCATATGGGAGAGACATCCAAGGAGGCAACAGACGTGGTGCACAGAAGGAAATACCCAGGTGGAATCAATTTATGATCATTATACCTGCTTTATCTATCTGTACACAGCCCGCCCTTGGATAGGACATGTCAAATAGTCCTATTTTATCTCTGCTTAATGCATCCATTGTAAACATACGCTTAAACGTATTTTTCGTCAATGGGAGATTACATATAGCATCAGCTTATTATCCTTATTTGAGCATTTTCTTCTCTTATAAATGTTTATTTGGTATTGCATCCGTACACCTTGGTACGGTCAGTTTGCCAGGGGCTTCTCATGGCGCCCCATAATATGGCAAATAAAGTCCGAACACTTTCAACAGTGCGGCACCCTGAACTTATAGCATTATATGCATCAGCTCTGAATCATGTCTCGGGTCTACAGTTGGGATAGCCCGGCTCCCTTGTTTTGGTGCCTTATGTTCCGTTATATCGGCTAAGGTAGCGCAGGGAGAACTACTGCGATTGTGTCCCGGTTCTTACGGACGAGCACCTTAGTAGAGAAAGCCAAAAACTGACCGACACGATGTGGCGAGAGCTGGTCACTGTTCGAGAGGTCTTAAAATCCTTAAAGATTTTCCGCTTTAGGCGATAAATCGGCTTCGTTCGATCTAGGCGTGTATAGCGCCCCGATTCGGTCTTCCGGATTCTAGGGGCTTCACCGAAATTTAAAATTGTAGACTTCTATGGCTAAGTGAAAGTTATAAAGCCGCATAGTCCGATTGCCTTGTTCGCTGCATCGGACACCTCCTTAAGGGACCAAACATTTGGGTAAAGAGTGTCCGGGTTTTCCACGAACACCCCAGTACTAGTTACGTGGGGGAGGAAGCCGACGACTGGCCTACTTTCAAAATTTTATAAACAGCCGCACAGAAGGTAATATTTTAAATAACAAAAGCGCTACATAGCGCAAGTAACTTCGTCCTTAAAATACAAAAATGACAGAAGTGAATTCATTCAAAAATGGTGTCCTTGGTACATTCTTCAGCCACAAGACGAGCACCCTTCATAACGCCATCATAGTACATCTCGGGATGGCGATGCACCTTGCCCTCCGGCGGCCCGTCCTTGACTAGCTTCTCCGCATCCAGCTTGCCCCAATGCACCATGACACGGGCAAAGGCCCGACGGGCACTTTCAATACAAACGGAGCGCTTGATCACCTCCAGCCGCGGGCAGGCATCCACCATCCGCTTGATCAAGCCAAAGTAGCTACTGGGCATGAGCTCACCAGGCCACATCCGGACTATGAAACCTTTCATAGCCAGTTCGGCCGCCCTGTGGAGTTCGACCAACTGCTTCAGTTGGTCACTCAGAGGCATCGGGTGTTCGGCCCCAGCATACTGGGACCAGAACAACTTCTCCGTTGAGTTCCCCTCCTAGGCATGGTAGAACTCCGCAGCGTCTGATACCCTGCGTGGCAGATCTACGAATGCCCCTGGAGAGCTCCGAATTCGAGTAAGTAAAAGAAACGCCTCCTCCACATGTTTGCTTTGCATAAAGAACTTCTTACCCGCTGCTATCTTCTTGGCCTCCGGGATCTCCTGTTGTGCTTTCTCGGCTTCGGCCTTGGCGTCTTTCAAATTTACAAGGGCCTTCACAAGCTCGGCCTCTTTCACCTTCAGATCATGCTCCACGGACTCGCACTTCTTGCCGAGGTCCCGGAACTCTTGTTGTACCTCTCCTACTCTAGCACTTTGCTTTTCGCGCTCTTTGCATTCCAAGGTCGCTTTGTCATCGGCCTCGGACAGCGCTTTCTTCAGGGACGCCACTTCTGTGGTGGCCCCTATTTTGCAGTCACGATGCTTCGGCGTTAGACTGGCCAATTTGGTATATCCTCCAACACATAAGAGAGGGGAATCACTTACCCCTATTCTCTTCGAGCTGCCTCCTCGTGAGGTCGAGCTCTCCCTGCGCCTGCTCCAGGTCCCGCTTCAGTTCGGCAACCTCGGCAGTACGGGCAGCAGCAGCAAGCAGCACAGCCTGCTTACACACACAAATATTTATTGTTAGTCTCTTGCGGATTATTATTGACCCTCCGTTTGGTTTTTCTTTCTGAACACCAAACAGGGGTGGTAATTTTGCACATATTTATTACTTACCTCAAAGCCTGTCAGGAGGCTAGTGCAAGCTTCGGTTAGTCCGCTCTTGGCGGACAAAACCTTCCGAATCACAGTACTCATGAGAGTACGGTGCTCTTCATCCATGGAAGCGCCGCGAAGCGCTTCCAGCAGACAGTCCGGCGCCTCATGCGCAGCGGAAGTCCTTGATACAGACGGGTCGCCCTCCCTAACAAGGGGTCGCCCGCCTGAGTCCGGAACCATCGAAGGTTCCGGAATTGTGTTCGGCTGAGAGCCCGGCTGGCCATGGCTCTCATCGACACGATCCGCGGGGATCTTGAACCTCGCGTGTCCGACGTTTGGGACCCCGCCTCGGGGCGTCTCTAGAGTCACCTCTCCCCTCTCTGGGAACCTTTGGGACAACACCTCCGTGTCGTCCGCGGGTTGAGGAGTAGAGGCCGTCGGAAGCGAATTCATCTCTGAATTGCTCAGGGACCCGGAGGAAGATACCTCGGGGTGATCCCTGGCCGGACTGCACATATGTTCGGCATTATAAATACAAAAACTATGAAGTGAAATCATGATAGAATGCGGACACTTACGATCGCATTAGGGGCTTCCCCCTGGGCAGCCACCCCTCCTCGCTGTGAGCGGCCGTGGCGGAATAGTCCGGAAGGGATTCCTTCCCCTTCTTGGACGCCCCAGCCTCCCCTCAGGAGGCGGCCTTCCTCTTCTTCTCCCCCCGGTGGGGGGAGGTAGAATCTCTTCCTGATTCCCCCCGCCTCCGCGGGAGGAATCCATCTCATCGTCATCAGACGACAGGGGAATGACGGCCCTGCGCTGAGGACCTTTTTCGGCCCCCCCGATCCGCTTACCCGGGCCCCTCATCCTCTTCGGATGGGGCGTCTTCTTCTGCTTCCTCCTCCCCTTCATGGGAGGAGTCCGCCTTGTCGTCTTCGGACGAGGCTTCCGGCACAACCTTACACCGGAGACCCTTTCGGATCCCCGGGGCCTTCTTCTCGGCCTTCTTCTCTGACACCTGGTACGGCGACGGGACCGGCGTCTCCGTTAGGAGAGCATCTGCTGGGCCTTCTGGCAGCGGAGCCGGGCAGTAAACCTGCTCCGTTGTCTCCATGTAATCCTGAAGCAAACATGCATAATTACTTAAGGCTCTCCCATGAATATATTGGAAAGAACCAGGTCCAGTGGCGGTTTGAGAACTCACCTGACTAGGAGCCCGCGCAGCGTGAAGCCCGCGGTCCTCGGATGTGGGAGGAGGTACTTCAGAGGCCTTGAATAGCACCTTCCATGTGCCTTTTGTGCGTCATGTCGGAGAGCTTCAGGAGCGTTCGGTGTTCGGTCGGGACGAACTCCCAAAGATTGACTGCCCGCCTCTGGCAGGGCAGGATCCGGCGAACGAGCATGACGTGGATCACGTTGACAAGCTTGATGTTCTTATCCTTCATGCTTTTGATGCATGTCTGGAGTCCGGTCAGCTTTGTAGAATCGCCCCAGGACAGGCCCTTCCTCTCCCAGGAGGTGAGCCGCATGGGGGCTCCGGATCTGAATTCGGGGGCCGCCGCCCAGTTGGCGCCGCGCGGCTCGGTGATATAGAACCACCCCGATTGCCATCCTTTTACGGTCTCCTCAAAGGAGCCGTCGAGCCATGTGACGTTTGGCATTCTGCCCACCATGGCCCCTCCGTACTCCGCTTGTTGGCCGCTTACAACCTTCGGCTTCACGCAGAAAGTTTGCAGCCATAAGCCGAAGTGAGGCCGGATGCAGAGGAAGGCCTCGCATACGACGATGAACGCAGAGATGTTGAGGACGAAATTTGGGGCTAGATCATGGAAATCTAGCCCATAGTAGAACATGAGCCCATGGACGAAGGGATGGAGTGGAAATACCAGTCCACGGACGAAGTGGGCGACGAATACGACCCTCTCGTAGGGTCCTGGGGTCGGAATGACCTTCCCGGCGTCTGGTAGACGGTGCGCTATGTCCGCAGCCAAGTATCCGGCCGCCCGAAGTTTGCGATGTGCTTCTCCTTGACGATGGAAGCCACCCACTTGCCTCCTGCTCCGGACATGTTTAGTTGTGCGGAGAAGACTTGGGCTTGGGCGCTGGAGCTCTAGGGGGCAAGAGTGGGCAAAGGAGGAAGAAGGGGTAGGTGAAAATGGAGAAATCGTATCCCTTTATAGAGGAGCCGAGAGCGGTGCGCCTCCCCACTTGCCCGCTGAGAATAGCTTGTTTCCCAAGCACCACGATTAATGGCGTGGTGATATTACCCATACCCGAATTGATGAGAATCACGTGATAAGGGGACACGATCTCTGCTTTGACAAGACATGTCAAAGAAACTGCCTCGCAATATGCGTTGTAGCTGGTTGTGGGAAAACGATTCAAATAATGAATCAACCGTAATAACATGTCAGGTCATCAGAAAAAGTTGTCAGCAGATTGCATTTGTGAAATATCATTCTCTCTACGGTGGCATATGAAGATCATCTCGCAGATCCGGACACCGTCTAAGTGTTCGATGATTACTTTGGAGTATTCGGAGGAGGAACCCACCTTGCAATGCCGAAGACAATACTGCGCGCCGGACTCATCGTCATTGAAGCCTGGTTCAGGGGCTACTGAGGGAGTCCTGGATTAGGGGGTATCCGGACAGCCGGACTATGTACAATGTCCAGACTATTGAAGCGTGAAGATACAAGACTCAAGACTTTGGCCCGTGTCCGGATGGGACTCTCCTTTGCGTGGAAGGCAAGCTTGGCGATCCGGATATTATGTTTCCTTCCTTGTAACCGACTCCATGTAAACCCTAGCCCTCTCTGATGTCTATATAAATCGGAGAGGTTGGTCCTTAGAAGGCCGATCGCAATTACAATCATACCATCATAGGCTAGCTCTTAGGGTTTAGCCTCTACGATCTTGTGGTAGATCTACTCTTGTACTACCCATATCATCAATATTAATCAAGCAGGAAGTAGGGTTTTACCTCCATCGAGAGGGCCCGAACCTGGGTAAACATCTGTGTCCCTTGCTTCCTGTTACCATCAGCCTTGACGCACAGATCCGGACCCCCTACCCGAGATCCGTCGGTTTTGACACCAACAGTGGGAGCTCTATAGCACTTCTGATAGTATATGTGGATGACATATTTGTTGATTGGAAATGATATAGAATTTCTAGATAGCATAAAAGGATACTTGAATAAGAATTTTTCAATGAAAGACCTCAGTGAAGCTACTTATATATTAGGCATCAAGATCTATAGGGATAGATCGAGATGCTTAATAGGACTTTCACAAAGCACATACCTTGACAAGATTTCGAAGAAGTTCAAAATGGATCAGTCAAAGAAAGGGTTCTTGCCTGTGTTGCAAGGTGTGAAGTTGAGTAAGACTCAAAGCCCGGCCACGGTAGAAGATAGAGAGAGAATGAAAGTCATTCCCTATGCCTAAGCCATAGGTTCTATAAAGTATGCCATGCTGTGTACCAGACATATTATGTACCTTTCCATGAGTTTGGAAAGGGGGTACAATGGTGATCCAGGAGTAGATCACTGGACAGCGGTCAAAATTATCCTTAGTTACGTAAGCGGACTAAGGAAATATTTCTTGGTTATGGAGGTGATAAAGAGTTCGTCCTAAAGAGTTACATCGATGCAAGCTTTGACACCGATTTAGATGACTCTGAATCCCAATCTAGATATGTAGTGAAAGTGGGAGAAATTAGCTAGAGTAGCTCCATGCAGAGCATTGTAGACATAGAAATTTGCAAAATACATACGGATCTGAATATGGCACACCCGTTGACTAAGCCTCTCTCACAAGCAAAACATAATCACACCTTATTACTCTTTGGGGGTTAATCACATGGTGATGTGAACTAGATTATTGACTCTAGTAAACTCTTTTGGATATTGGTCGCATGGCCATCTGAACTATGGGTGTTAATCACATGGTGATGTGGGCTAGATTATTGACTCTAGTGCAAGTGCGAGACTGGAGGAAATACGCCCTAGATACAATAATAAAGTTGTTATTTTATATTTCCTTATTCATGATAAAGGTTTATTATTCATGCTAGAACTGTATTGATCGGAAACTTAAATACATGTGTGAATACATAAACAAATATTGTGTCCCTAGTAAGCCTCTACTAGACTAGCTCGTTGATCAAAGAAGGTTAAGGTTTCCTAACCATGGACATGAGTTGTCATTTGATAATGGGATCACATCATTAGGAGAATGATGTGATGGACAAGACCCATCCATTAGCTTAGCATTACGATTGTTCAGTTTATTGCTATTGCTTTCTTCATGTCAAATACATATTCCTTTGACTATGAGATTATGCAACTCCCGGATATCGGAGGAATGCGTTGTGTGCTATCAAACGTCACAAAGTAACTGGGGATTATAAAGATGCTCTGCAGGTATCTCCGAAGGTGTTTGTTGAGTTGGCATAGATTGAGATTAGGATTTGTCACTCCGAGTTTCCAAGAGGTATCTTTGGGCCCTCTTGGTAATACACATCATAAGCTTGCAAGCAAATGACTAAGGAGTTAGTCATGAGGTGATGTACTACGGAACGAGTAAACAGACTTGCCGGCAATGAGATTGAACTAGGTATGAAGATACCGATGATCGAATCTCGGGCAAGTAACATACTGATGGACAAAGGGAATTATGCATGTTGTCATAACGGTTCGACCGATAAAGATTTTCATAGAATACGTAGGAGCCAATATGAGCATCCAAGTTCCGCTATTGGTTATTGACTGGAGAGGTGTCTCGGTCATGTCTACCTAGTTCTCGAACCCGTAGGGTCCGCACGCTTAACATTCGATGATGATGTATTATATGAGTTATGTGATTTGGTGACCGAATGTTGTTTGGATTCCCGGATGAGATCACAGACATTACGAGGAGTCTCGAAATGGTTGATTGATATATATATAGGATGATAGTATTTGGACATCGAAAGTGTTCCGGAGTGTATCGGGTATTTATCGGAGTATCGGAGGGGTTACCGGAACTCTCGGGGGGAATATATGGGCCATATGGGCCACAAGAGGGGAGCACACCAGCCCACAAGGGGTGGAGCATGATACGTCTCCAATGTATCTACTTTTCCAAACACTTTTGCCCTTGTTTTGGACTCTAACTTGCATGATTCGAATGAAACTAACCCGGACTGACGCTGTTTTCACCAGAACTGCCATGATGTTGTTTTATGTGTAGAAAAGAAAAGTTCTCGGAATGTCCTGGAAATCCACGGAGCCACTTTTCAGAATTAATAAGAGTTTTTGACGAAAGAATGAAGGCCAGGGGGGCCACGGGCTGTCCACGAGACAGGGGGGCGCCCCCCCCCCCCAGGGCGCGCCCTCCTATCTCGTGGGCCCCCTGGACACCTTCCGACCTCAACTCCAACTCCATATATACCGTCTCGGGGAGAAAAAAATCAAGGAGAAAGTTTCATAGCGTTTCACGACACGGAGCCGCCTCCAAGCCCTAATCTCACTCGGGAGGGCTGATCTGGAGTCCATTCGGGGCTCCGGAGAGAGGGATTCGTCGCCGTCGTCATCATCAACCATCCTCCATCACCAATTTCATGATGCTCACCGCCGTGTGTGAGTAATTCCATCGTAGGCTTGCTGGACGGTGATGGGTTGGATGAGATTTACCATGTAATCAAGTTAGTTTTGTTAGGGTTTGATCCCTAGTATCCACTATGTTCTGAGATTGATGTTGCTATGACTTTGCTATGCTTAATGCTTGTCACTAGGGACCGAGTGCCATGATTTCAGATCTGAACCTATTATGTTTTCATGAATATATGTGTGTTCTTGATCTTATCTTGCAAGTCTATAGTCACCTATTATGTGTTATGATCCGACAACCCCGAAGTGACAATAATCGGGATACTTCTCGGTGATGACCGTAGTTTGAGGAGTTCATGTATTCACTATGTGCTAATGCTTTGTTCCGGTTCTCTGTTAAAAGGAGGCCTTAATATCCCTTAGTTTCTGCTAGGACCCCGCTGAACACGGGAGGGTAGGACAAAAGATGCCATGCAAGTTCTTTTCCATAAGCACGTAGGACTATTTACCGAATACATGCTTACATTACATTGATGAACTGGAGCTAGTTCTATATCACCCTACATTATAACTATTGCATGAGGAATCGCATCCGGTGTAATTATCCATCACTAATCCATTGCGTACGAGATTTTCACATATTGTTCTTCGCTTATTTACTTTTCCGTTGCTACTGTTACAACTATTACAAAAACCCAAAAACATTTATCTTTACTTTTGCTACCGCTACTATTATTATCATATCACTTTTGCTACTAAACACTTTGTTGTAGATACTAAGTTATCCAGGTGTGGTTGAATTGACAACTCAATTGCTAATACTCAAGAATATTCTTTGGCTCCCCTTGTGTCGAATCAATAAATTTGGGTTGAATACTCTACCCTCGAAAGCTGTTGTGATCCCCTATACTTGTGGGTTATCAAGACTAATTTCTGGCGCCGTTGCCGGGGAGCATAGCTCTATTCTCTGAGTCACTTGGGATTTATATCTGTTGATCACTATGAAGAACTTGAAAGACGATCGAACTACTATTTTGCCCTCAACTACGAGGGGAGGTAAGGAACTGTCATCTAGCTCTGCACTAGATTCTCCTTCCGTTATAAGTAAGCTTGCGACACCTAAACCTGCTACTGCTATGAATTCTGATATGTCGCATGTTATTGATGATGCCACTTCTTCTATGAATGATGAAACTACTTCTGTGTGTGATACTACTGTGCCATTAGGTGAATTTCTAGATGAACAACTTGCTAGATTTAGGGGGGATGAAAATATTGAAGAACCTATTATTGATGATAGTGAGGATGAAGGTCCCCCCAATGATTATGTTTTACCTGTTGTTCCTAAGGGTTATGTTATGCATGAAACAGCTGCTATGGAAATTCTTGCTTGCAATGATAGAAATGATCTTAAGAAATTATTAGCTAAATGGAAGCAACAGTCTCTTAATGCTAGGATGAAACCCGATCCTGCTTTTGCTACTTCACCTATCTATGTTACTGATAAGGATTATGATTTCTCTGTTGATCCTGATATTATTACTTTAGTTGAATCCAATCCTTTTTATGGCCTTGAATCTGAAACTGTTGTGGCACATCTTACCAAGTTGAATGATATAGCCACCCTATTTACTCATGATGAGAAGTCTCGCTATTTATATATCCTTAAGATATTCCCGTTCTCATTAAAGGGTGATGCTAAGACTTGGTATAATTCTCTTGCTCCTAGTTGTGTGCGTAGTCCCCAGGATATGATTTATTACTTCTCTGCTAAATATTTCCCAGCTCATAAGAAACAAGCTGCCCTGCGGGAAATATATAATTTTGTGCAAATCAAAGAAGAGAGTCTCCCACGAGCTTGGGGGAGGCTTCTCCGGTTACTTAATGCTTTGCCTGATCATCCTCTTAAGAAAAATGAAATACTTGATATCTTTTATAATGGACTAACCGATGCTTCCAAGGACTACCTGGATAGTTGTGCTGGTTGTGTTTTCAGGGAAAGAACAGTCGACGAAGCTGAAATACTATTGAATAATATGTTGACTAATGAAAATAATTGGACTCTTCCTGAGCCAGTTCCTGAAGTAGTTCCTGAACCAATTGAGCCAACTCCTGAGCCTATTCCTAAACCCACTCCGAAGAAGAGAGGTGTTTTATTTCTCAGTCCTGAAGATATGCAAGAGGCAAAGAAATCAATGAAAGAAAAAGGTATTAAAGCTGAAGATGTTAAGAATTTACCTCCTATTGAAGAAATACATGGTCTTAATTTACCGCCTGAAGAACCACATTGTCTTGACAACCCGACACGGGTAGTAAAGGTAAATTCTCCCTATAGATATGATAAAGTTGAAGTAACCTCTACTAAATTTCATAGCCCATGCTTAGATGAATTTGATGACTTTATGGCTAGACAAGAAAGTTTTAATGCTTATGTTGGTAGAGAGTTAAAGAATAATGCTTTTGAGATAGGACGCGTAGGTGATAATCTGGCTAGAGTTAAAGATGAACTTCACCGCGCTAGCAAATATGCTTCTATGGTTGCTACTCAAGCTGAGCAAGTACTTAAAGCTCAGAATGATTTGCTTGAGGAATTGAATAATAAAAATGACTTTGCTGTTAGAGTGTCTACTAGAATTGGTAGAATGACTCAGGAACCTTTGTATGCTGAAGGCCACCCTAAGAGAATCGAGCAAGATTCTTAGAGAAATAATTTAGAGGCACCTAGTTCTTCTAAAAAGAAGAAAAAGAAAAATGATAGGAATTTGCATGCTTCTAATTAACCTACTGTAGACACACCTGAGAACCCCAATGATATTTCTATTTCTGATGCTGAAACTCAATCAGGTGATGAACATGAACCTAGTGATAATGTTAATGATAATGTTCATGTTGATGCTCAACCTAGCAAAGACAATGATGTAGAGATTGAACCTGCTGTTGATCTTGATAACCCACAATCAAAGAATCAACGTTATGATAAGAGAGATTTTGTTGCTAGGAAGCACGGTAAAGAAAGAGAACCATGGGTTCAGAAACCCATGCCCTTTCCTCCTAAACCATCCAAGTCAAAGGATGATGAGGATTTTGAGCGCTTTGCTGAAATGATTAGACCTATTTTCTTACGTATGCGCTTAATTGATATGCTGAAAGTAAATCCTTATGCTAAGTATATGAAGGATATCATCACAAGTAAAAGAAAGATACTGGAAGTTGAAATTTCCACCATGCTTGCTAATTACACTTTTAAGGGTGGAATACCAAAGAAACTTGGAGATCCGGGTGTTCCAACTATACCATGCTCTATTAAAAGAAATTATGTTAGAACTGCTTTATGTGATCTTGGAGCCGGTGTTAGTGTTATGCCTCTCTCTTTATGTCGTAGACTTGAATTGAATAAGTTGACACCTACTGAAATATCTTTGCAAATAGCTGATAAATCAACTGCTATACCTGTCGGTATTTGTGAGGATGTGCCTGTTGTGGTTGCAAATGTCACCATCTTAACGGACTTTGTTATTCCTAATATTCCTGAGGATGATAGTATGTCTATTATCCTTGGTAGACCTTTTCTTAATACTGTAGGGGCTGTTATTGATTGCAACAAAGGCAATGTCACTTTTCATGTTAATGGTAATGAGCATACGGTACACTTTCCGAGGAAACAATCTCAAGTTCATAGCATCAATTCTATTGAAAAAGTCCCAACTATCATTTTTTGGAGGTTTTGAATTTCCTCTCCCTACTGTCAAGAAAAAGTATGATATTCTTATTGTTGGGGATTTTCATATCCCCGTTGAGGTAACTTAGTGTTATTCGAGATTTCTCCGGTTCCGTGTTATTCGGAATGAATTTGTTAACAAGACTTGATCAACCTGTTAGTGGGTTCATTTTGATGATCACGAGATGGATGAAACTAGAAGGCACAACCTTCTGTACCCTCTTTTTACTTTCTGTTATTTAGAATAAATAAAGCAAAAATAGTATTATCCGTCTGTTTTCTGAATTATCCGTGCATTAAAAATAGTCCGAAAATAAAAGTGCTCCAAATGCCCTGCAAATTTAGTATGATTTTTTCTGGAATATTTGAGGATTTTAGGCACTGAAAACACTGCAAAAGGGGCATGCACCAGGCCACAAGAGAGGAGGGCGCCCCCTCCCCCTGTAGGGCGCGCCCCCCTGTCTCGTGGGCCCCTGGTGGGTCCCCTCCACTTATGCCAGCATCCACACACTTCATCTTCTACCCCAAAAATCCCCATCCAGCTCAAGCCCGAGTTCTAGCTCGTTTTGCTGCGGTTCTCGATCTCTTAGCTCAAAGCTCCATTCACAAAACTGCTTTGGGAGATTGTTGCTTGGTATGTGACTCCTCCATTGGTCCAAATAGTTTTTGTTCTAGTGCTTTATTCATTGCAATTTTTTGCTGCATAGGTGACCATGTTCTTGAGCTTGCATGTTAAATTTTTGAGGTCCCAAGCAATTCCAATGCCTTATATAGGCTCTAGGCACTTGTAGGAGTAGTTGCTATCAATCTTGTTTAGTTTTATTCACTTCTATTTTGAAGTTACTAAAATTTCAGAAATTTTTAGAAAAAGAAATATGCTTAGAAGAATGTACCAAGGTGGTTCCTCGGCAAAGAAAGGGCCAAGGATTGCTATACGTGAACAAGATGTTAATTTGCCGAGGGACGCAAATGTTCGGGCTTGTGAATGGCCATCTGATGATTTTATGCTCGAAGCAGGCTTCAAGGATGAATTTGACGCATATGTGCGTAATGCTGAGCTGGAGGACTTCTAACAAGATAAGTGTCCTCAATATTATCAATTGACTGATTCCTTTGTGCGGAGGTTCGAATATATTTCTTCGCGTAATTCTCCTAGTGTTATGTTTGATATTTATGATAAATCTTATACCATGGATTTAGAGGATTTCACAACTGCTTGCAAACTCCCGTAGTGGGGTAATGTTAATGATCCTCCCAAATATGAAGTTAGAGATTTTCTTGCTAGTATTACTGTGGGAGAATCTAGGGACGTAACACAAGCTACCATAAGGAGCATCCATTTTCCTGTTATACATTACTTTGCTCTCTTTATTGGTAGATGCATTAACGGTAAGGACGAAGTATGTCACATGTGTGCCCCTGATCTTTGTGTCCTCAAGAGTGTTGTGTCAGGTTATAGAGGTTATAACTTGGGGGCAATAGTTGCACGTAGGTTGCATAACAATAATAAAAAGAGAGATTTATTTGGAGGAATTTATGCAACCCGTGTGGCTAATTTTCTTAATATAGCTCCACGAGAGGGGGATATGCTTGTACCTCCTGTTTATTTGGATAAAGAAGCTATGTTTAATCATCATTTTCTTGAGAGGAATGAACAATTCCTCCATTATCGACTAACCTATAACAGACGCAATGTCGTCCCTGTTACTCTTCCTGCTCCCTACCTTTTTGATTATCAGACAAAAGGAAGATATGTTGTCACCAGGGAAGAAGCCACTGAACATGAGAGGGGAATGGAGGCATCTCACCAACACGCTGATGCTCAGGAGGCAGTTGCCTCTTCATCTCAGTACTACCCCGGCTATTCTTATGGATATCAGCTAGGCGGTCATTGGTATTAGACCAACTTAGGCCAAAAGCCTAAGCTTGGGGGAGTACGTATTTCTCACCGACTTTACATTCATGTTCACACACTAGTCATCGGTGCTCACACTCTTTCATTGTATTATCCATGTTAGTTTAAATTTCTTTTTCTAGCTTTCTTCTTGTGTGTTTGCTAAACCTTAAGAAAAACCAAAAAAAATAGTTAGTTTAATTTACTTGCTTGTAGAAGAAATTAAAATGAAAACCCAAAAAGATTTCTCGTTCTTCTTTTACTTGTTGGGAGCTTTCCTGTGTAAATAGTTTTATTTTCTTTTCTTTCTTTTGGGGGTCGAGAAGACCATATTGAAAATGCTTAGTGGCTCTTATATGCATGATTGTTTATTTAACTTAGAGCCCATATTACTTTTCTTCTCTCTTGAGTTGAATGCTTGCAGATTCCAGCTTAGTCCAATGCATGTACACTCTTATTATTATACACATCGTTCGGTCATGCAAGTGAAAGGCAATAATGACGATATATGATGGACTTATTGGGATGAGAAAAGCTGGTATGAACTCGACCTCTCTTGTTTTTGTAAATATGATGATTCATTGTTCCTGAGTCAGCTATTATGAAGTAAACATATTTGCAATGACATTTAGAGATTATAGTTGCTTGTGCCATGATTGATTAGCTATGAGTTATAATGGTTTACCTTGCGTGCCAACATGCTATTAGAATGATTATGATGTGGTATGATGGGATGGTATCCTCCTTTAAATGAATTGAGTGACTAGACTTGGCACATGTTCACGCATGTAGTTGATTCAAATCAACATAGCCTTCATGATATTTATGTTCATGGTAGATTATATCCTACTCATGCTTGTACTCGGTGTAAATTAATTTTAATGCATGTTTACGACTGTTGTCGCTCTCTCAGTTGGTCGCTTCCCAGTCTTTTGCTAGCCTTCACCTGTACTAAGCGGGAATACTGCTTGTGCATCCAAACTCCTTAAACCCCAAAGTTGTTCCATATGAGTCCACTATACCTTCCTATATGCGGTATTTACCTACCGTTCCAAGTAAATTTGTATGTGCCAAACTCCAAACCTTCAAATGAAATTCTGTTTTGTATGCTCGAGC
The DNA here is from genome assembly GCF_002162155.2 of Triticum dicoccoides. Taxonomy (NCBI): domain Eukaryota; kingdom Viridiplantae; phylum Streptophyta; class Magnoliopsida; order Poales; family Poaceae; genus Triticum; species Triticum dicoccoides. The sequence goes on along the minus strand of NC_041387.1, from coordinate 347,451,828 downwards.
AGCTCATGTTTCAACTAGGGCTGCCTATATCTTCCATGCTAGGTGGGTTATTCTCAAGAGGAGTGGACTCCACTCCTCATTCACGAGAAAGGGCCGGTAACCGAGATGCCCAGTCCCATGATCCAAAAAGATCAAAGCAAATCAAAATAATTAAACAAAACTCCCCCAGGGCTGTTGTATGTTGGAGGCACTCGTTGTTTCGAGCAAGCCATGTATTGATGCTTGTTGGTGGTTGGGGGAGTATAAACCTTTACCATTCTGTTTGGGAACTGCCTATAATGCATGTAGTATGGAAGATACAGCCATCTCATAGTTGTTGCGTTGATAGCGAAAGTATGCCGCTCAAAATGTTATTCAATCTCTATTTTAAAATCGAGCTCTGGCACATCTACAAATCCCTGCTTCCTCTGCGAAGGGCCTATCTATTTACTTTTATGTTGAGTCATCACCCTTCTTATTAAAAAGCACCCGCTGGAGAGCACACTGTCGTTTGCATTCATTATTATTGGTTTATATTGGGTATGACTTGCCTGGATCTCTTTTACCATGAATTACAATGTTTAGTCAATCCTTGATCTTTAAAGGTGCTCTGCATTTATGTTTTGCGGTCTCAGAAAGGTCTAGCGAGATACTATTTTGTTATATCATGTTATGATTATTTTTAGAAAGTGTTGTCATCCGAGTTTTATTATTATAGCTCGCTAGCTGATTATGTTATTGATATGAGTAATTGTGAGACCTATGTATTATTGTTAGTATCGTTAGTTCATAATATTTGCTGAAACTTGAATGCTGGCTTTTCATGTTACAACAACAAAAGCAAACAGAGTTTGTAAAAGTTTTTCTTCATCACTTTTAGTTTATGAACTGAATTGCTTGAGGACAAGCAAAGGTTTAAGCTTGGGGGAGTTGATACGTCTCCAACGTATCTACTTTTCCAAACACTTTTGCCCTTGTTTTGGACTCTAACTTGCATGATTTGAATGAAACTAACCCGAACTGACGTTGTTTTCAGCAGAACTGCCATGATGTTGTTTTATGTGTAGAAAATAAAAGTTCTCGGAATGTCCTGGAAATCCACAAAGGCAATTTTCAGAATTAATAAGAATTTTTGGCGAAAGAATGAAGGCCAGGGGGCCCACGGGCTGTCCACAAGACAGGGGCGCCCCCCTAGGGCGCGCCCTCCTATCTCGTGGACCCCCTGGACACCTCCCGACCTCAACTCCAACTCCATATATACCGTCTCGGGGAGAAAAAATCAAGGAGAAAGTTTCATAGCGTTTCATGACACGGAGCCGCCGCCAAGCCCTAATCTGTCTCGGGAGGGCTGATCTGGAGTCCGTTCGGGGCTTCGGAGAGGGCGATTCATCGTCGCCGTCATCATCAACCATCCTCCATCACCAATTTCATGATGCTCACCGCCGTGCGTGAGTAATTCCATCGTAGGCTTGCTGGACGGTGATGGGTTGGATGAGGTTTATCATGTAATCAAGTTAGTTTTGTTAGGGTTTGATCCCTAGTATCCACTATGTTCTGAGATTGATGTTGCTATGACTTTGTTATGCTTAATGCTTGTCATTAGGGCCCGAGTGCCATGATTTCAGATCTGAACCTATTATGTTTTCATGAATATATGTGTGTTCTTGATCTTATCTTGCAAGTCTATAGTCACCTATTATGTGTTATGATCCGACAACCCCGAAGTGATAATAATCGGGATACTTCTCGGTGATGACCGTAGTTTGGGGAGTTCATGTATTCACTATGTGCTAATGCTTTGTTCCGGTTCTCTATTAAAAGGAGGCCTTAATATCCCTTAGTTTCTGCTAGGACCCCGCTGAACACGGGAGGGTAGGACAAAAGATGTCATGCAAGTTCTTTTCCATAAGCACGTATGACTATTTACGGAATACATGCTTACATTACATTGATGAACTGGAACTAGTTCTATATCACCCTATGTTATAACTATTGCATGAGGAATCGCATCCGGTGTAATTATACATCACTGATCCATTGCCTACGAGCTTTTCACATATTGTTCTTCGCTTATTTACTTTTCTGTTGCTACTGTTACAACTATTACAAAAACCCAAAAACATTTATCTTTACTTTTGCTACCGCTACTATTATTATCATATCACTTTTGCTACTAAACACTTTGCCGCAGATACTAAGTTATCCAGGTGTGGTTGAATTGACAACTCAACTGCTAATACTCAAGAATATTCTTTGGCTCCCCTTGTGTCGAATCAATAAATTTGGGTTGAATACTCTACCCTCGAAAGTTGTTGCAATCCCCTATACTTGTGGGTTATCAGAGCACCCCGCTATGGCAGGAGGCCGAATTGGGAGAAGGAAAAGGGGGGTTCACCCCCTCCCCCTTTCCTTTCTCTCTTCCCCCTTCCCTTTCTTCTCCGGTGAAATAAGGCAGGGGCCGCTACTTGGGGCGCACCCTGGCTGCCTCCCCTCTCCCTCCCACCTATATATACGTGGGGGGCTCCCCTAGCACACCCCATATAATTGCTTAGCCATGTGCGGCGCCACCCTCCACCGTTTACACCCTCGGTCATATTTTCGTAGTGCTTAGGCGAAGCCCTGCGAGGATCACTTCACCATCACCGTCACCATGTCGTCGTGCTGACGGAACTCATCTACTACCTTGACGTCTTGCTGGATCAAGAAGGCGAGGGACATCATCGAGCTGAACGTGTGCTTGATCGGTTGAAGTGCGAAGAAGTTTGACTACATCAACCGCGTTGAGAAACGCATCCTCTTACGGTCTACGAGGGTACGTAGACACACTCTCCCCCTCGTTGTTATGCATCTCCATGGATAGATCATTGCGTGTGCGTAGAATTTTTTTTTGTTTTCCATGCAACGTTTCCCAACAAATCCATCACAACTCTCACGATTTGCGGAGGTACAACCTCCATCTAGGGACAACCCAAGTGTTCTCGGAATCCCGATGCACAAGTTCTTTAAAGAAAGGAAAACTATCCCAAGGAGATCTCTCGGTGAGCCAGAACCGTGTCCAGAGCCGCACGCTCTCTATCGACAGACTCATCCATCTATGCTAAGTGGATGATAGCCAAATACCTCGTTCGATGCAGAGGAGGCGACATGGAGGCTTGGCGCGAGTGGGTCAACAACGGCAACGGCGATGGCGATGTACACATGCATCTTGTCGTCCCCGTTCTATGAAGAGGAGGCGCGTATTGGCGGTAGCGCAGGGTGATGCAGGGAGCAGCAGCAGGCAAGGACGGCTCCGAGAACTTGACTGCGGCTTGGTCGTCAGTGCGGTGGCGCGCTCCGGCACGGGCGGAGGAGGCTGGGGCGGCAACAAGATGAAGGACGGCGGGGACGAGGTGGTGGCACCATAGAGGCTTGGTTCCCTGTGAAGAAGAGAACAAGGAGAGAGTTTGAGCGCGTAAGAGAGATGGAGAGAGAAAGAAGGAAGGGAAAGGAGCAGGGGAGCTGGTTTCCAGCGAGGTCAAGGCGCAGGGGAGGAGGCGCATAGTTGAGGTCGTGTAGGAGGATGAGATCGAGCACGGGAGCTCTCTATGGCGTGGAGCTCGGGGACAGCTCACCTCGATCTGGATCGAGGACGACTGCGGGCTGTGGTAGGCTCGTTCAGAAAAATGAGGGAGAGTGGGTGGATTTGGATCGGGAGGATCCCGAGGAGAGGGTGGCGGAGGGGATGGATGGGACATGAGGCCTAGGTTCTAGGGTTAGGCTGTTTATATAGCAGGTCGGTTTTGGGGTAGTGGCTATCGGATCCCTCTGATCGTAATCGGACGATCGAGGATAAAATGCTATGGGAGTCCAAAAGAGAAACCGAAGATGTTTTAGGGACGTTTGGAGATGATCCGGACCCATCGGTAACAACATCCCGGATCGAATTCGGGGAAGTTTCGGATGCACGCGCGAGGGTTCCTATGCACTATGCAGAGATGATATGTGGTTTGACAAGAGGGAATCAAAAACCCGATTGGTCATGGAACAGACAATGGAGGCAAGGGGAATGTGGGAACTATGAATGGATGCAAGTTTAGAAAACATGTGGAGGCAATGCGCATGAAGTCGTGATGAAATGCAACAAATAAATAAAACACACGGCGACAACAGAAAAAAATGGAAGGCGTCTGGAGTGTCGGTCTCGGGGTGTTACAACTCTCCTCCACTTACAAGAGATCTCGCCCCAAGATCTAGAGATGACAAATGGAAGAGGAAGAGAAGAGGTAATACTAAGTTGCTTCTTGAAAAACGAGTGAAACCATGGACATTGAGAGGTTGAACAACTTGAAAGAAAGCACACAACAGAGTTGAACGAAATTGAAAACACTCCATTAAGCAAGAGGTACAAGGAATGCAGGGAGAACCAAGAGCTCAAGGGAGAAGATGGGCTTTGAAACCACTCTAGTTAAAACGAGATAGACAAGAGATAATAACAAAAGAATTTGGACAACACTTCTGGTAGAAAAGACTCAAAATGAGATGATACTTCAAAGAGCGCAACGACACATTGCCTCCGGAACAAATGAATGGAAAACTAGATAGTTGTAAAGAAAGAAAAGGGAAGAAAAATGAGAACACTCCCAATTAAAATTGAAAAAAAAACATCGTTATGAAGAAGGGTTGAACAGAGTTGTTGGAAAATCAATAGGAAAGGATATGATCCTCATGGGCTTATGGAGACATCTCAAAACTTGAGGTGAAATCCCGCCACTAACGAAAACAATGATTTATTGAGATCAACGAAGAGATGAAAATTTCTTCACCGAGAGGATAAACGAATACTTGGATCATTGATAAGCACCACAATTAGCAACATTCCCAATGGAAGGCTTTAGGTGTAATCTATACCAAGATAACTCCAAGTAAGAGATTGATGGGTTGCAAATATCTCTGGAACAAGGAGAAAATGATGGTTTTAAAATATCTCGTTCTTGACAACTTTTGAATCATGAAACACCAAGGGAAATTATCAAGAATGGCATAACACCACCTCAAAAGATAAGATAGAAAGAATTGCACCTGGAATGCAATATGAAGAATGCTTGAACTCCTCCAACAAAATCTTGTTGAAGACTTCGAGAATGAATGAAATCTTTGATGAACCACCATGATTAGCCTTCGTGAGAACTCCGGTAATAAAAGAATGATCAAACGAAAGGAAAGTTGAAAAGAACAAGATGAAGCCTTGCAATGATTTGAAATTGATATCACAAACGAACTCCGATAGAAAGAGTTAAACCATCTCGAGGAAACAAGAATAAGAATTATGTCATTCTTACCCTTCATCAACTTAAAATGATGACAAGCAACGGATATGCATGCTACTTATTCTTCTGGCAAGGATTGAGGAGAGATATAACACAAACTTACAAAAATCTTGAACGACTCACCGGTAGAATTTTGGGTAGAACGAAAGAATTGATGTGATAACAAAGGAAGAGGAATCTTGAATGAACCACCATAAGAATCTGAAAATGAACAAAGATAGAGAATGAATCGCCGGGAAGAATTGGAAAACGAGCGAAGTTACTTGAGTGAATTTGGATACAAGAGAACAAAGAGATCACGAGTTGGCTAAAGAATACTTGAACGATGCACGAGAAGAAATTAGAAATGAACGAAGAGGCATCAATTTAGAATAATTGGAGAATGAAGCTGAAAACTTAGAAAGAAGAAATCCTCTGAAATGATGGCCTTTGGATGATCAAGAAACGAAAACTCCTTAAGTGCTCCAGATGGGTATGAAAAAAATTCTCCCAATGAAAACAATTGTGAGGATGGCATGAAGCTAGCACCACAAATCTTGAAGAGAACAGGCAAGATTTAGGAGAAATTCTTCTTCGGTCTTCAAATGTTGAGAATGACGATGAGGAACACCAACAAAATTCTTGAGACACTCGAGGACAATGAATAATATAAATGTTGAGCCAAAGATGAAAATAACTTGAAGACGATCTTGGAGGAAGCATCTGACTGATGAAAACTCATTCTTACGTCAAACTTTGAAAACAATTTGAGAATAACTCCAAAAAATTTAGAAGATTTAGGTATGATCCTAGGAAAGACCTGTGGGTTAGGGCCCACTAAAAGAAACACCATCGAAACAATTTTAAAAGAGAGATTGCACCGGTTGAATTAAATGGCATGAATGAGATAACAACCTCGAAATAGCTTGAATGGATTAAGAATGGAAACATGAATCTTCTGATATATCTTCAACACTCCAGAACAAAAGAATAGCGAGAGGTGAATGATTAAGAGGTTCACTAGCATGAGAAAGCATTTGAAACGAGGAAAAAATGATATGCTCGACACTGAAAGCTTGAATTGAATCCACCAGAGAAGAAACGAGAACGAAGGATGATGAACTTGAAGATTAATAAGGATTAAGGATGAAACAAACAAATCCTCAGCTTCTCAATGGCGCTCGTATGGAATAACTTGAAGAGAAGTGCACCGGTTAAAAGGATTGACATGACAATTTCAATGATCCAGAAGGATAAGCTTTCACATAGAAATATGAGAACACTGCTTAGGAAAGGTATGGAATCAACACTTGACATCGAAGTAACTCGAATACCACAAAACAAAGGATCGGGCTTGCAGAATAAGCCAGAAACAAATACATAACCCATCATGCATTTGTTGGAAAGATAAACCTAGGTTACTACTGGAATTCCGACCTATGAACTCCCGAAATTTTCGGTTATGCAATCTGGTACAACAAGTGCAAGGAGCAAAATATCATCACAAAACTCGTAGCAGAATTCTATGTTCCAAATGTACTGCCTCCATCAACACATAACCAAGATGCTTGGAAATTGTGTACCTTAGACCTTCGAAAGACAACAACCATACTAGTTGTGGCAATACATCTGATCACTCTCCCCAGTATTGGGTGGCGCCAAACTACTCTCACCACAAAGAGTATAGAAGGGTTTTCGATGTCGGCATCCTCTGGTATTCCGGAACTCAAATGATAAGCACCGTGACGAAAACACCTTGGAGCTCAACACCCCGGGACACTGCCACAACCCCTAAATGACAGGAGGAACCAAGAACAGAATTCCAGTCACAATGATATCAGACCGATTCCACAATACCCGCGTGATCCTAAAAAAATTGAGTGAAAAAAGGAGAGTGATGGATCCAAAACACCTACGTCATGAGTCCTCACCAGAGTAACGATGGGGATAAGGAGTAAAAAGAATTCCTACTCTCTGATATATAACTAGACTCAAAATAGTTTTCTTCTAGACTCAACAACGACAACGGTTCGATCAATCAAGGGGGCTCCTGCGGTCAGTAAGGCTCTGATACCAACTTGTAGTGTCCAAGATGCGATTCTATCCCAAACACGTGATGAACACATGACTGGGGCACAAACGTATTTCGAGCGCATAGGAAGGTGGATATCATTACAACGTACCATGTACAGAATAGATGAGAATACAAGATAAAGGCTTACACTCGCCACAAGCTACAACATGAATACAACAATTCATCAATACATAGCAATCATCATACAAAAGAGCAGGATCCGACTACGGATGAAACCAAACGAAAAAGAAGAGCGACATCCACCGTGCTAATCCCAGGCTCACGACCCGGAACCTATCCCTTGATCGAAGAAGAAGAAGCAGAAGAACTCCAAACAAGCAAGAATCGCACTCGCGTCAGACCAATGCATTGCCTCTACTTGTAGTTGTTGTTTTAGTAATCTGTGAGCCACGAGGACTCAACAATCCCATTACCATGGGTATCAAGACTAGCAAAGCTTAATGGGTATGGAATGGATAAGTGGTGTGGTTGCAGCAAGCACTAAACATTGTATGATGGCTAACTTACGAGTACAAGAATAAGAAGAGTGACTACGCATAACGGTCGCAAACTAGGAATGATCAATAAGTGATCCTGAACTACTTATGAGTCAAACATAACCCCACCATTTCTCTTCTCGAACTCTCTTGAAAAGAGATGGTCATGGTTACGCACGCGGTTGGTGTATTTTAATTCAAGTTTAGTGTCAAATTCTCTACAAGCGGATATTATAAATTTCCCATCTACCACATAACCGCGGGCATGGCTCTCAAAAAGATTAAACCCTGCAGGAGTGTCCCAACTTAGTCCATCACAAACTCTCACGATCCGCGGAGGTAAAAACACCATCTATGGGACAACCCGAGTGTTCTCGAAATCTCGGTGCACAAGTTCTTCGAAGAAAGGAAAACTACCCCAAGGAAGTCTACCGGTGAGTCAGATCCGTGTCCAGAGCCGCGCGCTCTCTATCTACGGACTCATCCGTCTATGCTAAGTGGACGATAGCCAAATACCTCGAGTTGCCCCGAGGCAGCACCGCCGACTGCTGGGTAGGTGGACCAACACTCATGTCGAGCACTGGCCCGGGGTTGTTGATTAAGAATCCTCGGGTACCGGTTAGTCCCTATGCGAGTTTTAGTTGTTATTAGGCAAATGGTAAAACCAATGTTGGATCTCCTCGGGAAAGCTTTACTTTAAGCGAAGAATCAAGGGGGGCACATAAACCCCGACCGTGTTAGGAATGGAAAATCAAAGAACATAACACCGGTATGACAAAAAGTAAGGCGGCAAAAGTGGAACAAAACACCAAGAAAAAGGCCAAGCCTTCCACCCTTTACCAAGTATATAGATGCATCAATTAAATAAGAGATATTGTGATATCTCAAGATATCCATATCCCAACATGGAACAACCTGCACTGCACCTGCAACTAGCAACGCTATAAGAGGGGCTGAGCAAGCGGTAACATAGCCAAACAACAGTTTGCTAGGATGGTAGAAAAGGTTAGAGGCTTATCATGGCAATTTGGGAGGCTTGATAAAGAAGTGGTAGGTAGCATGACATAGCGATAGCATCGAGACAACTAGCAACACAAAGATAGTAGTGGTATCCTAGGTAATGATCATCTTGCCTGAAATCCCACTAGGAAGAAGACCGAATCCATGAAGAAGACGAAAGGCATAGTCGAACGGATCCTCACAATCGCAACGTAACCTGAATTATCAAGGAGAAGCAACACCGAAAAGAAGCAAACAACATGGTAAACCAACAAGCATAAACATGTCATGATGTGCAACCAAGTATGATGCATGTCCGGTTTAATGATTAATGGCATGGCAAGTGCAACAAAAAACACTAGAAATTAAGTGGAGCTCAATATGCAATGAGTTGCATATTGATGAAACACCACATTCAAATTATCTAGTTCGCTCTCATTTATGCACCCCAACAATATTAAATGTTGTTAAACATGGCAAGAGGTGAAGCGAGCAAACTACCTATCTAGGCAAGTTAAATGAGGCCGAAAACAACAAACAACAATTCCGAAAAATCCTCATATGCAATTTACAAATTTGGTACTATTCTGCCCTAAATCATATTTTAAAGTTGTTAAACATCAAAATAAAGTGCACCAAGTTAATCTATGCATTTTTTAAGCAAGTAACATATATAATTTATTTAATTCGGATCTACGGTTATTTAGTCATGAAATAAACCATTTTAACATATCATTTATACAAAATAATGCAAACAACAATTTTAAACATCTTAACATGGATTAAAGTGGCATACTATTTTAAAACATCTTAACGGTTCTTCCCGGGAGTAGCAACTTGCTTGATATTCTTCTTGAAGTTCCCCTTCTTCCCTTTTCCCTTTTTCTTGAAACTAGTGGTCTTGTTAACCATCAACACTTGATGCTCTTTCTTGATTTCTACCTCCGCAGCCTTTAGCATTGCGAAGAGCTCAGGAATGTTTTTCGTCATCCCTTGCATATTATAGTTCATCATGAAGCCTTTATAGCTTGGTGGCAGTGATTGAAGAACTATGTCAATGACACTATCATCAGGAAGATTAACTCTCAGCTGAGTCAAGTGGTTATGGTACCTAGACATTCTGAGTATATGTTCACTCACAGAACTATTCTCCTCCATTTTGCAGCTACAGAACTTGTTGGAGACTTCATATCTCTCAACTCGAGCATTTGCTTGAAATATTAACTTCAACTCTTGGAACATCTCATATGCTCCAGGACGTTCAAAACGTCTTTGAAGTCCCGATTCTAAGTCGTAAATCATGGCACACTAAACTATCGAGTAGTAATCAGCTTTTCTCTGCCAGACATTCATAACGTCCGTAGTTGCTCCTGTAGCAGGCCTTGCACCTAGCGGTGCTTCCGGGACATCATTCGTCTGTGCAGCAATGGGGATAACCCTCAAGTTATGAACTCAGTCTGTGTAATTGCTACCATCATCTTTCAACTTAGCTTTCTCTAGGAACACATTAAAATTCAAGGGAACGGTAGCACGGGCCATTGATCTACAACAACATAGACATGCAAAAACTATCAGGACTAAGTTCATGATAAATTAAAGTTCAATTAATCATATTAGTTAAGAACTCCCACTTAGATAGACATCCCTCTAGTCATCTAAATGATCACGTGATCCAAATAAACTAAATCATGTCCGATCATCACGTGAGATGGAGTAATTTTCAATGGTGAACATCACTATGTTGATCATATCTACTATATGGTTCACGTTTGACCTTTCAGTCTCAGTGTTTCGAGGCCATATCTGCATATGCTAGGCTTGTCAAGTTTAACCTGAGTATTCTGCACGTGCAAAATTGGCTTGCACCCGTTGTATGTGAACGTAGAGCTTATCACAGCCGTTCATCACGTGGTGTCTCGGCACGACGAACTATAGCAACAGTGCATACTGAGGGAGAACACATACCTTGAAATTTAGTAAGAGATCATCTTATAATGCTACCGCCGTACTAAGCAAAATAAGATGCATAAGAGATAAACATCACATGCAATCATAATATGTGACATGATATGGCCATCATCATCTTGTGCTCATGATCTCCATCACAGGAGCATCATCATGATCTCCATTGTCACCGGCTTGACACCTTGATCTCCATCGTAGCATCGTTGTCTTCTCGCCAACTATTGCTTCTACGACTATCGCTACCGCTTAGTGATAAAGTAAAGCAATTACATGGCGATAACATTTCATACAATAAAGCGACAACCATATGGCTCATGCCAGTTGCCGATAACTCTGTTACAAAACATGATAATCTCATACAACAATTTATATCACATCATGTCTTGACCATATCACATTGCAACAAGCCCTGCAAAAACAAGTTAGACGTCCTCTACTTTGTTGTTGCAAGTTTTACGTGGCTTCTACGGGCTTCTAGCAAGAACCGTTCCTACCTACGCATCAAAACCACAACAATTTTTTGTCAAGTGTGTTGTTTTAACCTTCAACTAGGAGCGGCCATAGTCAAACTCGATTCAACTAAAGTTGGAGAAACAGACACCCGCCAGCCACCTATGTGCAAAGCACGTGGGTAGAACCATTTTCATGAAAGCGGTCATGTAATTTCGGTCTGGGCCGCTTCATCCAACAATACTGCCGAATCAAAGTAAGACATTGGTGGTAAGAAGTATGACTATTATCGGCCACAACTCATTGTGTTCTACTTGTGCATATATCATCTACGCATAGACCTGGCTCGGATGCCACTGTTGGGGAAGGTAGTAATTCAAAAAAAATCCTACGATTATGCAAGATCTATCTAGGAGATGCATAGCAAGGAGATGGGAGAGTGTGTCTACATACCCTCGTAGACTGAAAGCGGAAGCGTTTAGTAACGCGGTTGATGTATTCGAACGTCTTCATGATCCAACTGATCCAAGTATCGAACATACGGCACCTCCGTGTTCAGCACACGTTCAGGACGATAACGTCCCTCGTGCTCTTGATCCAGTTGAGGACGAGGGAGAGTTCCATCAGCACGACGGCGTGGCGACTGTGATGATGAAATTACCGGCGCAGGGCTTCGCCTAAGCACTACGATGATATGACTGAGGTGTTAAACTATGGAGGGGGGCACCGCACACGGCTAAGAGATTGTCTGTTGTGATTTGGGGTGCCCAATGCCCCTGTATATAAAGGAGGAGAGGGGGAGTCCGGCCGGCCCTGTAGGACGCGCCAAGAGGAGGGAGTCCTACTAGGACTCCAAGTCCTAGTAGGATTCCACTTGGTGGAAGGGGGGAAGAAGGAAGGGAGAGGGAGAGGGAGAGGGAAAGGGGGGCTGCGCCCCCTCCCCTAGTCCTATTCGGACTGCCCATGGGGGGTGCCACTCCCTTGCGGGCTATCCTCTCTCTCCCCTATGGCCCGTATTGGCCCATTGCTTCCCCGGAGGGGTCCGGTAACCCCTCCGGCGCTCCGTTTTTACCCGGTACCTTTCAAAACTCTTCTGGTGTCCAAATAACATAGTCCAATATATCAATATTTATGTATTGACCATTTTGAGACTCCTCGTCATGTCCATGATCTGATCCGGGACTCCGAACAAACTTCGGTCATCAAATCACATAACTCATAATACAAATCATCATCGAACGTTAAGCGTGCGGACCCTATGGGTTCGGGAACTATGTAGACATGACTGAGACATATCTCCGGTCAATAACCAATAGCGGAACCTGGATGCTCATATTGGTTCCTACATATTATATGAAGATCTTTATCGGTCAAACGGCACAATAACATACGTTGTTTCCTTTGTCATCGGTATGTTACTTGCCATAGATTCGATCATCGGTATTATCATACCTAGTTCAATCTCATTACCGGCAAGTCTCTTTACTTGTTCCGTAATGCTTCATCCCGTAACTAACTCATTAGTCACATTGCTTGCAAGGCTTATAGTGATGAGCATTACCGAGAGGGCCCAGAGATACCTCTCCGAAACACGGAGTGACAGATCCTAATCTTGATCTATGCCAACCCAACAAACACCTTCGGAGACACGTGTAGAGCATCTTTATAATCACCCAATTACGTTGTGACGTTTGATAGCACACAAGGTGTTCCTCGGTATTCGGGAGTTGCATAATCTCATAGTCTGAGGAACATGTATAAGTCATGAAGAAAGCAATAGCAATGAAACTGTAATGATCATAATGCTAAGCTAACGGATGAGTCTTGTCCATCACACCATTCTCCTAATGATGTGATCCCATTCATCAAATGACAACACATGTCTATGGTTAGGAAACATAACCATCTTTGATTAACGAGCTAGTCTAGTAGAGGCATACTAGGGACACTATGTGTTGTCTATGTATTCACATGTACTAAGTTTCCGGTTAATATAATTCTAGAATGAATAATAAACATTTATCATGATATAAGGAAATATTAATAATAACTTTATTATTGCCTCTAGGGCATATTTCCTTCAGCGTTGGCGGCTGGGGATGCGCTGGGCCGGGGCGACGCGTGCGCTGGCGCGGTCGACGCAGAGGGTCAACACGGGGCGCAGCATAGGGTCAATGCAGGGTGGGGCTCAAAGCAGAGGATGAGCAGGCAGGCAGCAGCGCAGCAGCACAGGGCTCTGGCGACGCGAAGGCTTGGCGCATGGGTCAACAACGGCAGCAGCGATGGCGATGGAAACGTGCATCTCGTCCTCCCCGTTCAATGCAGAGGAGTGCTACCTCTTGAGCACTGTGTTGGATTTCCCCAAAGAGTAGAGGATGATGCACTTAAGTAGCGTAAGTATTTCCCTCAGTTTTTGAGAACCAAGGTATCAATCCAGTAGGAGACCACGCACAAGTCCCTCGTACCTACACAAAACGATAGCAACTCGCAACCAACACTTAGGGGTTGTCAATCCCTTCACGGTCACTTACGAGAGTGAGATCTGATAGAGATAATATTTTTGGTATTTTTGATAGATAGATGCAAAGTAAAAAAAGTAAAGGCAAAGTAAAAACAAAGCAAGTAAATAAAGTGATATAGATGGATATGATGAGAATAGACCCGGGGGCCATAGGTTTCACTAGTGGCTTCTCTCGAGAGCATACGTATTCTATGGTGGGTGAACAAATTACTGTTGAGCAATTGATAGAATTGAGCATAGTTATGAGTATATCTAGGTGATGATCATGTATATAGGCATCACGTCCAAAACAAGTAGATCGAAATGATTCTGCATCTACTACTATTACTCCACTCATCGACCGCTATCCAGCATGCATCTAGAGTATTAAGTAAAAACAGAGTAACGTCGTAAGCAAGATGACATGATGTAGAGGGATAAATTCATGCAATATGATAAAAACCTCATCTTGTTATCCTCGATGGCAACAATACAATACGTGCCTTGCAACTCTTTCTGTCACTAAGTAAGGACACCGCAAGATTGAACCCAAAGCTAAGCACTTCTCCCATTGCAAGAACTACCAATCTAGTTGGCCAAACCAAAAAGATAATTCGAAGAGACTTGCAAAGATAACTCAATCATACATATAAGAATTCAGAGAAGAATCAAATATTTTCCATAGATAATACTGGATCATAAACCCACAATTCATCGGTCTCAACAAACACACCGCAAAAAGAAGATTACATCGAATAGATCTCCATGAGAGAGGGGGAGAACATTGTATTGAGATCCAAAAAGAGAGAAGAAGCCATCTAGCTACTAGCTATGGACCCGAAGGTCTGAAGTAAACTACTCACACTTCATCGGAGGGGCTATGGTGATGATGTAGAAGCCCTCCATGATGGATGCCCCTCCGGCGGAGCTCCGAAACAGGCCCCAAGATGGGATCTCGTGGATACAGAAAGTTGCGGCGGTGGAATTAGGTTTTTGGCTCCTGTTCTGATCATTTGGGGATACGTAGGTATATATAGGAGGAAGGAGTACATCGGTGGAGCTCCGAGGGGCCCATGAGGTAGGGGGCGTGCCCAGGGGGCGCGCCCTCCACCCTCGTGACTGCCTCTGGCGCTTCTTGGAGTAGGTTCCAAGTCTCCTGGGTCATGTTCGGTTGGAAAATCACGATCCCGAAGGTTTCATTCCGTTTGGACTCCGTTTGATATTCTGTTTCTTCAAAATACTGAAAAAGGCAAAAAAACAGCAATTCTGGGCTGGGCCTCCGGTTAATAGGTTAGTCCCAAAAGTAATATAAAAGTGAAGAATAAAGCCCAATATAGTCCAAAACAGTAGATAAAGTAGCATGGAGCAATCAAAAATTATAGATATGTTGGAAACGTATCAAGCATCCCCAAGCTTAATTCCTGCTCGTCCTCGAGTAGGTAAATGATAAAAAGAGAATTTTTGATGCGGAGTGATACTTTGGCATAATTTCAATGTAAATCTTCTTAATTGTGATATGAATATTCAGATCCGAAAGATTCAAGACAAAAGTTCATATTGATAGAAAAATAATAATACTTCAAGCATACTAATCAAAGCAATCATGTCTTCTCAAAATAACATGGCAAAAGAAAGTTCATCCCTACAAAATCATATAGTTAGGCTATGCTTCATTTTCGTCACACAAAGATGTTCCCAACTTCTATACCCCCGATGACAAGCCAAGCAATATTTTCATACTTAAATAATCTCAAACTTTTTCAACCTTCACGCAATACATGAGCGTGAGCCATGGATATAGCACTATGGGTGGAATAGAATATGATGATGGGGATTGTGTGGAGAAGACAAAAAAGGAGAAAGTCTCACGTTGACGAGGCTAATCAACGGGCTATGGAGATGCCCATCAATTTATGTCAACATGAGGAGTAGGGATTGCCATCCAACGGATGCACTAGAGCTATGAATGCTCAACAAAAGAAAACTAGTGGGTGTGCATCCAACTTGCTTGCTCACGAAGACCTAGGGCATTTTGAGGAAGGCCATCGTAGGAATATACAAGCCAAGTTCTATAATGAAAAATTCCCACTAGTATATGAAAGTGACAACACATGAGACTCACTACATGAAAAACAAGGTGCTACTTTGAAGCACAATATATGAGACTCTTTACATGAAGAACAAGGTGCTACTTTGAAGCACAAGTGTGGAAAAAGAGATAGTAGCATTGCCCTTTTTATATTATTATTTTGGGCCTTTCTTTTTTTCTTTTTGGCCTTTCTCTTTCTTTATTTGGGCAATGATCTAATAATGATGATCATCACACTTCTATAAATTACAACACAAGGATTACAACTCGAAACTTAGAACAAGATATGACTCTATATGAATGCGTCCGGCGGTGTATCGGGATGGTGCAATGAATCAAGAGTGACATGTATAAAAATAATGCATGGTGGCTTTGCCACAAATACGATGTTAACTACAAGATCATGCAATGGCAATATGACAAAAGTAATGCAAGTCATGATGATGATGGTGGAAGTTGCATGGCAATATATCTCGGAATGGCTATGGAAATGCCATAATAGGTAGGTATGGTGGCTGTTTTGAGGAAGATATAAGGAGGTTTATGTGTGATAGAGCATATCGTATCACGGGGATTGGATGCACCGGCGAAGTTTGCACCAACCCTCAAGGTGAGAAAGGGCAATGCACGGTACCGAAGAGGCTAGCAATGGCGGAAAGGTGAGAGTGCGTATAATCCATGGACTCAACATTAGTCAAAAGAACTCATATACTTATTGCAAAAATTTAGAAGTCATCAAAAATTAAAGTACTACGCGCAAGCTCCCAGGGGGATAGATTGGTAGGAAAAGACCATCACTTGTCCCCGACCGCCACTCATAAGGATGCACAAGCCAGGTACACTTCATGTTTCAAATTTGTTACACAACTTTAACCATACTTGCATGCTACGGGATTTGCAAACTTCAACACAAGTATTTCTCAAATTCATAATCACCCAACTAGCACGACTATGATATTATCACCTCCATATCTCAAAACAATTATCAAGCATCAAACTTATCTTAGTATTCAATTCACTCAAAAGAAAGGTTCACATATCTTGAACACCAAGTATATTAACATTAAGCAAATTACCATGCTATTAAATACTCTCAAAATAATCTAAGGGAAGCATGAGAGATCAAATAGTTTCTTTAAAACAAATCCACCACCGTGCTCTAAAAAGATCTAAGTGAAGTACTAGAGCAAAAATTATTACGCTCAAAAGATATAAGTGAAGCACTATGAGCAAAATTAGCAAGCTCAAAAGATATAAGCGAAGCACATAGAGTATTCTAACAAATTCTAAATCATGTATGGCTTTCTCAAAAGATGTGTACAACAAGGATGATTGTGGTAAACTAACAAGCAAAGACACAAATAATACAAGACGCTCCAAGCAAAACACATATCATGTTGGTGAATAAAAATATAGCTCCAAGTAAATTACCGATGGAAGTGGACGAAAGAGGGGATGCCTTCCGGGACATCCCCAAGCTTTGACTTTTTGGTGTCCTTGGATTATCTTGGGGGTGCCATGGGCATCCCCAAGCTTAGGCTCTTGCCACTCCTTGTTCCATAATCCATCAAAAGAATTCACCCAAAACTTGAAAACTTCACAACACAAAATTCAACAGAAATCTCGTGAGCTCCGTTAGAGAAATAAAACAAAAGACTACTTCAAGGTACTGTAATGAACTCATTATTTGTTTAAATTGGTGTTAAACCTACTGTATTCCAACTTCTCTATGGTTTATAAACCAATTTACTAGCCATAGATTCATCAAAATAAGCAAACAACACACGAAAAACAGAATCTGTCAAAAACAGAACAGACTGTAGCAATCTGTAACTAACGCAAACTTCTGGAACTCTAAAAATTCTACCAAAATAGGAAGTTCTGGACAATTTGTTTATTGATCAGCATCAAACAGAATCAAAGCAAAATCACGTTCCTGCAATTTATCATAATTATATTCGTGCGCGCAAAGTTTCTGTTTTTCAGCAGAATCAAATCAACTATCATCGTAGGTTATCCTATAGGTCCTACTTGGCACAAACACTAATTAAAACATAAAACCACATCCAAACAAAAGGTAGATGGATTATTTATTCCTAAACAGAATCAAAAACAAAAAACACAAAATAAAATTGGGTTGCCTCCCAACAAGCGCTATCGTTTAACGCCCCTAGCTAGGCATAAAAACGAGGATAGATCTAGGTATTGCCATCTTTGGTAGGCAATCCATAAGTGGCTCTCATGATAGATTCATAAGGTAATTTTATTTTCTTTCTAGGGAAGTGTTCCATACCCTTTTTTAAGGGAAATTGGAATCTAATATTCCCTTCCTTCATATCAATAATTGCACCAATCGTTCTAAGGAAAGGTCTAACAAGAATAATAGGACAGGAAGGATTGCAATCTATATCAAGAACGATAAAATCTACGGGCACATAATTCCTATTTGAAACAATAAGAACATCATTAATTCTTCCCATAGGTTTTTTAATAGTGGAATCCGCAAGATGCAAGTTTAGAGAGCAATCATCAAAATCACGGAAATCTAGCAAATCACATAAAGTTTTGGGAATAGTAGAGACACTAGCACCCAAATCACATAAAGCATGAAACTCATAATCTTTAATTTTAATTTTAATAGTAGGTTCCCACTCATCATAGAGTTTTCAAGGGATAGAAACTTTCAACTCAAGTTTTTCTTCATAAGATTGCATCAAGGCATCAACAATGTGTTCGGTAAAGGCTTTATTTTGACTATAAGCATGAGGAGATTCTAGCACGGATTGCAACAAGGAAATACAACCAATCAAAGAGCAATTTTCATAATTAAATTCCTTGAGATCCAAAATAGTGGGTTTAGCAACATCGCGGTTTTTATTTATTTCAATCCCACTTTCATTAATTTCATCATCAAGATCTAGAAACTCTGAATTCTTAGAACGCCTTCTAGGTAAAGAAAGATAATCTTCAGATTCATCAAGATTCATATTGCAAAACAAAGATTTAATGGGGGACACATCAATAACTTTTAGATCTTCATCTTGATTTTCATAGGAATTGGAAGAACACGCTTTAATAAAGGCATCTTTGGAAGCACGCATCCTAGCGGTTCTTTCCTTGCACTCATCAATGGAAATTCTCATGGCTTTGAGAGACTCATTGATATCATGCTTAGGAGTAATAGATCTAAGCTTTAAAGAATCAATTTCAAGAGAAATTCCATCAATGTTCCTAGCCAAATCATCAACTTTTTCTCTTCAAGCAAAGCATTAAAATTCTTCTGTGAATTCATAAACTCTTTAACACTACTCTCAAATTCAGAGGGCATCTTATTAAAATTTCCATAAGAGTTATTGTAGGAGTTTCCATAATTATTAGAAGGATTACTAGGATAAGGCCTAGGATTAAAATTCCCTCTATAAGCGTTGTTTCCAAAACTATTCCTACCAACAAAATTCACATCCATAGATTAATTATTATTCTCAAGCAAGGTAGATAAAGGCATATCATTGGGATCAAGAGGAGTATTTTTAGGAGCAAACATCTTCATAAGTTCATCCATCTTTTCACTCAAAACATTGATTTCTTCTATAGCATGCCTTTTCTTACTAGAAGATCTTTTGGTGTGCCATTGAGAATAATTAGCCATAATATTATCAAGCAATTTGGTAGCATCACCTAACTTAATTTCCATAAAAGTGCCTCCCACGGCCAAATCTAAAAGATTTCTAGAAGCAAAATTCAATCCGGCATAAAAAATTTGTATGATCATCCATAAATTCAAACCATGAGTAGGGCAATTGCGAAGCATTAATTTCATTCTTTCCCAAGATTGGGCAACATGCTCATGATCAAGTTGTTTAAAATTCATGATATCGTTGCTAAGAGTGATAATCTTATCGGGAGGAAAATACTTAGAGATAAAAGCATCTTTGCACTTGTTCCAAGAATCAATACTATTTTTAGGCAAAGATGAAAACCAAACTTTAGCACGATCTCTAAGTGAAAATGGAAATAACTTCAATTTGACAATATTGTTATCCATATCTTTCTTCTTTTGCATATCACACAAATTAACAAAATTATTTAGATGAGTAGCGGCATCTTCACTAGGAAGGCCGGCGAATTGATCTTTCATAACAAGATTCAACAAAGCGGTATTGATTTCACAAGACTCATCATTATTAAGAGGAGCAATCGGAGTACTAAGGAAATCATTATTATTGGTATTCGAGAAATCACACAATTTGGTATTATCTTGTGCCATGGCAACAAGTAATCCAACACACAAGCAAACAAAAAGGCAAAGGGAAAAAGGCAAACAGAAAGAGAGGAGGAGATTGGGAAAGAGAGGGCGGATAAAATGGCAAGGGTGAAGTGGGGGAGAGGAAAACGAGAGGCAAATGGCAAATAATGTAATGCGAGAGATAGGGATTGCGATGGGTACTTGGTATGGTTGACTTGCTTGCGTGAGCCTTCCCAGCAACGGTGCGAGAAATTCTTCTTGCTACCTCTTGAGCACTGCGTTGGATTTCCCCGAAGAGGAGAGGATGATGCACTAAAGTAGCGTAAGTATTTCCCTCAGTTTTTGAGAACCAAGGTATTAATCCAGTAGGAGACCACGCACAAGTCCCTCGTACCTACACAAAACGATAGCAACTCGCAACCAACGCTTAGGGGTTGTCAATCCCTTCACGGTCACTTACGAGAGTGAGATCTGATAGAGATAATATTTTTGGTATTTTTGATAGATAGATGCAAAGCAAAAAGTAAAGGCAAAGTAAAGACAAAGCAAGTAAATAAAGTGATATAGATGGATATGATGAGAATAGACCCGGGGGCCATAGGTTTCACTAGTGGCTTCTCTCGAGAGCATAAGTATTCTACGGTGGGTGAACAAATTACTGTTGAGCAATTGATAGAATTGAGCATAGTTATGAGTATATCTAGGCGATGATCATGTATATAGGCATAACGTCCAAAACAAGTAGATCGAAATGATTCTGCATCTACTACTATTACTCCACTCATCGACCACTATCTAGCATGCATCTAGAGTATTAAGTAAAAACAGAGTAACTCCGTAAGCAAGATGACATGATGTTGAGGGATAAATTCATGCAATATGATAAAAACCCCATCTTGTTATCCTCGATGGCAACAATACAATACGTGCCTTGCAACTCTTTCTGTCACTGAGTAAGGACACCGCAAGATTGAACCTAAAGCTAAGCACTTCTCCCATTGCAAGAACTACCAATCTAGTTGGCCAAAACAAAAAGATAATTCGAAGAGACTTGCAAAGATAACTCAATCATACATATAAGAATTCAGAGAAGAATCAAATATTTTCCATAGATAATACTGAATCATAAACCCACAATTCATCAGTCTCAACAAACACACGGCAAAAAGAAGATTACATCGAATAGATCTCCACGAGAGAGGGGGAGAACATTGTATTGAGATCCAAAAAGAGAGAAGAAGCCATCTAGCTACTAGCTATGGACCCAAAGGTCTGAAGTAAACTACTCACACTTCATCAGAGGGGCTATGGTGATGATGTAGAAGCCCTCCGTGATGGATGCCCCCTCCGGTGGAGCTCCGGAACAGGCCCCAAGATGGGATCTCGTGGATACAAAAAGTTGCGGTGGTGGAATTAGGTTTTTGGCTCCTGTTCTGATCATTCGGGGATACGTAGGTATATATAGGAGGAAGGAGTACATCGGTGGAGCTCCGAGGGGCCCACGAGGTAGGGGGGCGCGCCCAGGGGGCTCCCTCCACCCTCGTGACCGCCTCTGGTGCTTCTTGGAGTAGGGTCCAAGTCTCCTGGGTCACGTTCGGTTGTAAAATCACAATCCCGAAGGTTTCATTCCGTTTGGACTCCGTTTGATATTCTGTTTCTTCAAAATACTGAAAAAGGCAAAAAGCAGCAATTATGGGCTAGGCCTCCGGTTAATAGGTTAGTCCCAAAAGTAATATAAAAGTGAAGAATAAAGCCCAATATAGTCCAAAACAGTAGATAAAGTAGCATGGAGCAATCAAAAGTTATAGATACATTGGAGACGTATCAAGGAGGCGCATGTTGACGGCGGCGCAGGGTGACGCAGGGAGAAGTAGTAGGCAAGGACGGCTCCGGGAACTTGACGGTGGCTTGGTCGTTGGCGCGGTGTCGTGCTCTGGCGCGGGCGGAGGAGGCCGGGGCGGCAACGAGATGAAGGACGGCGACGATGAGGTGGCGGCGCCATGGAGGCTCGGTTCCCTATGAATAAGAGAACAAGGAGAGAGCTTGAGCGCATAAGAGAGAGAGAGAGAAGGAAGGGAAAGGAGCAGGGGAGCTGGTCTCCAGTGAGGTCGAGGCACCGGGGAGGAGGCGGGCGGTTGAGGTCGTGCGATAGGATGAGCTCGAGCACGGGAGCTCTCTGTGGTGTGGAGCTCGGGGACAGCTCACCTCGATCTGGATCGAGGACGACTGCGGGTTGTGGTAGGCTTGTTGAGGAAAACGAGGGAGAGTGGGTGGATTTTGATCGGGAGGATCCCGAGGAGAGGGTGGCGGTGGTGGGTGAGGGGATGGATAGGACAGGAGGCCTAGGTTCTAGGGTTAGGCTGTTTATATAGGAGGTCGGTTTTTGGGTAGTGGCTGTCGGATCCCTCCAATCGTAATCAGACGGTCGAGGATAAAATGCTATGGGAGTCCAAACGAGAAGCCGAAGATGTTTTAGGGATGTTTGGAGATGATCCGGACCCATCGGTAACAACAACCAAGATCGAATTCGGGGAAGTTTCGGATGCACGCATGAGGGGGCTTGTGCACTATGCAGAGAGGCTAGGTGGTTTGACAAGAGGGAATCAAAAACCCGGTTGGTCTCAGAACGGACAACGAAGGCAAGGGGGGGCGCATGAACTACGAACGGATGCAGGTTTAGAAAACATGCGGATGCAATGCGCATGAAGCCATGATGAAATGCAACAAACAAATAAAACACACGACGACAACGAAAATAAATGGAAGGCGTCTGGATCGTCGGTCTCAGGGTGTTACACCCGATATGCTAACGCCATAGGTTAGAAACCTCCAGAGTCCTTCCTCATAAACAGGTTGTCAGTCCGGCCCATGGACTAGACCAGCTAGGACAGGACACTGTCAGCTACTTATGAGGACATAGAAACCTCCATGCATCTAGCAAATGGTAGTATACGCCAAATCTTTTGGATCTTCCTTTTACGCTTCATGTGCTACTCGATGCGGCCCAAGACGGTACCGACAAGGGTCCTCAACCCAGCACACTAGGCAGGGAGTTGACATGGTGAGAGACCCCTTGGCATTTCATTGACCAGTTGGTGGCGACATACAGTGATGGCAGCGATGGTCGATCACGCCGGACGAGCGGGCGTAGGGGTTGCTGGAGACAGGGTACGATATGTCGGAGCCTTCTTCTTCTTCTTCTTCTTCTTCTTCTTCTTCTTCTTCTTCTTCTTCTTCTTCTTCTTCTTCTTCTTCTTCTCCTCAACGAGCACCATCGCAGTTGCCGGTTGGAGCAGTGGGAGGACTACCAGTTGTCGCCCGAAGTCGTTTGTGGCCTTGCCATCGACCTTGCTACCGGCCTTTGTTGCCGATGTGGTTACCCCGAAAGAGGTTTTTGTTTCCCAACCTCTTATTTAGTGTGGACGGCGGCGTGTGGGTTGTCTCCGACGATGTTGTGTCAGCAATGACTGGCGGGGGGGGTGGAAGGATCTTGCGGTTCCATTCCGACCAAAATCGAAGGCATCAGTGTTGGCAGCGGCAGCGGGCTGAAAGTGGTGGCCGTTTGGGTGGGAAGGGAGAGGACCTGAAGTTTTACTTTGAGAGGGATTGGTCGAGTATATTTGAGAGAGTTGGCTACCTTTTGTCGCGGGCTGTTATTTTTTGTTTCCACCTCTAACAGTTTGAGAGATCATTTATGTGCGGTTACAGAAGCAAAACAAGGAGTCATAGGTTTGTTTTTAGAGGTGTGCTATGCGTCGGCCGGCAGCGAGCCGTTGGATGTGTTGATGCAAGCTGTATATATTGTTCCTCTTGCAACAAGTCCTTTGTTGCAAAACCTTTATTTCTGTATTAAGACATTTGTTGCAAAACATTTTCTTCTCTAATTTTCTGCAGTAAGACCCATGTTAGGAAAACCTCTTCTTCTCTAAATTTCTGCAACAAGGCCCATGTTACACAAACCTCTTCTTCTTCTTCATTTTTTTGCAACAAGACCCTTATTGTAAATGTTACAAACGCATATCCGTCGCATCTAAATTTCTACAACAAGATCCATGTTACAAAAATTGAAACAACATTTCTGACCATGTCGCGCACTTGCGCAGTAGTCGTTCACTATCACACTTCTGCAACACCACCGTTGTTGTAGAGAAAAAATGAAGGAGACGTGGTCCAGTAGGCCACGTATTGAGCAAGGGAGGCGGCGGATGCCCCGCGCTTAATCGGGCGGGCAGATTTCCCTTGGTCTTATGGGTCGGTAGGGTAAGGCCTCCTTTGGTTTAGAGGAATCTTGTAGGAATTTCATAGGATAGGATTTCTATTAGGAAAAATTTCTTTAGAGCTGTTTGGTTTGCAGAAATGGAATCTTATTCCTATGGAGGAATTCTTCATATCGTCCACATTCCATAGAAAAAAAGCCTCCTTTGGTTCATAGGGTAGAAAAATCGTAGGAATAGGAATGTCATAGGAAATGCGATGACATGTACTCAAATCCTATGAATAGGAATATGAAAGGAGATGCTCTTTGATTCACATCATATGATTTTTTTTCCATTGAGTCTAGGCAAATGTTTATTTCCTTATGAAATATGGAGGATAGGAAGAATTCCTCCATAGGAATAAGATTCCATTCCTACAAACCAAAGGGCTCTAAAGGAATATTTTCTATAGAAATCATATCATATGAAAATCCTGTAAACCAAAGGAGACCTTTTTTGGATAAAGGATGGCTTTTATTGGCTCAAAATGGAGCATCAAGTGGCTACAAACATAACGAGCACACATCCGGCCTCTGCATAGGTAGAATGCACACAACCAACACCAACAAACGCAACGACAAGTAGAAAAATCACACAAGACCAATGTTGGAAATATGCCCTAGAGGCAATAATAAATTAGTTATTCTTATATTTCCTTGTTCATGATAATCGTTTATTATCCATGCTATAATTGTATTGACAGGAAACTCAGATACATGTGTGGGTACATAGACAACACCATGTCCCTAGTAAGCCTCTAGTTGACTAGCTCGTTGATCTTACGGTTTCCTGACCATGGACATTGGATGTCGTTGATAACGGGATCACATCATTAGGAGAATGATGTGATGGACAAGACCCAATCCTAAGCCTAGCACAGAGATCGTGTAGTTCGTATGCTAAAGCTTTTCTAATGTCAAGTATCTTTTCCTTAGACCATGAGATTGTGCAACTCTCGGATACCGTAGGAATGCTTTGGGTGTACCAAACGTCACAACGTAACTGGGTGGCTATAAAGGTGCACTACAGGTATCTCCAAAAGTGTCTGTTGGGTTGGCACGAATCGAGACTGGGATTTGTCACTCCGTGTGACGGAGAGGTATCTCTGGGCCTACTCGGTAGGACATCATCATAATGTGCACAATGTGATCAAGAGTTGATCGCGGGATGATGTGTTATGGAACGAGTAAAGAGACTTGCCGGTAACGAGATTGAACAAGGTATCGGTATACCGACGATCGAATCTCGGGCAAGTACAATACCGTTAGACAAAGGGAATTGTATACGGGATCGATTGAGTCCTTGACATCGTGGTTCATCCGATGAGATCATCGTGGAACATGTGGGAGCCAACATGGGTATCCAGATCCTGCTGTTGGTTATTGACCGTAGAACGTCTCAGTCATGTCTGCATGGTTCCCGAACCCGTAGGGTCTACACACTTAAGGTTCGATGACGCTAGGGTTATAAAGGAAGTTTGTATGTGGTTGCCGAATGTTGTTCGGAGTCCCGGATGAGATCTCGGACGTCACGAGGAGTTTCGGAATGGTCTGGAGGTAAAGATTTATATATGGGAAGTCCTATTTTGGCCACCGGAAAATGTTCGGGAATTTTCGGTATTGTACCGGGAAGGTTCTAGAAGGTTCCGGAGTGGGGCCCACCTGCATGGGGGGACACACATGAACGTGGGTAGTGGGGGCAAGGACCCACACCCCTGGTCAAGGCGCACCAAGATTCCCCTTAGAAGGAAGGAATAAGATCATATCCCGAAGGGATAAGATCAAGATCCCTAAAAAGGGGGGATAACAATCGGTGGGGAAGGAAATGATGGGATTTCTTTCCTCCCACCATTGCCAACGCCCCAATGGACTTGGAGGGCAAGGAACCAGCCCCCTCCACCCTATATATAGTGGGGAGGCGCATGGGAGCTTTACCAAAGTTCTGGCGCAGCCCTCCCCCTCTCCCAAGTCCTCCTCCTCTCCTGCGGTGCTTGGCGAAGCCCTGCAGGATTGCCATGCTCCTCCACCACCACCACGCCGTCGTGCTACTGCTGGATGGAGTCTTCCTCAACCTCTCCCTCTCTCCTTGCTGGATCAAGGCATGGGAGACGTCACCGGGCTGTACGTGTGTTGAACGTGGAGGTGCCGTCCGTTCGGCACTAGGATCTCCGGTGATTTGGATCACGACGAGTACGACTCCTTCAACCCTGTTCTCTTGAACGCTTCCGCTTAGCGATCTACAAGGATATGTAGATACACTCTCCTTCCCCTCGTTGCTAGTCTCTCCATAGATAGATCTTGGTGACACGTAGGAAAATTTTAAATTTTTGCTACGTTCCCCAACAGTGGCATCATGAGCTAGGTCTATGCGTAGTTTCTATGCACGAGTAGAACACAAGTTGTTGTGGGCGTTGATTTTGTTCAATATGCTTACCGTTACTAGTCCAATCTTGTTTCAACGGTATTGTGGGATGAAGCGGCCCAGACCGACCTTACACGTACACTTACGTGAGACAGGTTCCACCGACTGACATGCACTTGGTGCATAAGGTGGCTAGCGGGTGCCAATCTCTCCCACTTTAGTCGGAACGGATTCGATGAAAAGGGTCCTTATGAAGGGTAAATAGCAATTGGCATATCACGTTGTGGTTTTGCGTAGGTAAGAAACGTTCTTGCTAGAAACCCATAGCAGCCACGTAAAACATGCAAACAACAATTAGAGGACGTCTAACTTGTTTTTACAGGGTATGCTATGTGATGTGATATGGCCATGAAGAATGTGATGAATGATATGTGATGTATGAGATTGATCATGTTCTTGTAATAGGAATCACGACTTGCATGTCGATGAGTATGACAACCGGCAGGAGCCATAGGAGTTGTCTTTATTTATTGTATGACCTGCGTGTCATTGAACAACGCCATGTAATTACTTTACTTTATTGCTAACCGGTAGCCATAGTAGTAGAAGTAATAAGTTGGCAAGACAACTTCATGGAGACACGATGATGGAGATCATGATGATGGAGATCATGGTGTCATGCCGGTGACGACGATGATCATGGAGCCCCGAAGATGGAGATCAAAAGGAGCAAAATGATATTGGCCATATCATGTCACTATTTGATTGCATGTGATGTTTATCATGTTTATGCATCTTATTTGCTTAGGACGACGGTAGTAAATAAGATGATCCCTCATTAAAATTTCAAGAAAGTGTTCCCCCTAACAGTGCACCGCTGCGAAAGTTCGTCATTTCGAAGCACCACGTGATGATCGGGTGTGATTTAGATTCTTACGTTCACATACAACGGGTGTAAGCCAGATTTACACACGCGAAACACTTAGGTTAACTTGACGAGCCTAGCATGTACAGACATGGCCATGGAACACAAGAGACCGAAAGGTCGAGCATGAGTCGTATAGTAGATATGATCAACATGAAGATGTTCACCGATGATGGCTAGTCCATCTCACGTGATGATCGGACACGGCCTAGTTGACTCGGATCATGTAATCACTTAGATGACTAGAGGGATGTCTATCTGAGTGGGAGTTCATAAGATGAACTTAATTATCCTGAACATAGTCAAAAGATCTTTGCAAATTATGTTGTAAGCTCGCGCTTTACTTCCACTGTTTAGATATGTTCCTAGAGAAAATATAGTTGAAAGTTGATAGTAGCGATTATGCGATCAGTAGAAAGCTTATGTCCTTAATGCACCGCTCAGTGTGCAGAACCCCAAACGTCGTCTGTGGATGTTGCGAACATCGGACATACACGTTTTGATAACTACGTGATAGTTCAGTTAAATGGTTTAGAGTAGAGGCACCAAAGATGTTTTCGAAACGCCGCGGAACATATGAGATGTTTCGAGGGCTGAAATTGGGATTTCAGGCTCCTGCCCACGTCAAGAGGTATGAGACCTCCGACGATTTTCTTAGCCTACAAACTAAGGGAGAAAAGCTCAATCGATGAGCTTGTGCTCAGATTGTCTGAGTGCAACAATCACTTGAATCGAGTGGGAGTTGATCTTCCAGATGAGATAGTGATGTTTCTCCAAAGTCATTGCCACCAAGCTGCTAGAGCTTCGTGATGAACTATAACATATCAGGGATACATATGATGATCCTTGAGGTATTTGCGATGTTTGACACCGCGAAAGTAGAAATCAAGAAGGAGCATCAATTGTTGATGGTTGGTGAAACCACTAGTTTCAAGAAGGGCAAGGGCAAGAAGGGATACTTCATGAAACGGCAAATCAGCTGCTGCTCTAGTGAAGAAACCCAAGGTTGAACCCAAACCCGAGACTAAGTGCTTCTATAATAAGGGGAACAGCCACTGGAGCAGCATTACCCTAGATACTTGGTAGATGAGAAGGCTGGCAAGGTCGATAGAAGTATATTGGATATACATTATGTTAAGGTGTACTTTACTAGTACTCCTAGTAGCACTAGGGTATTAAGATACCGGTTCGGTTGCTAAGTGTTAGTAACTCGAAATAAAAGAGCTACGGAATAAACGGAGACTAGCTAAAGGAGAGCTGACGATATGTGTTGGAAGTGTTTCCAATTTTGATGTGATCAAACATCGCACGCTCCCTCTACCATCAAGATTAGTATTAAACCTGAATAATTGTCATTTGGTGTTTGCATTGAGCATAGACATGATTGGATTATGTCTATCGCAATACGGTTATTCATTTAAGGAGAATAATGGTTACTCTGTTTATTTGAATAATACCTTCAATGGTATTGCACCTAATAGGAATGGTTTATTGAATCTCGATCGTAGTGATACACATTTTCATGCCAAAAGATATAAGATAGTAATGATAGTACCACTTACTTGTGGCACTGCCATGTAAGTCATATTGGTGTAAAACGCATGAAGAAGCTCCATGTTGATGGATCTTTGGACTCACTCGTTTTTGAAAAGTTTGAGACATGCGAACCATGTCTATTGGTGTATACGCATGAAGAAACTCCATGCAGATGGATCGTTTGGACTCACTTGATTTTGAATCACTTGAGATATGCAAATCATACCACATGGGCAAGATGACTGAAAAGCCTCGTTTTCAGTAAGATGGAACAAGATAGCAACTTGTTGGAAGTAATACATTTTGATGTGTGCAGTCCAATAAGTGCTAAGGCACGCAGTGGATATCGTTATGTTCTTACTTCACAGATTATTTGAGTAGATACTAAGTATATTTACTTGATGAAACACAAATCTGAATTATTGAATGGTTCAAGTAATTTCAGAGTGAAGTTGAAGATCATCGTGACAAGAGGATAAAATGTCTATGATATGATCATAGAGATGAGTATCTGAGTTACGAGCTTTGGCACGCAATTAAGACATTGTGGAAATTGTTTCACAATTAATACCGCCTGGAACACCATAGTGTGATGGTGTGTCCGAACTTCATAGTTGCACCCTATTGGATATGGTGCGTACCATGATGTCTCTTATCGAATTACCACTATCGTTCATGGGTTAGGCATTAGAGACAACCGCATTCACTTTAAAATAGGGCACCACGTAATTCCGTTGAGACGACACCGTTTGAACTATGGTTTGGAGAAACCTAAGTTGTCGTTTCTTAAAAGTTTGGGGCTACGACGCTTATGTGAAAAAGTTTCAGGTTGATAAGCTCGAACCCAAAGCGGATAAAATGCATCTTCATAGGACACCCAAAACAGTTGGGTATACCTCCTAATTCAGGTCCGAAAGCAATAGGGATTGTTTCTTGAATCGGGTCCTTTCTCGAGGAAAGGTTTGTCTCGAAAATTGAGTGGGAGGATGGTGGAGACTTGATGAGGTTATTGAACGGTCACTTCAACAAGTATGTAGCAGGGCACAGGAAGTTGTTCCTGTGGCGCCTACACCAATTGAAGTAGAAGCTTATGATAGTGATCATGAATTTTTTGGATCAAGTCACTACCGTACCTCGTAGGGTGACAAGGATGCGTACTACTTTAGAGTGGTACAGTAATCCTGTCTTGAAGGTCATGTTGCTAGACAACAATGAACCTACGAGCTATGGAGAAGCGATGGTGGGCCCAAATTCCGACAAATGGTTAGAAGCCATGAAATCCGAGATAGGATCCATGTATCAGAACAAAGCATGGACTTTGGTGGACTTGCCCGATGATCGGCAAGCCATTGAGATAAATGGATCTTTAAGAATAAGACGGACGTGGACGGTAATGTCACCATCTATGAAGCTCGACTTGTGGCGAAGAGTTTTTCACAAGTTCAAGGAGTTGACTACGATGAGATTTTCTCATCCGTAGCGATGCTTAAGTCCGTCGGAATCATGTTAGCATTAGCTGCATTTATGAAATCTGGCAGATGGATGTCAAGACGAGTTTCCTTACTAGTTTTCACAAGGAAAGGTTGTATTTGATACAATCAGAAAAGTTTTGTCGATCCTAAGGATGCTAAAAGGTATGCTGGCTCCAGCGATCCTTCTAAGGACTGGAGTAAGCATCTCAGAGTTGGAATGTGCGCTTTGATGAGATGATCAAAGATTTTGGGTTTATACAAAGTTCATGAGAAACTTGTATTTCCAAAGAAGTGAGTGGGAGCACTATAGAATTTCTGATGAGTATATGTTGTTGACGTATTGTTGATCAGAAATGATGTAGAATTTCTAGAAAGCATATAGGGTTATTTGAAAGGTGTTTTTCAATAGAAAACCTGGATTAAGCTACTTGAACATTGAGCATCAAGATCTATGAGGATAGATCAAAAAATGCTAAATGGTACTTTCAAATGAGCACATACCTTGACGTGATCTTGAAGGTGTTCAAGATGGATCAGTCAAAGAAGGAGTTCTTGCCTGAGATGTGAGGTACGAAGTTAAGACTTAAAGCTCGACCACGGTAGAATAGAGAGAAAGGACGAAGGTCATCCCCTATGCTTTAGACGTAGGTTCTACAGTATGCTATGCTGTGTACCGCACCTGATGTGTGCCTTGCTACATATCTGGCAAGAGGGTACAAAGGTGATCAAGGAGTGGATCACCAGATAACGGTCAAAATTATCCTTAGAGGAATAAGGATATGTTTCTCGATTATGGAGGTGATAAAGAGTTCGACGTAAAGGGTTACATCGATGCAAGCTTTAACACCTATTCGAATGACTTTGAGTAGCAAACCGGATACGTATAGTGGAGCAACCATTTGGAATAGCTCCAAGTGGAGCGTGGAAGCAGCATTTACAATATGACCTAGAGATTTGCGAAGTACATACAAATCTGAATGTTGCAGACCCGTTGACTAAAACCTCTCTCACAAGCAAAACATGATCAAACCCCAGAACTCGTTGAGTCTTAATCACATGGTGATGTGAACTAGTTTAGTGACACTAGTAAACTCTTTGGATGTTGGTCACATGGCGATGTGACCTGTGAGTGTTAATCACATGGCGATGTGAACTAGATTATTGACTCTAACGCAAGTGGGAGACTGTTGGAAATATGCCCTAGAGGCAATAATAAATTAGTTATTATTATATTTCCTTGTTCATGATAATTGTTTATTATCCATGCTATAATTGTATTGACAGGAAACTCAGATACATGTGTGGGTGCATAGACAACACCATGTCCCTAGTAAGCCTCTAGTTGACTAGCTCATTGATCAATTGATGGTTACGGTTTCCTGACCATGGACATTGGATGTCGTTGATAACGGGATCACATCATTAGGAGAATGATGTGATGGACAAGACCCAATCCTAAGCCTAGCACAGAGATCATGTAGTTCGTATGCTAAAGCTTTTCTAATGTCAAGTATCTTTTCCTTAGACCATGAGATTGTGCAACTCCCGGATACCGTAGGAATGCTTTGGGTGTACCAAACGTCACAACGTAACTGGGTGGCTATAAAGGTGCACTACAGGTATCTCCAAAAGTGTCTGTTGGGTTGGCACGAATCAAGACTGGGATTTGTCACTCCGTGTGACGGAGAGGTGTCTCTGGGCCCACTCGGTAGGACATCATCATAATGTGCACAATATGATCAAATAGTTGATCGCGGTATGATGTGTTACGGAACGAGTAAAGAGACTTGCCGGTAACGAGATTGAACAAGGTATCGGTATACCGACGATCGAATCTCGGGCAAGTACAATATCGTTAGACAAAGGGAATTGTATACGGGATCGATTGAGTCCTTGACATCGTGGTTCATCCGATGAGATCATCGTGGAACATGTGGGAGCCAACATGGGTATCCAGATCCCGCTGTTGGTTATTGACCGTAGAACGTCTCAGTCATGTCTGCATGGTTCCCGAACCCGTAGGGTCTACACACTTAAGGTTTGATGATGCTAGGGTTATAAAGGAAGTTTGTATGTGGTTGCCGAATGTTGTTCGGAGTCCCGGATGAGATCCCGGGCATCACGAGGAGTTCCGGAATGGTCCGGAGGAAAAGATTTATATATGGGAAGTCCTATTTTGGCCACCGGAAAATGTTCGGGAATTTTCGGTATTGTACCGGGAAGGTTCTAGAAGGTTCCAGAGTGGGGCCCACCTTCATGGGGGGACCCACATGAACGTGGGTAGTGGGGGCAAGGCCCCACACCCCTGGTCAAGGCGCACCAAGATTCTCCTTAGAAGGAATAAGATCATATCCCGAAGGGATAAGATCAAGATCCCTAAAAAGGGGGGAGAACAATCGGTGGAGAAGGAAATGATGGGATTTCTTTCCTCCCACCATTGCCAACGCCCCAATGGACTTGGAGGGTAAGGAACCAGCCCCCTCCACCCCTATATATAGTGGGGAGGCGCATGGGAGCTTTACCAAAGTTCTGGCGCAGCCCTCCCCCTCTCCCAAGTCCTCCTCTCCCACGGTGCTTGGCGAAGCCCTGCAGGATTGCCATGCTCCTCCACCACCACCACGCTGTCGTGCTACTGCTGGATGGAGTCTTCCTCAACCTATCCCTCTCTCCTTACTGGATCAAGGCATGGGAGACGTCACCGGGCTGTACGTGTGTTAAACGCGGAGGTGCCATCCGTTCGGCACTAGGATCTCCGGTGATTTGGATCACGACGAGTACGACTCCTTCAGCCCTGTTCTCTTGAACGCTTCCGCTTAGCGATCTACAAGGGTATGTAGATGCACTCTCCTTCCCCTCGTTGCAAGTCTCTCCATAGATAGATCTTGGTGATACGTAGAAAAATTTTGAATTTTTGCTACGTTCCCCAACAACCAATGTTATGCCTAAGCGAGTAAAAAGAAAAAAATTCCAAAGCGATCAAATCTGCGATCAACATACTACAACAATGACCATATCTGTACCAACCATCTCATGACACCACAAAGACAACGAGGTTCTTCAACAGCAACGCCTTCAAGAAGGTAGCGACGCTCGAGCGTCATCGTCATCAGATCCAGCCACAAAGGCCAGAGTCTAGGTTTTCACCCTGAAGAACTATGTAACGCCCCGGATCCGATGCGCCAGGTGTCTGCCAGTTATTCACCGTAGTTGCCATGTCATTTGCTTGCGTGGTGCATTTTATCATGTCATCATGTGCATTTCATTTTGCATACGTGTTCGTCTCATGCATCCGAGCCTTTTCACCGTTGTCCGTTTTACGATCCGGCACTCCTATGTCCTCCGGCATTCCCCTTTTGTCTCTCATTGTGAGCGGGTGTTAAACTTTCTCGGAATGGCCCGAGGTTTGCCAAGCGGCCTTGGTATAGCACCGGTAGACCGCCTGTCAAGTTTCGTGCCATTTGGAGTCCGTTTGATACTCCAACGGTTAACCGGGTAACCGTAAAGGCCTCCTCTTTGCAGCCCAACACCCTTCCGAAGTGGCCCAAAACCCAGCAAACTCCCCTCCATGCTCTCGGTCATTCGATCACGATCGTGTGGGCGAAA
Source organism: Triticum dicoccoides (assembly GCF_002162155.2). Lineage (NCBI taxonomy): Eukaryota > Viridiplantae > Streptophyta > Magnoliopsida > Poales > Poaceae > Triticum > Triticum dicoccoides. Next base: position 347,417,591 of record NC_041387.1, on the reverse strand, counting down.
ACCGTGCCTCATTTGGACTCTTCTAGCTCCCAGAAACTATAAATATGCCCTCTGCCCCGAAATTCGCGAATGTTTCCTACCCTAACCCTAAAAATTCCCCACCGCGCCGCCGGACATGTCCGCCGACGGCCGGACATGTCCGTTCCGTCCAGCCGCCGCCGCCCGCACCAATCGGGGCGCGCCACGTGGCGACCGCCGCCGGCCCGCGCGGCCCG
>NC_041387.1:347363242-347416845 GCF_002162155.2 Triticum dicoccoides | reverse complement strand
CCGCCGCCGCCTTCGTCCATCCCGCGCCGGTCACCGGAGATCCTCGCCGCCGCCTTGGGCCCCACGCCCCGCAAGCTCCTGCGCCGGCGTCTCGTCGCCGTTCGGCGTCTCCCGCCGCCCCGACCATGGCGCCGTCGCCTCCGCGCCCGGCCTCGCCGCCGCCAACCTCCGTCGCCGCCGGAGCGCGTCGTCTCGCCGGCGACCGTCGCCACCGTTTCGCCCCGTCCCAGATCCGAACGGGTGGGATGAGATCCACCCGTCCCGGAACCAAACACGCCCCTGAGCCGCCTGGATCTCGCCGTCCCGGATCTCCTCGTCCCGTTGACTTTTCGCGGAGGTGATATTTTGCCCAAGTCCCAGTTTTGTGTAATTATCATGCCATGTTCATCGCATCGTAACTCTGCATCCGTAGCTCCGTTTTGCGTATGTAATATGTCAAATTGTTCATCTCAACGAGTACATCATTTCATTCCATTGCATCATATTCATTTGAGGTCATCTTGATGCCTAAATCATCGTTGCAAGAGTGCTTCATGATGTTTTCTGCTGTATGTTAACAGAACGAGCTCATTTGTCATTTTTGCCATGATTGATGTGTGCATCCGATGAGGTTGATGTCTACATGTGTTTTGAACTATGCTACGTCTTCTTTACAGAGGTGCTTACCATGTATTTTTGTGATCAATGTGGTGACTAGCACAAGCATGCAAACTAGGCATCGTGATATTGCTGATTTTAGTCCCTGTTCTGCTGTTATTTTGATGTCATGTAAACATGATGCTACAAAGAGATCCATGCATATTTTGAGATAGTTCAGTAAGGGTGTTTTGAACATGTGGTTATTGTCTATCCATTCATGCCCCTGGTTGTAATTATGGAGTAGTCTAGCATGTCATTTTCGTGCTCTACTTTTGCTTCAAAATGTTTCCTGGCAGATTGTTTACATATTCAATTTTGCCAAGCTTGTTGTAGTTGATCCTTGCATGCTATGAACTTGTTCTTGACTTGGTTTGTTTCACAAACATGTCTTCTTGATGATGCTATGCTTATCTTGTCTTGCAATGACTTGTGGTGAGTGAATCGAGCTTGTTAAGTAGTGTACTTGATGTTGCTGTTTTGCTAGGCTGAATCTGTTATTTCGCGATGCTATGTAAACCTGCTTCTACAAATCATTCTATTCACAATCTGGAGATGATCACTAAACATGTTTTATTCTACATATCATGCACTATCCATCCATGCCCCTGGTTGCATTTATAGCTTGCTGTAGCTTATTCATATCTTGCTCCAAAGTTGCTTCATAATGTTGTTGTCAGCCTGTTAACATTAAGTTCAGTTGTTGACATGTGCTTTCCTAGTGTTCCATGCACCCTATGACCTTGCTCTTGCCATGCTTAGCTTCATAAATATGCCTTCTTACTGTTGGTTGCCTTGCCATGCCATGTATTGCTTCGTAGTGAGTTGCACAAGCTCATCTACATGCCTTCATAATTCTGTTTCTACCATGTATGAATCTGTAATATAACTTGCTATGTTTACATGGGTGCCATCATATTTTCTGTTCCTTTTTGGCTCATGGTCAGTAAAGGACTTTTGATCTATGCATTTAGTAGTTTCATGCCATGCCTTTGTTTGCCATGATAAGTTCCTGTAACATGTTGTTTGATAGCTCTAAACATTGCAACCCGATATTATTTCTGCTAAAGTCTGTAATTGTTATTATTTGCAATCTTTCCATGTGTGTTTGAGCATGTTCTAGTGATTTCTGGAGATAGCTCAGTGTTCATGTTTTGTTATGCTTTACATGTATATCATGTCCATGTCTTTTGTTTTCATGTTGGGATGCTATAGCATATTGTTTTGGTGCTTGCAATATGCCTAGTTGCTGTTTTGGACAGCTTGTCCTTTAAACTTGTATAGAGTGCATGTGTTGAACCGTTGCTCCGTTTTGAGTGTGCTCTATATGAAACTTGCTTAGAATTGCATGTAGTTTCATATTATCATGTTGCATCCATGTTTTGAGGTGTTTGCTTGATGTTTGGGTGCATTTTGCATCAATGTCATGTTTAACTTGTGTTGCTCATATCTTCTAGGCCGTAGCTCCGAACTAAATGAACTTTATATGTAACTTGACTAGAATCTCGTGTAGATCATCTTGGTGCATCTTAACTTGCTGTTTAACAACTTGAACATAAGGTTTATTCAGATCTGTACTAACTTCGAAATATGCATATGAGGACTTACCGGAATTGTTATATGTTGTTCCCGGCCTCATTTAAACTTGCCTTGATGTGTTGCTCTTGTTTGCATCATCCCTTGCCATGAGTAGCTTCATGTAGCCGTGTCATGCATCATGCTTGTTGTGCATCATGCCTTTTCTATATGTGGTGTGTTTACTATGTTGTGTGCTTCTTTTCGATAGTTCCTGTTTCGTTGCGATCGTGAGGATTCGTTCGTCTACGGTTGGTTCGTCTTCGTGGCTTCATCTTCTTCATGGACTCGTTCTTCTTCCTAGCGGGATTTCAGGCAAGATGACCGCTACCCTGGATCTCAATACTATCATTGCTATGCTAGTTGCTTCGTTCTATCGCTATGCTGCGCTACCTATTACATGTTTATCAAGCCATCCCAAATTGCCATGAACCTCTAACCTTTGACACCCTTCCTAGCAAACCGTTGTTTGGCTATGTTACCGCTTTTCTCAGCCCTCTTATAGCGTTGCTAGTTGCAGGTGAAGTTGAAGATTTCTCCATGGTGGACAGGATTTTGGTTGGGATATCACAATATCTCTTATATTATTAATGCATCTATATATTTGATAAAGGGTGGAAGACTCGTCCTTTTGCCTGGTGTTTTGTTCCACTCTTGCCGCCCTAGTTTCCGTCATACCGGTGTTATGTTCCCGGATTTTGCGTTCCTTACGCGGTCGGGTGATTTATGGGACCCCCTTGACAGTTCGCTTTGAATAAAACTCCTCCAGCAAGGCCCAACATTGGTTTTACCATTTGCCTCACCACCACCTATACCTTTCCCTTGGGTCGGCCAACCCGAGGGTCATCTTTATTTTAGCCCCCCCCCCCGGGCCAGTGCTTGTCTAAGTGTTGGTCCGAACCGGGCAGACTGCGGGGCCACCTCGGGGCAACTCGAGGGCTGGTTTTACTCGTAGGCTGACCTATCCGGTGTTGCCCTGAGAACGAGATATGTGCAACTCCTATCGGGATTGTCGGCGCATCGGGCGGCTTTGCTGGTCTTGTTTTACCATTGTCGAAAGGTCTTGTAAACCGGGATTCCGAGTCTGATCGGGTCTTCCTGGGAGAAGGAATATCCTTCGTTGATCGCGAGAGCTTATCATGGGCTAAGTTGGGACACCCCTGCAGGGTATAATCTTTCGAAAGCCGTGCCTGCGGTTATAGGCAGATGAGAATTTGTTAATGTCCGGTTGTAGATAACTTGACACCAGATCCGAATTAAAACGCATCAACCGCGTGTGTAGCCGTGATGGTCTCTTCTCGGCGGAGTCCGGGAAGTGAACACGGTTTCTGGGTTATGTTTGACGTAAGTAGGAGTTCAGGATCACTTCTTGATCATTGCTAGTTTCACGACCGTTCCTCTTGCTCTCTTCTCGCTCTTATTTGCGTATGTTAGCCACCATATATGCTTAGTCGCTGCTGCAGCCTCACCATTTTACCCCTTCCTTTCCCTTTAAGCTTTGCTAGTCTTGATACCCATGGTAATGGGATTGCTGAGTCCTCGTGGCTCACAGATTACTACAACAACAGTTGCAGGTACAGGTTATGCGATGATCATGACGCGAGAGCGATGTTTGCTTGCGTTGAGTTCTTCTTCTGCTTCTTCTTCGATCGGGGGATAGGTTCCAGGTCGGCAGCCTGGGCTAGCAGGGTGGATGTCGTTTGAGTTTCTGTTTGTGTTTCATCCGTAGTCAGATGATGATCTGATGTATTGTGATGTTGTATTCGTGTGGCATTGTATGCCTCTTGTATGTATCCCCATCTATTATGTAATGTTGATGTAATGATATCCACCTTGCAAAAGCGTTTCAATATGCGGGTCTATCCTTGGTGGGACCTTCGAGCTCCTTTTGGATAGGGTCGCATATTGGGCGTGGCAAACTAATCCGAACATATCCGAGCAATGCCTTCAACAAGGTAACGACGCTAAAACATCGTCATTGCTAGGTATGACCAATGGGTCAGACCTAGGTTTTCACCCCGGAGCTCGAGACCGGGTACTCGAGAGCACCACCATCGGAGTCAATCATGTGTTGTCGCCACCACTTTTCCTCAACCCTAGCAGCTGCAAGACGCCAGGCAAAACCAACTAATGCCACTGCACAATCGTTCCTCTACATCAAGCAATCGTCCATAGATTGCATCTCATTTTCAAAGGCAACCACCGGATCTGAAGAGTATAACCCTCATAAGACCTTTCGGTGATCATCGCAATTCGCATTGGGCGCACCGTGCAAGCCTGAGTGGTCATTCAGACCAACACTAATGGCGGAGCACCTCACCGCCGACTGCCACCTCCATGAAGAGGACCCAGCCCAGGCCATCAGCATATGGACCGACATGGCCGGATCTGGAGCACGAAAGGCATATCGAACCGCTGGCCAAGAACCACTGCAACACCCATGATCCCTGGTCCATCTCCATCGTAACATCCATCGGCAGCGCCCCACTCCTAGCGGCAGAGCAGCCATCTGAGCCGAAGCCTTGGAGCGTAGCCGGGGCCTTGGCTGCCTGGGAGTCCCGATCTAGATGGAAGGTGCCCTCGCTGCCAGGAAATCCCGATCCAGATCGAATGTGATCTGGGCTGCCTGGGACGATGGAGAAGCAGGAAAAAAAACAAGACGAGCGTGCCCCCCCGCCGCCGTCCGCCGGTGGTAGCATCCTCCGGCGGCGGCGAAGGGTGTTCTGGCTTCGAGGTGGAGTTTTTTGGCGACGGCGTTGGGTGCCTCCGGAGTCGCCTAGCGACCCGGGAGGCCGTTTTCCAAACCAAAGGAGACCTAAACATTATCGTATATTCAATGGAAAAAAAATTATGATGTGAATCAAAGGGTATCTTTTTTTTTTATTCTTACTCAGAAAATTTGACATACATATCATCTCATTTTCTATAACTTTTCTATTCCTATGATTTTTCTACCCTGTGAAGGCCTAAACATCTCGGAGCCTGGATCTCTTGATATCTTGTTGCTTGAAAAAGAGGAGAAATTTGTGAGTGACGATCCGATCCGGGTCCAGGTCTCCCGCGGCTGGCTGATGGGCCCACGACCTGGCCGCCTATTCACGCCACCACCGCTTGCGCGCATCCGCAGAATAGGCACGGCACATCCACGAGTCAACCACCACCACCTGCTCGGTGGGGCCCCAAGCGTCATCTGTTGTTCTCACTGGCATGCGGGCCCATATCCCCACAGGCACGCAGATACAAACAGCGGCGGAGGCGTGCAAGTGCAAAAACCCCGTCGCTCTCGACTCCCCCTAGTCCCAGTCGAGGCCAACCCAGAGATTTTCCTTCCAACAAAAACAAGTACACGTCTCGTTGGAAGCGAAGCGGAAGCGGGAGCCGAACCCGAGGCGAGGCGAGGCGAGGCCCCTTCTCCACGCCCGAGGCCGAGGGCCCTAGCCGCCTGGGCGCGATCTGCTCGTCCCCCCTCCCACTCCAAAGGTCTGAATCCCTCGTCTCAGTGCGATTCCCCCTCCAGTTTGACCCGTCGGAGGCGGTTGATTTCATACCATAGATGCGCTAGTTGTTCTGCTGCAAGAAATCGGTGTTGTTTGTATGGACTCTGGAGTTGGATGATCTGGGCGGCGGGGAAGGGGGCACCAGGTTGCGCTAATCCATACTTCTCGTCAATGCTGGGTGGTCCGCGCGGATGTGGTGGGGGGTAAATCGTGAGGTGCGTCGGTGTAGTTCTGGGTGGTTCCGGTTGTTTCACTTTTATTTTACTCGTTTCTGCTATTATTAATTTTTGTTCTATTACGAACTGCTTCCACCCGGTGAGATGACTGAACTACGAGTAGTAATTAATTATCTAGTCGGCGGGGATGTTTGACCCCGTTCTATTGCTGCTGTTATATTATTACTGACGAGTCGCTCGCTAGATTGCTACTCTGCACACTTAGGCAGTGCAGAGTCTGGAAACTGGGTATCCCATTGATCTGCGGCTGCCTGTGTTGTTTCCTAATTCGTGATGTGGATAAATAGGTTGGTGGTTCAGCTTTCGACTGGTTGTTGGGAAGGGTAGGTGGACCTTATGCGAGTTTGTCATGCTATACACGCATCACATCGTGTCATGTAATTGGCAGTGTGTTCTCTAGTTTTTCTGTCACTCAATATACCCAAGGGCCAAGGAGGGCAGCCAGCATTGTCTTTCTCTTATGGCCCTGCCCATTGGCCCAGGTTCGAGTCTCCCGTCCTATCTTAGTTTTGACTTGTGGACGGAATAACTCTTTATCTCCCCACACGTTAAAAAATCAAGCAGTCAGGCAAATACAATTGCACTCCAGTCATTGTAGCAGGAAACACCTACCTCTCCTGTTCTACCCTTGCTATGCCCTAACATTTCGTCGTGATGTATCCCCAGAACTGTGTTCCCACTCCATTGTACAAGAGTAGAAGGACTTAGCCCCTCAGTAAAAGCTACCATAACCTTGTGCGACCATTGCTGAACTGAAAGAGAGTTCTATTGATTCCTGGGTTGATTGCCTATGTCTGTGGAATAGATCTTACATTAATTTCAGGGTTTAACTATGCTCTTCACAATTGGGGCAAATAGCCTGAAATTTTATTTTAAGCGAGTTATTTGGAATTCTGTGCCGCATTGCTACTTTTCTTTGAGGAAAATTACGTTCATATTTTGTTTTACTACGATGGAAATGGTTTATTATTGACGATTTTGGCTTCTTACCACCTTGTAGCTTAAACAGATTGGTTCCAGTAATGATGATTGTTGTCGATTATTTATACGAAGTTCTGTATGAATATGTAGAAGATTTAGCAAGAGGGATGGCTTGTGATTCACAGAGTAATTGAACGGTTCTATCTGTGTAAGGTTGAGCAGTTTTCCTTGGATTATTTGTTACCTCTACTGAATCAAAGGGAATGAAGGGCGGGCCTGGTGCAGTGGTAGAATCTGTCCACTTGTGGCCTGGAGGTCCTGGGTTCGAACCAACCTCCTTGCAGAATGTTATGCAAGGGTAAGGCTGTCTAGAAATTCCCTTCCCCAAGCCCCACCTTGTGTGGGAGCTTTCAGCACTGGGTATGCCCTACTGAATCAAAGGGAACATGACACTAAAAGGAAGAAATTTATTAATTCATTATTGCCATTTTTTTCCACAATGGAGATGGGCATCTAAGACGTGCGACCTTCCATGGCGTAATTATTAGAAAAAGATGGGTCTCTTGTGATTTCCTGGGTGTTTTTCATGTCGTTGGTGCTATAAGTACAATTGCTGGTACTTATAAGCTAAAAGTGCTCTTATCTTGCATGCCTTTGCCATAAGTTCTGTCACTATATCTTAAGAGCAAATATTTGTGTGTTTATCTTACAATCGTTGTCAATCTGTAGGGAAGGACCAGTATGCTCCGCAGCAAAGTTTTGCAGAAGACTAAAGAGAGCTTGAGCACATCGAAGAAGCACAAAAGAAGATTTACCCCCTCAGTTTTTGAATCCTGAATTCTCTAGCTTGTAGAAGAAGAAAGCCGGAATTATAGATAGAAGAGGACAGACCACAAGCAAGTTTCCCACCAAAATACAGTCTTTGGCAGTATGGCTCCGAAAAATGTGATCCGTTTCATTTTGGTGCTGATCCATGTGAGCAGTTGTTTGGGTAGATCAGGGAAAATGTTTTCTCCTAGCTTTATCTCAGTGGCGAAGTCATTGTCAAGCTGGCCAATTTTCAGTGCAGGGATATCTGTAACTGTTTCACTTGTTCTGTCCTTGTTTCTAACTTTCGAGCATCTCTGCGCTTACCATCAACCTGAGGTAGCTTTCTATCATAATTTCAGTTTTCGGTTTATTAGAAGAATATATTCTGGTATGAAAGATTTCATACCTCCCTGAGCTGCATTTGTTCTAAGTTTTCAACTATCTACCCTGTTCTTTTCGACTGTTGCACTTTCAATTTCAGTTGTCTACTTTGTCCATTGCAGGAGCAGAAGTTCTTGATTGGTCTCATTATGATGGTTCCAGTATATGCTGTTCAATCAGTAAGTAGACCTGTCTGTTCTTGTTTTCTGTTCCAGTTTTTTGTGCAATGAGCTGCTATTGCACTTCGTAGTTCAGTGTCGATGTCACATTGCTGATACTTGGAGTGAGCATATGAACAATCAATATTTTGGAAACTGACAGCATCAATGTTGTGCTCACCATATCATGTTTGTGACCCTTTTCTAACGATTACTTTGCTAGTATAATTCTGTGATCATAATTCATGTGTATAATTTATAAACACATACCTGGTAGCATTGTTACATACTTCCACTATTTTAAGTATGCTCTGTGAGTGTTTGTACTCTAGTAAGTCTAGAATATTCTTTTTATATTTAATATAACACCCTGTAATTCCATTTTAAAATGTGCTTATTGAGGATAAGTTATACTCCCTCTGTCCCAAAATATAAGAACATTTTTAACACTACAGTAGTGTCAAAAACGTTCTTATATTATGGGACGGAGGGAGTATTACTCTTTAGTGCTTTTGTTCCTTTCTTGTACCTCCTTTTGGCTTTCACCAACTTACTTTTCTGTGTATATGGTGACTATGATTTTATTTCCTTCAATGCCAACAGATCTTTCTTATTCTTTTGTAGTTCTTCTCATTACTGAATTCAAAGGTTGCTTTCATCTGTGAGATGATGCGGGATTGTTATGAGGCATTCGCAATGTATTGCTTTGAGAGATATTTGATAGCATGCTTAGGTTGGTACTTTCTCCATTTGGATCCTTCCTATAAGAAATTGTCTTCTTTACCAATAGTTGGAAGTCAAATTGTACACGGTTGTGACTTTTAACCTGTTTTTAAAACTAACCTTTTAGTTATTGGATTGATTACTCGATTAATCTTATTTTGGGTAATACATGGGTTTCTTCTTTTTTTCTAGTAATGCAGAAATATCAATCGTCAAAAGAGGAATTTAATTATAAGAAAAGTTACAATTTGAGTTGGTATTGCCTCTCTGACTTTGGAGTTACATTTTCATCAGTTTTTAATCATAAGAATGTCGATGCTGATGAAGCACATTATTCTGTTTGCTGCTTTAGTTTGGTCAGTGCATAAGACCTGTTATATTGGAGTGAGGGCCAATATGCCAAATACCTAGTTTTTTAGCCTATAGCTCTCAGGTTTCCTTATTTATTTTCTATACTGTTCATTTGATTTTATCTTTTATCATTTTAGGCGGGGAGGAAAGTACCATCAGATACATGGAGGATCAGTTTCAACCCAGTGATAGTTCTCCTCTGCTAGACGTTGATTATGATTATGGTATTGTGAAACATCCATTCCCATTGAACTGGTTTATGAGAAACTGGTACCTCGGTCCTGACTTTTATTATGCCGTGAAGATTGGGATTGTGCAATACGTACGTATTTTATGGTGACAAGCTTTTTACCTTTGTGCCTCTTTGCTTCATGTATGTAATTGCTCTGATGTAGTTTATGATTTTCTGTAGATGATACTCAAGCCTATTTGTGCTATCTTGGCAATTTTGCTAGAACTTCTGGGTATCTATGGAGAAGGAAAATTTGCATGGAGATATGGGTAGGAGTCGTTTCCTTTGCCTGTAGTTTTTCCTGAGCAATCTCTTGAATATTGGTCGCAGACTTAAAGATGATCATTGTTTTATGCATAATTAATCTGATTCTGCATTGGGGAATGAGCAAAATATTTCAAGTTTGGCGTTCTCAGTCTCAGTCAATCCCTTTGCAGGTACCCATATTTGGCTGTTGTTCTAAATTTCAGCCAGACATGGGCATTGTACTGTCTTGTACAGTTCTACACTGCTACCAAGGAGAAGCTGGAACCTATTAAGCCCCTGTCCAAGTTTCTAACTTTCAAATCTATTATATTTTTGACATGGTGGCAAGGTATTGCTGTTGCATTTCTGTTTTCAACTGGGCTTTTTAATGGACATCTGGCACAAAGTTTGCAAACACGTATCCAGGATTATATAATATGTCTGGAGGTATGTTTTATCCATTATGTTTTTTTTTTACAGTTTCTAGTCTTGGATTGATTCACTTGCTTTTACTTGTTTTCTCAGCAAGTCACCTCTATGCTTCATCTACCCTCATAGGAGTACATGCAAAACATTTGTCCAACTGTTACATGCCTATGCTTCATTTTTTTCATTCACGATGTAGTTTACTTTGGAAACAAGTTAGCTCTGATATGCATATTAACCTCTTAAGCCATGTATTGCCTATGCCTAGAGTGCCTTCTGTAGTTTGCATATTAGTGAATGATTTTACTGTGGATTGTTTCTGAGTTACATTTTTTATGTTACATGTTCACAAATGTGGAGGTTATTGTTATGGGAAGATCCCATATCCCTTTTCCAATATTGGTTGGTTCATGTGTTGCTTTGAATTTTCTTGTACTATCACAAGTGTATATACAATGCGCTTGTTGTATCAGTGATTTTATTTGCTTGCACATTTTTGTATGTGAACTTGTGTTCACAACCGATGATGAATTTACTGCAGACAACGATGCTACTATGCTCTCTAATTGTTTAAGAAGAGTCTCTGTTTAAGTTTATTCCCACAACGTTTTGTGTCCCTTGCATGACAGATGGGGGTGGCGGCAGTGGTTCATATGAAAGTATTCCCAGCTAAGCCCTACAGGCGTGGTGAGAGAAGTGTTTATAATGCTGCTGTCATGTCTGATTATGCATCCCTGGGGGCTCCAGATCCTGAAGAAGAACGAGAGATTGATAATTTAACAATCATGGAAACCTCTCGCCCTGATTCCAGAGACAGGCGGTTGAGTTTTCCTCAGAGTGTTCGTGATGTTGTGTTAGGAAGCGGTGAAATTGTAAGTTTCTACTAGTGGTCAGTTTTCTTTTCCTCCTTTATCATTCTCTCACATTCGTTTCACTTGTGTTATGGTACCTTCTCAGATGGTCGATGATGTCAGATACACAGTCTCCCACGTCGTCGAGCCCATGGAAAGGAGTTTCACGAAGATAAATAAGACACTCCACCTAATATCTGAGAATGTAAAGCAGATTGAGAAGCAGAAGAGGAAGGCAAAGGACGACAGCCATCTTATTCCGCTGGAATCATGGTCAGAGGAATTTTCAGAAGCTCAAGATCAGGTTCAAGGTGGTAGTTTTAGTGACAGTGGATTAGCTAGGAAAAGGTACAACAAATTTCGCAGACTCCGCAGGTGGTTCTAGCAGTCTGGTGGTGGGTTTTAACCACGGCGGCTAACCTTTACCCAGAAGTAGAAGTTTATACATCATTTAGGACACACTGAGGCAAAAGAAAGGTGATTCCGGTGACTAATAGTTTGCAGGATGGCTTCGGAGCTTCCCTAGTTCCTTCTGTTTATAGCTGACCCTGGCTCAGTTTCAGGAGGTGCTGTTACGTGGGTTTTTCTATGAGAGGGGCCTTGTTTGGTACAGGCAAAAAAATTAGGCTCCGATAATTACTGATGTAACCAACCCCCAGGCTTCTTTGGATTAACATACACTGAAGGGAGATATTTGTACGACTGGATGAACATTTTTCAATCAAATCCTTAAAGCACCTTTAGTTTTGAAGTGATTCAGAGCGCTCGCTAATCGTAGCAAAGCGTAGGCGTAAACTGTCCTGATCCTTGATCTTAAAATTATTCGTTAACCAAATGCCTAGGATATCCAACATATCTTAAAATTATTCTTTAACCAAATGCAAGAACACTAGACCGACATGCATATCCAACATATCCTAGGTAGAACATGCCATCAAGGATATTGATCTCATGTCAAGAATATTAGCATCATGACCTGATCGTTCCATCTAGCCAACACATGTGTGAACTTGAGATCGAGATCAATAGCAGCAAGCATATTGGCTTGTGTAGTGCTTTCTACCTACATATGTTACCATATTGGCTTGTGTAGTGCTTTCTACCTATGTATGTTACAGTTTGTGACATTGGCACTCTAGCAGTCACCGGAGCATCATCTATTGTGCCAATATAATCATGTGATAGCATAAAAAACAGCTATAGCTCACAAGAACACAAGCATGCCATGGAATGAAGGCCCAGTTCTTTTGGTGGCTTCTAGAATAAGCTGAATAAGCTGCCCCCTACCCTTATTCTAGAAGCCCAACCAAAATTATTTTTTTAGAAGCCTAGTAGTTAAGACTTGATTAGTAGACTTCTAAAAAGAAAATTTTGGTTGGGCTTCTAGAATAAGCTGGGTAGGGACAACTTATTCTGAAAGCCCAAAAAAGCCAGCAAAAGAACTGGCCCGAACTAATAGTATTGTTTCCCTTGAAATATGGATAGCATTTGGGGCTCGTGTGTATCTTTGAATGAGTTTGACCAGTAAGTTCCTTGGTCATCTCTCCTCCGAGCTCCTCAATCGCATACAAGATTTACTTGAAATACTAGAAAATTGTTTCACTGGATCTCCTGAACGTGTTGTGAATCCCACTGAGCTGGTTATGACCCACAATATGAAGGAGCATTGCTACTTGCTCTTTCACGGGGGTGTGGATGCTATCTTCTAGCAACTCCCTCTCCCTAAACGTGCCCACAAGCTTGGCGAAAGGTGCTCTTAGCATTCCAAGCGTGTTGACAACCTATACATTGTTACTGTTGTAGATGAAAATTATGAAAAGTTCATTGATAGGAAAAGAATACTTAGCACACAGTATACCAAAGAAAACTTCATTTTTCTTGTATATAGAAGAGGGGTTTGTTCTAAGAGTATGTCAATTAAAAGGACTAAAAAATCAATTAAGTATTTCAAATGCAAAATTGGAAAATGGGGTCGGGGTGGGTGGGTGGGTGGGGGGGGCGTAGTCCTATGCATTATGCATGGTTTCAGATTTGCCGACCTCTCTCTATCTTGAGCTAACAATGTGAAAGTACAACTAATCCCTGGGTGGTTTTGGTAATTCATAACAACACATACATCATTAAACTAATGCCGACTTAAAGAATGTTTCAGGAAAGTTCAATTCAGGTATGACAATGGGATGTGAATGTGGACCCCTCAAAATGCAAATGACATGTGCTGGCAAAGCTTCTAGACTCTACATTTTTTTGTGAAGTGATCCAAGATTACATTGAGTCCATAGAAAAGTCAATACTATTAAAAGGGGATGAGATTTTGATCATGGTCTAACTGCTCTAGTGCTTAAAGATATCGCTCCAAAACCCTCAGTCACACTCTCACATTCATCTATGTCCAAAACCCTAAAGTCTTTCTTGGTCCCATCTAAACACATACAACCGGACACCGAGATACACTTGACATAGCCACTCCCTAAACCCTAGCGTCTCGGTCTCACCTAGATGACCATTTGGTCCCACCGAAGAGCATTTGCCAACCTTCTGTAACCAATTGATTTCACTTCAGATTTTTGAGTGGTTTCAATCGGTGACACCGAAGTGTGGAAAGTGATTAGGTCATCATCATTCGGTCCCACAGAGAGGTTTCATCTGATCTCACTGAAAAGCCTAAAGTTCAAATCTTTTGCACTAGTTGGTCTCATCGAGTGGTTTCACCTTGTCCCACCGAATAGTGCATAAAGGTGTGCAACGATTGGATTTTTGGTGATGCCTATATATACCGCCACCCATTCCACCAACTCTTAGAGAGCAACCAGTTCGAAGCTACTACTTATTATATCCATTTTCTAAGAGAGAACCACGTACCCTTGTGTTGAGATCAAGAGGATTTCACTCCAACCTTTGATCCTTGATCTCTAGCCTCCCCAAGTTGTTTTCTGATCCAATCCCTCCCCCACCACATTGCCAAAATATGTGAGAGAGTATTTGGGTGTTGAGGAGACTATCTTTTAAAGCACAAGAGCAAGGAGTTCATCATCAACAACAATATCTATTACCTTTTGGAGAGTGTTGTCTCCTAGATTGGTTAGGTGTCACCTGGGAGCCTTCAAGCTTGTGGAGTTGAACCAAGGAGTTTGTAAGGGCAAGGAATCGCCTACTTCGTGAAGATCTACCCGAGTGACACTAGTTCTTCATGGGCGTAAGCCATGATGACATAGAAAAAGTTGCCTCTTCATGGGCCCTTCTTGGGTGGTGCTCTTCACGGAATCGCGCAACTGTTACTCCCGTGGGTTGAAGTCTCCATCAACGTGGATGTACGATAGCACCACCTATCGGAACCACGAGAAAAACTATTGTGTCTTAATTGTGTTTGATTATCTCCAAAACCCTTCCTCTACCTTCACATGTGAAGTCTTTACTTTCCGCTGCCACTATATTAGATTTGCAAAGGGTGCTACTAGACTTAATAGAATTGCTAAAATCGGTCAAAAACTAAAATTGGTAAAATGCTAGGTTTTTATTGGTCAAGTAGTCTAATCACCCCCCTTTAGACCTACTTGCGATCCTAGAAAATGCATCGTGGATGGATCATATGCTTTGAATTGCGACAAATCGTTCTCTTGTGGACCAACATGGCCTAGACCTAAATCATAACTATGAGTGTTGATGGCTGAACAATAAATTTCATCTGCTCGTCCTAGTGAAATCAATGTTGCGGTAAGTAAGGGTGAAATGCACCCTGCACCTTACCCAACGACCTAATGGTGGAGGGTGTATGTATACTGGTTATCGCTGTTGGAGCCGATGTCACGCCCATGCCGGAGACGAGGCGGGCGAGATGGAGAAGAAGATGAAGTGGACAAGCAGCTAATGGAGGGGAGGAGCACGCCCTAGTGTCGGATTTGTAAGTCATCATCGTCATTGATACCACAAATCTAAGTCGTTGCTGGTGCCAAGTGTTGGGTTTCGTAGTAATTTCAAAAAATTTCCTACGCACACGCAAGATCATGTGATGCATAGCAACGAGGGGAGAGTATTGTCTACATACCCAACGCAGACCGACTGCGGAAGCGATGACACGACGTAGAGGAAGTAGTCGTACGTCTTCTCGATCCAACCGATCAAGCACCGAAACTACGACACCTCCGAGTTTGAGCACATGTTCAGCTCGATGACGATCCCCGGACTCCGATCCAGCAAAGTGTCGGAGAAGAGTTTCGTCAGCACGACGGCGTGGTGACGATCTTGATGAACTACAACAGCAGGGCTTCGCCTAAACTCCGCTACAGTATTATCGAGGAATATGGTGGCAGGGGGCACCGCACACGGCTAAGGAATCGATCACGTGGATCAACTTGTGTCAACTTGTGTCTTTGGGGTGCCTCTACCTCAGTATATAAAGGAGCCAAGGGGGGAGGGGGCGCCGGCCAAGAGAGAGAGGCGCAGGAGGAGTCCTACTCCTACCGGGAGTAGGACTCCCCCCCCCCCCAATCCTATTCCAACTAGGATTCCCAAGGGGGAAAGAGGGAGAGGGGTGGCCGGCCACCTCTCCTAGTCCTAATAGGACTAGGGGAAGGGGGGAGGCGCGCAGCCCCCTTGGGCTGCCCCTTTCTCCTTTCCACTAAGGCCCATGATGGCCCATATGGCTCCCGTGGGGTTCCGGTAACCTCCCGGTAACCCGGTAAAATCCCGATTTCACCCGGAACACTTCCGATGTCCAAACATAGGCTTCCAATATATCAATCTTTATGTCTCGACAATTTCGAGACTCCTCGTCATGTCCGTGATCACATCCGGGACTCCGAACAACCTTCGGTACATCAAAATGCATAAACTCATAATATAACTGTCATCGTAACCTTAAGCGCGCGGACCCTACGGGTTCGAGAACAATGTAGACATGACCGAGACACGTCTCCGGTCAATAACCAATAGCGGGACCTGGATGCCCATATTGGCTCCTACATATTCTACGAAGATCTTTATCGGTCAGACCGCATAACAACATACGTTGTTCCCTTTGTCATCGGTATGTTACTTGCCCGAGATTCGATCGTCGGTATCCAATACCTAGTTCAATCTCGTTACCGGCAAGTCTCTTTACTCGTTCCGTAATACATCATCTCACAACTAACATATTAGTTGTAATGCTTGCAAGGCTTATGTGATGTGTATTACCGAGAGGGCCCAGAGATACCTCTCCGACAATCGGAGTGACAAATCCTAATCTCGAAATACGCCAACCCAACATCGACCATTGGAGACACCTGTAGTACTCGTTTATAATCACCCAGTTACGTTGTGACGTTTGGTAGTACCCAAAGTGTTCCTCCGGTAAACGGGAGTTGCATAATCTCATAGTCATAGGAACATGTATAAGTCATGAAGAAAGCAATAGCAACATACTAAACGATCGGGTGCTAAGCTAATGGAATGGGTCATGTCAATCAGATCATTCTACTAATGATGTGACCTCGTTAATCAAATAACAACTCATTGTTCATGGTTAGGAAACATAACCATCTTTGATTAACGAGCTAGTCAAGTAGAGGCATACTAGTGACACTTTGTTTGTCTATGTATTCACACATGTATTATGTTTCCGGTTAATACAATTCTAGCATGAATAATAAACATTTATCATGAAATAAGGAAATAAATAATAACTTTATTATTGTCTCTAGGGCATATTTCCTTCACCGGCCACCTCTCCTAGTCCTAATAGGACTAGGGGAAGGGGGGGCGCGCAGCCCATCTAGGGCAGCCCCTTCTCTTTTCCACTAAGGCCCACTATGGCCCAAATAGCTCCCGGGGGGTTCCGGTAACCCTCCCGGTATTCCGGTAAAATCCCGATTTCACCCGGAACACTTCCGATATCCAAATATAGGCTTCCAATATATCAATCTTTACGTCTCGACCATTTCGAGACTCCTCGTCATGTCCGTGATCACATCCGGGACTCCGAACAACCTTCGGTACATCAAAATGCATAAACTCATAATATAACTGTCATCGTAACCTTAAGCGTGCGGACCCTACGGGTTCGAGAACAATGTAGACATGACCGAGACACGTCTCTGGTCAATAACCAATAGCGGGACCTGGATGCCCATATTGGCTCCTACATATTCTACGAAGATCTTTATCGGTCAGACCGCATAACAACATACATTGTTCCCTTTGTCATCGGTATGTTACTTGCCCGAGATTCGATCGTCGGTATCCAATACCTAGTTCAATCTCGTTACCGACAAGTCTCTTTACTCGTTCCGTAATACATCATCTCACAACTAACATATTAGTTGTAATGCTTGCAAGGCTTATGTGATGTGTATTACCGAGAGGGCCCAGAGATACCTCTCCGACAATCGGAGTGACAAATCCTAATCTCGAAATACGCCAACCCAACATCGACCATTGGAGACACCTGTAGTACTCCTTTATAATCACCCAGTTACGTTGTGACGTTTGGTAGTACCCAAAGTGTTCCTCCGGTAAACGGGAGTTGCATAATCTCATAGTCATAGGAACATGTATAAGTCATGAAGAAAGCAATAGCAACATACTAAACGATCGTGTGCTAAGCTAATGGAATGGGTCATGTCAATCAGATCATTCAACTAATGATGTGACCTCATTAATCAAATAACAACTCATTGTTCATGGTTAGGAAACATAACCATCTTTGATTAACGAGCTAGTCAAGTAGAGGCATACTAGTGACACTTTGTTTGTCTATGTATTCACACATGTATTATGTTTCCGGTCAATACAATTCTAGCATGAATAATAAACATTTATCATGAAATAAGGAAATAAATAATAACTTTATTATTGCCTCTAGGGCATATTTCCTTCAGTCTCCCACTTGCACTAGAGTCAATAATCTAGTTCACATCGCCATGTGATTTAATAGCAATAGTTCACATCACCATGTGATTAACACCCATAGTTCACATCGATATGTGATCAACACCCAAAGGGTTTACTAGAGTCAGTAATCTAGTTCACATCGCCATGTGATTAACACCCAAAGAGTACTAAGGTGTGATCATGTTTTGCTTGTGAGATAATTGTAGTCAACGGGTCTGTCACATACAGATCTGTAAGTATTTTGCGAATTTCTATGTCAACAATGCTCTGCACGGAGCTATTCTAGCTAATTGCTCCCACTTTCAATATGTATCCAGATTGAGACTTAGAATTATCTGGATCAGTGTCAAAAAACTTGCATCGACGTAACCCTTTACGACGAACCTTTTTGTCACGTCCATAATCGAGAAACATATCCTTATTCCACTAAGGATAATTTTGACCGCTGTCCAATGATCTACTCCTAGATCACTATTGTACTCCCTTGCCAAACTCAGTGGTAGGGCATACAATAGATCTGGTATACAGCATGGCATATTTTATAGAACCTAAGACTGAGGCATAGGGAATGACTTTCATTCTCTTTCTATCTTCTGTCGTGGTCAGGCTTTGAGTTTTACTCAACTTCACACCTTGTAACACAGGCAAGAAACCTTTTTCTTTGACTGTTCCATTTTGAACTACTTCAAAATCTTGTCAAGGTATGTACTCATTGAAAACTTATCAAGTGTCTTGATCTATCTCTATAGATCTTGATACTTAATATGTAAGCAGCTTCACCGAGGTCTTTCTTTGAAAAACTCCTTTCAAACACTCCTTTATGCTTTGCAGAATAATTCTACATTATTTCCGATCAACAATATGTCATTCACATATACTTATCAGAAATGTTGTAGTGCTCCCACTCACTTTCTTGTAAATACAGGCTTCACCGCAAGTCTGTATAAAACCATATGCTTTGATCAACTCATCAAAGCGTATATTCCAACTCCGAGATGCTTGCACCAGTCCACAGATGGATCGCTGGAGCTTGCATATTTTGTTAGCACCTTTAGAATTGACAAAACCTTCTGGTTGTATCATATACAACTCTTCTTTAATAAATCCATTAAGGAATGCAGTTTTGTTTATCCATTTGCCGGATTTCATAAAATGCGGCAATTGCTAACATGATTCCGACAGACTTAAGCATAGATACGAGTGAGAAACTCTCATCATAGTCAACACCTTGAACTTGCCGAAAACCTTTTTGCGACAAGTCGAGCTTTGTAGACAGTAACATTACCATCAGCGTCAGTCTTCTTCTTAAAGATCCATTTATTCTCAATTGCTTGCCGATCATCGGGCAAGTCAACCAAAGTCCATACTTTGTTCTCATACATGGATCCCATCTCAGATTTCATGGCTTCAAGCCACTTTGCGGAATCTGGGCTCACCATCGCTTCTTCATAGTTCGTAGGTTCATCATGATCTAGTAGCATGACCTCTAGAACAGGATTACCGTACCACTCTGGTGCGGATCTTACTCTGGTTGATCTACGAGGTTCAGCAGTATCTTGATCTGAAGTTTCATGATCATTATCATTGGCTTCCTCACTAACTGGTGTAGGTGTCACTGAAACAGTTTTCTGTGATGAACTACTTTCCAGTAAGGGAGCAGGTACAGTTACCTCGTCAAGTTCTACTTTCCTCCCACTCACTTCTTTCGAGAGAAACTCCTTCTCTAGAAATGATACATTCTTAGCAACGAATGTCTTGCCTTCGGATCTGTGATAGAAGGTGTACCCAACAGTTTCCTTTGGGTATCCTATGAAGACACATTTCTCCGATTTGGGTTCGAGCTTATCAGGTTGAAGCTTTTTCACATAAGCATCGCAGCCCCAAACTTTAAGAAACGACAACTTTGGTTTCTTGCCAAACCACAGTTCATAAGGCATCGTCTCAACGGATTTTGATGGTGCCCTTTTAATGTGAATGCAGCTGTCTCTAATGCATAACCCCAAAATAATATTGGTAAATCAGTAAGAGACATCATAGATTGCACCATATCCAATAAAGTGCGGTTACGACGTTCGGACACACCATAACGTTGTGGTGTTCCAGGTGGCGTGAGCTGTGAAACTATTCCACATTGTTTTAATTGAAGACCAAACTCGTAACTCAAATATTCATCTCTACGATCAGATCGCAGAAACTTTATTTTCTTGTTACGATGATTTTCAACTTCACTCTGAAATTCTTTGAACCTTTCAACTATTTCAGACTTATATTTCATCAAGTAGATATACCCATATCTGCTCAAATCATCTTGTGAAGGTCAGAAAATAATGATACTTGCCACGAGCCTTCATACTCATTGGTCTGCATACATCAGTATGTATTATTTCCAACAAGTCAGTAACTCGTTCCATTGTTCCGAAGAACGGAGTTTTAGTCATCTTGCCCAAAAGGAACGGTTCGCAAGCATCAAATGATGCATAACCAAGTGATTCCGAAAATCCATCTTTATGGAGTTTCTTCATGCGCTTTACACCGATATGACCCAAACGGCAGTGCCACAAATAAGTTGCACTATCATTATTAACTTTGCATCTTTTGGCATCAATATTATGAATATGTGTATCACTACGATCGAGATCCAATGAACCATTTTCATTGGGTGTGTAACCATATAAGGTTTTATTCATGTAAACAGAACAACAGTTTATTCTCTTACTTAAATGAATAACCGTATTGCAATAAACACGATCAAATCATATTCATGCTCAACGCAAACACCAAATAACATTTATTTAGGTTCAACACTAATCCCGAAAGAATAGGGAGTGTGCGATGATGATCATATCAATCTTGAAACTACTTTCAACACACATCATCACTTCACCCTTAACTAGTTTCTGTTTATTCTGCAACTCCCGTTTCGAGTTACTACTCTTAGCAACTGAACCAGTACCAAATACCGAGGGGTTGCTATAAACACTAGTAAAGCACACATCAAACACCTGTATATCAAATATACCCTTTTTCACTTTGCCATCCTTCTTATCCACCAAATATTTAGGGTAGTTCCGCTTCCAGTGACCATTTCCTTTGCAGTGTAAGCACTCAGTTTCAGGCTTTGGTTCAGCTTTGGGCTTCTTCGTGGGAGTGACAACTTGCTTGTCAATCTACTTGAAGTTCCCCTTTCTTTCCCTTTGACTACCATCAACACTTGATGTTTTTCTTGATTTCTACCTTCGTCGATTTTAGCATCACGAAGAGCTCGGGAATTGTTTACGTCATCCCTTGCATTATAGTTCATCACGAAGTTCTACTAACTTGGTGGTGGTGACTAGAGAATTCTGTCAATCACTATCTTATCTGGAAGATTATCTCCCACTTGATTCAAGCGATTGAAGTACCCAGACAATCTAAGTACATGCTCACTAGTTGAGCGATTCTCCTCCATCTTTTAGCTATAGAACTTGTTGGAGACTTCATATCTCTCAACTCGGGTATTTGCTTGAAATATTAACTTCAACTCCAGGAACATCTCATATGGTCCATGACGTTCAAAACGTCTTTGAAGTCCCGATTCTAAGCCGTTTAAGCATGGTGCACTAAACTATCAAGTAGTCATCATATTGAGCCAGCCAAACGTTCATAACGTCTGCATCTGCTCCTGCAATAGGTCTGTCACCTAGCGGTGCATCAAGGACATAATTCTTCTATGCAGCAATGAGGATAAACCTCAGATCACGGATCCAATCCGCATCATTGCTACTAACATTTTTCAACACAATTTTTCTCTAGGAACATATCAAAATAAACACAGGGAAGCAACAACGCGAGCTATTGATCTACAACATAATTTGCAAAATACTATCAGGACTAAGTTCATGATAAATTAAAGTTCAATTAATCATATTACTTAAGAACTCCCACTTAGATAGACATCCCTCTAATCCTCTAAGTGATTACGTGATCCAAATCAACTAAACCATGACCGATCATCACGTGAGATGGAGTAGTTTTCAATGGTGAACATCGTTTATGTTGATCATATCTTCTATATGATTCACGCTCGACCTTTCAGTCTCCGTGTTCCGAGGCCATATCTGCATATGCTAGGCTCGTCAAGTTTAACCTGAGTATTCTGCGTGTGCAAAAACTGGCTTGCACCCGTTGTAGATGGACGTAGAGCTTATCACACCCGATCATCACGTGATGTCTGGGCACGACGAACTTTGGCAACGGTGCATACTCAGGGAGAACACTTCTTGATAATTTAGTGAGAGATCATCTTATAATGCTACCGTCAATCAAAGCAAGATAAGATGCATAAAAAGATAAACATCACATGCAATCAATATAAGTGATATGATATGGCCATCATCATCTTGTGCTTGTGATCTCCATCTCCGAAGCACCGTCATGATCACCATCGTCACCGGCGCGACACCTTGATCTCCATCGTAGCATCGTTGTCGTCTCGCCAATCTTATGCTTCCACGACTATCACTACCGTTTAGTAATAAAGTAAAGCATTACATCGCGATTGCATTGCATATAATAAAGCGACAACCATATGGCTCCAGCCAGTTGCCGATAACTCGGTTACAAAACATGATCATCTCATACAATAAAATTCAGCATTATGCCTTGACCATATCACATCACAACATGCCCTGCAAAAACAAGTTAGACGTCCTCTACTTTGTTGTTGCTTGTTTTACGTGGCTGCTACGGGCTTAAGTAAGAACCAATCTCACCTACGCATCAAAACCACAACGATAGTTTGTCAAATAGACTCCATTTTAACCTTCGCAAGGACCGGGCGTAGCCATACTTGGTTCAACTAAAGTTAGAGAGACAGTCGCCCGCAAGCCATCTCTGTGCAAAGCACATCGAGGGAACCGGTCTCGCGTAAGCGTACGCGTAAGGTTGGTCTGGGTCGTCTCGTCCAACAATACCGCCGAACCAAAATATGACATGCTGGTAGGCAGTATGACTTGTATCGTCCACAACTCACTTGTGTTCTACTCGTGCAAATAACATCAACATCAATAACCTAGGCTCGGATGCCACTGTTGGGTTTCGTAGTAATTTCAAAAAATTTCCTACGCACACGCAAGATCATGTGATGCATAGCAACGAGGGGAGAGTATTGTCTACGTACCCAACGCAGACCGACTGCGGAAGCGATGACACGACGTAGAGGAAGTAGTCGTACGTCTTCTCGATCCAACCGATCAAGCACCGAAACTACGGCACCTCCGAGTTTGAGCACACGTTCAGCTCGATGACGATCCCCGGACTCCGATCCAGCAAAGTGTCGGAGAAGAGTTTCGTCAGCACGACGGCGTGGTGACGATCTTGATGAACTACAGCAGCAGGGCTTCGCCTAAACTCCGCTACAGTATTATCGAGGAATATGGTGGCAGGGGGCACCGCACACGGCTAAGGAATCGATCACGTGGATCAACTTGTGTCAACTTGTGTCTTTGGGGTGCCTCTACCTCAGTATATAAAGGAGCCAAGGGGGGAGGGGGCACCGGCCAAGAGAGAGAGGCGCAGGAGGAGTCCTACTCCTACCGGGAGTAGGACTCCCCCCCCCCCCAATCCTATTCCAACTAGGATTCCCAAGGGGGAAAGAGGGAGAGGGGTGGCCGGCCACCTCTCCTAGTCCTAATAGGACTAGGGGAAGGGGGGAGGCGCGCAGCCCCCTTGGGCTGCCCCTTTCTCCTTTCCACTAAGGCCCATGATGGCCCATATGGCTCCCGTGGGGTTCCGGTAACCTCCCGGTAACCCGGTAAAATCCCGATTTCACCCGGAACACTTCCGATGTCCAAACATAGGCTTCCAATATATCAATCTTTATGTCTCGACAATTTCGAGACTCCTCGTCATGTCCGTGATCACATCCGGGACTCCGAACAACCTTCGGTACATCAAAATGCATAAACTCATAATATAACTGTCATCGTAACCTTAAGCGCGCGGACCCTACGGGTTCGAGAACAATGTAGACATGACCGAGACACGTCTCCGGTCAATAACCAATAGCGGGACCTGGATGCCCATATTGGCTCCTACATATTCTACGAAGATCTTTATCGGTCAGACCGCATAACAACATACGTTGTTCCCTTTGTCATCGGTATGTTACTTGCCCGAGATTCGATCGTCGGTATCCAATACCTAGTTCAATCTCGTTACCGGCAAGTCTCTTTACTCGTTCCGTAATACATCATCTCACAACTAACATATTAGTTGTAATGCTTGCAAGGCTTATGTGATGTGTATTACCGAGAGGGCCCAGAGATACCTCTCCGACAACCGGAGTGACAAATCCTAATCTCGAAATACGCCAACCCAACATCGACCATTGGAGACACCTGTAGTACTCCTTTATAATCACCCAGTTACGTTGTGACGTTTGGTAGTACCCAAAGTGTTCCTCCGGTAAACGGGAGTTGCATAATCTCATAGTCATAGGAACATGTATAAGTCATGAAGAAAGCAATAGCAACATACTAAACGATCGTGTGCTAAGCTAATGGAATGGGTCATGTCAATCAGATCATTCAACTAATGATGTGACCTCGTTAATCAAATAACAACTCATTGTTCATGGTTAGGAAACATAACCATCTTTGATTAACGAGCTAGTCAAGTAGAGGCATACTAGTGACACTTTGTTTGTCTATGTATTCACACATGTATTATGTTTCCGGTCAATACAATTCTAGCATGAATAATAAACATTTATCATGAAATAAGGAAATAAATAATAACTTTATTATTGCCTCTAGGGCATATTTCCTTCACCAAGAGCTGAGTTTGGATTTAATTTGTTAGTTGAGGTGAGAGAGTAAAGGAGAGGGGGAAGGGTGAGGCTAGATTTCGCCCCATCCCGTGTTGCATATTTTGGTCTCCTACCATCTCCATGTCTGCACCCTCATACATCGTTCCCCACCTTATGCCCGCCTCCACAGAAACGACCGATATGAGTGTTCCTAGCGAGCCAGGCTCCGGAGTGCTTTAAGTTTCGTGCGCTTACGGGCCAACACTTCATGTACACAACCAAACATATTTTTATTTCAGCTATCGGGCATGTTTGGGGGTGCTGCATGCAACCAAACAAGCTCTACATTGTAGTCTTGGGTACCTCCGCATGAGACAGCTCCACGACGCTTGGAATCCCTGCGCCGCCGTCGAACACGCCAGGATCTGAAACACCATAAAAAATAAATGGAACATGTTTTTGCAAGAGATTAGTAAGAGGCCTAGAAATTTTAGAGAAGTCTTTAATAAATCTCCTATAAAAACTAGCATGACCAAGGAAACTTCTTATACCTTTAATATCTTTAGGACATGACATTTTCTCAATTGCATCAACTTTAGCTTTGTCTACTTCAATACCTCGTTTAGAAATGTTATGCCCAAGTACTATACCTTCATTCACCATAAAGTGACACTTCTCCCAGTTCAAGACAAGATTAGTTTCTTCACATGTCTAGAAAACTCAATCAAGGTTGCTTAAGCAATCATCAAATGAACTCTCGTAAACGGAAAAATCATCCATGAAAACCTCGACAATCTTTTCACAAAAGTCAGAGAATATAGCAGTCATACATCTTTGAAAGATAGCAGGTGCATTGCATAAACCAAAAGGCATACATCTATAAGCATAAGTTCCAAAAGGGCAAGTAAAAGTAGTTTTTTCTTGATCTTCTTTTGACACAGGTATTTGAGAAAAACCAGAATATCCATCAAGGAAACAAAAGTGTGTATGCTTAGACAATCTTTCTAACATTTGATCAATAGTGGGCAAGGGGTAATGATCTTTTTAGTAGCTTTGTTTAATTTCCTGAAATCAGTTACCATCCTGTAACCAGTTACAATTCTTTGTGGGATGAGTTCATTTTTATCATTAGGAACAACAGTTATACCTCCTTTATTAGGAACACAATAACATGACTTACCCATCTACTATCAGCTATGGAAAAATTATACCTGCTTCCATATTAATTTTAGTTCTTACCACATCCTTCATCTTAGTATTCAACCGTCGTTGGTGATCGACAACCGCTTAGCATTAGGCTCCATATTAATTTTATGCTGACATAGAGTGGGACTAATGCCCTTAAGATCATCAAGAGTATATCCAATAGCAGCGTGGTGCTTCCTCAGAGCTTTAAGTAATCTCTTTTCTTCATACTTTGAATGGTTAGCAATGATAATAAAGGATATATCTTCTTTTCATCAAGATAAGCATATTTTAACATGTCAGGTAATTGCTTAAGTTCAAACACATGATCATCCTTAGGTGGAGGAGGACCTCCAAGAGTTTCAACAGACAAATTACGTTTAAGGATAGGTGCTTGATCAAAGAATATCTTATCTATTTCATTTATTTCATTCATATGCATATCATTTCATGGTCTAGCAAATATTGTTCTAACGGATCAGTATTAGGTACGACAATGGAAGCAAGACCAATAATTTCATCCTTACTAGGCAATTCTTTATCATGAGGTTGCTTATGGAATTTAGAGAAATTAAACTCATGAGATACATCACCAAAGTTAACATTGATAGTTTCTTTATTGCAATCAATCTTAGCATTAACTGTATTCAAGAAAGGTCTACCAAATATAATGGGACAAAAATCATCTTGTGCAGAACCAAGAACTAGAAAATTAGTAGGGTATTTTATCTTTCCACACAAGAATTCAACATCTCTAACAACCCCAAGCGGTTAAATCGTATCTCTATTCGCAAGCTAATAGTAACATCAATATCCTCTATTTCAGTAGGTGCAATACCGTTCATAATCTCTTGATGTAAGGTAAAAGGGATAGCACTCACACTAACACCAAAATCACATAAACCATGGTAATAATGATCTCCTATTTTAACATAAACAACTGGCATGCGAACAACATGATTATTCTTATCTTTGGGATCAGGCATAGCAATTCTAGTAGCTTCATCATAGAAGTAAATAACATGCCCATCAATATTATCGACCAAGAGATATTTAACCATAGCAACATAAGATTCAACTTTAATTTGTTCATAGGGTCTAGGTACTCTAATGTTACTTTTGTTAACCACAGTTGAAATTTTAGCATGTTCCTTAATCCTAACAGGAAAATGAGGTTTCTCAATACAAGCAATAGGCACAACTGGATCAACATTGTAAATGATAGTTCCATCTTTAACTATAACGAGTTCCTCAATATTTTTCTTTAATAGGGAATGCTATTTAAACCACTTCTCCTTAGGGAGATCCACATGAGTAGCAAATGTTTCACAAAAAGAGACTACTATCTCAGAGTCAAGTCCATATTTAGTACTAAACTTATGCAAAGCATCGGTGTCCATAAAAGATTTAACAAAACTCAAGTTTTATACCCTACTCTTTACCTTTGTCGAGTTCCCAATCTTCAGAGTTGCGTTTAATTCTTTCCATAAGACCCCATTTGAATTCAATAGTTTTCTTCATAAAGGAACCAGTAGAAGAAGAATCGAGCATGGTTTGATCATTATGAGAAAGTTGATCATAAAAATTGTGTATGATAATTTATCTTGAGAGCTCATGATTGGGGCATGTGTAGATCATGTACTTAAGCCTCCTCCAAGCTTGAGCGATACTTTCTCCTTCACAAGCCAAAAATTATATCTATAATTCCGATCACGATGAACCAGATGCATAGGATAAAACTTCTAATAAAATTCCAATTTCAATCGGTTCCAATCCCACGTTCCAATATTATCACATAGCCTATACCATGTCAATGCCTTTCTCTCCAAAGATAAAGGGAAACCTTCTTCTTAACTCCATAACAAGCTTAAATAATCCACAAACTTCATCCACATAGATTAAGAGCATATCGGGATGTATTGTTCCATCTCCTGCATAAGGATTAGCTAGCAGTTTCTCTATCATACCCGAAGGAATCTCATGATAAATATTTTCAGTAGATGAATTAGGTTGAGGAGCAACTCTTTGAGCTTCTGGTCGAGGTGAAGATACCCCGAACAAACCCCTCAAAGGATTAATTTCCATGGTAACAAGTGGCAGTAAATTGCAACACGTAATATAAATGTTTCCTTTTCAAATTCCACTCACCAAAGACGCTTCACTCCCCGGCATCGGCGCCATAAAATAGTCTTGATGACCCACAAGTATAGGGGATAAATCATAGTCCTTTCGATAAGTAATACTGTCGAACCCAACGAGGAGCAGAAGGAAATGACAAGCGGTTTTCAGCAAGGTATTGTCTGCAGGCACTGAAATTATCGGTAACAGATAGTTTGGTAGCAAGGTAATTTTTAACGAGCAACAAGAGTAACGATAACAAAGGTGCAACAAGGTAGCCCAATCCTTTTTTTAGCAAAGAACAGGCCAGAACGGTCTCTTATAATAAGCAAAGTGTTCTTGAGGACCCTCGAGAATTTCATCTAGTCACTTTCATCATGTTTTTTATTCACATTCGCTACTTTGATAATTTGATATGTGGGTGGACCGGTGCTTGGGTTATATTCTTACTTGAACAAACCTCCCACTTATGATTACCCCCTCTTGCAAGTATCCGCAACTATGAAAGAAGGATTAAGATAAATCTAACCATAGCATGAAACATATGTATCCAAATCAGCCCCTTATAGAATAGCGCATAAACTAGGGTTTAAGCTTATGTCACTCTAGCAACCCATCATCTAATTACTACTATGCAATGCCTTCCCTTAGGCCCAAATATGGTGAAATGTCATCTAGTTGACGTTTATGCGACACCACTAAGGGAAACAACAACATACATATCATCAAAATATCGAACAAATACCACATTGACATGATTACTTATGACAAGACTTCTCCCATGTCCTCAAGAACAAAAGTAACTACTCAGAAATCATATTCATGTTCAAGATCAGAGGGGTATTGAATATCATCAAGGATCTGAACATATAATCTTCCACCAAATAAACTAACTAGCATCAACTACAAGATGTAATCAACACAACTAGAAACCCGCAGGTACCAATCTGAGGTTTTGAGACAAACATTGAATACAAGAGATGAACTAGGGTATGAGATGAGATGGAGCTGGTGGAGATGTTGATGAAGATTGTTCCTCCCACGATGAGAAGGTTGTTGGTGATGTCGATGGATTCGATTTTCCCCTCCTAAAAGTAAGTATCCTCGGTGGAATTGCTTCGCTAGAGAGAAAAAGTGCTCCTGCCCAGGTTCCGTATCGATGCGCCAGCGCTTCATCCCAAAGGTCCTTCCCTTGTTTTTTAGGGAAAATGGCTTCATAAAGCAGAATATGGGCTTCGGAGGCCAGCCAGGGGCCCCACGAGCCACCAGGGTGCGCCTAGGGGGTGGGCGCATGATACGTCTCCGTTGTATCTATAATTTTTGATTGTTTCATGCCAATATTATACAACTTTCACATACTTTTGGCAATAATTTATATGATTTTATTGAACTAATGATACGTCTCCGTTGTATCTATAATTTTTGATTGTTCCATGCCAATATTCTACAACTTTTATATACTTTTGGCAACTTTTTATACCATTTTTTGGGACTAACATATTGATCCAGTGCCCAGTGCCAGTTCCTGTCTGTTGCATGTTTTTTGTTTCGCAGAAACCCAATATCAAACGGAGTCCAAACGGGATAAAAACGGATAGAGTTTTTTTTGGAATATTTGTGAATTTTCGGAAGTTAAATCAACGTGAGACGGTGCCTGAGGGGGCCAGGAGATAGGGGGGCGCGCCCCAAGGAGGCAGGCGCACCCTGGACTCTCCTGGCCCCCCTGTAAGGCGGTTGACGCTCTTCTTTTGGCGAAAGAAAGCTAATTTTATGAGAAAGATCTGGGCGAAAGATTCACCCCAATCGGAGTTACGGATCTCCGGATATTTAAGAAACGATGAAAGGGTAGAATCTGAGAACACAGAAACAGAGAGATAGATCCAATCTCGGAGGGGCTCTCGCCCCTCCCACGCCATGGGAGCCAAGGACCAGATGGGAAACCCTTCTCCCATCTAGGGAGGAGGTCAAGGAAGAAGAAGAAGAAGGGGGGCTCTCTCCCCCTTGCTTCCGGTGGCGCCGGAACGCCGCCGGGGGCCATCATCATCACCGCGATCTTCACCAACACCTCCGCCATCTTGACCAACATCTCCATCACCTTCCCCCATCTATATTCAGCGGTCCACTCTCCCCCAACCCTCTGTACCCTCTACTTGAACATGGTGCTTTATGCTTCATATTATTTTCCAATGATGTGTAGCCATCCTATGATGTCTGAGTAGATTTTCGTTGTCCTATTGGTGGTTGATGAATTGCTATGATTGATGTAATTTGCTTGTGGTTATGTTGCTGTCCTATTGTGCCCTCCATGTCGCGCAAGCGTGAGGGATTCCCTCTGTAGGGTGTTGCAATACGTTCATGATTCACTTATAGTGGTTGCTAGAGTGACAAAAGCTTAAACCCGAGTAAGGGGATTGTTGCGTATGGGATTGAAGGGGGACCAATATATCTTAATGCTATGGTTGGGTTTTACCTTAACCTTAATGAACGTTAGTAGTTGCGGACTGCTTGCTAATAGTTCCAATCATAAGTGCATAGAATTCCAAGTCAGGGATGACATGCTATCAGTGGCCTCTCCCACATAAAACTTGCTATCGGTCTAGTAACGTAGTCAATTGCTCAGGGACACTTTCATAACTCCTACCACCACTTTTCCACACTCGCTATATTTACTTTATTGCATCTTTATCTAAACAGCCCCTACTTTTTATTTACGTGTTCTTTATTATCTTGCAAACATATCCTATCACACCTACAAAGTGCCTCTAGTTTCATACTTGTTCTAGGTAAAGCGAACGTCAAGCGTGCGTAGAGTCGTATCAGTGGCCGATAGGACTTGAGAGAGTATTTGTTCTACCTTTAGCTCCTTGCTGGGTTCGACACTCTTACTTATCGAAAGAGGCTACAACTATCCTGTATACTTGCGGGTTATCAAGACCTTTTTCTGGCGCCGTTGCCGGGGAGTCATAGCGTGGGGTGAATATTCTCGGGTGTGCTTGTTTGCTTTATCACTAAGTAATTTTTATTTGCTGTTCTAAGTTGTTCTCTATCTTTAGTTATGGATATGGAACGCAAAATACCAAAAAAATTAGCTGTACTTGCTATTTATGAGGATGGGGTAACTCCTAAAACCCTCGATTCTCATTATGCGAAAGATATTGTGTACTACTTTGATAATCCTGAGAAAACCCCATTCAACTTTATAATGGGAGACACGTTGGATCAACGTGAATACTTTAGGGATTATCGCTCGACACGAAAAGGGAAACTATTATGGGATCAATTTATTATGTTGCGTTGGTGTGCCGGAATCTATGCTTGAGATATGATATTACTTGTTGCTCTAGGATGAAGGCTCCACACCTTCCCTTTTCATGCAAATTTAATGATAATGAAACCTTAGCTTCTTATGCTAATGGTATATATGATTACTATGATGTGAAACAAATAGAAGAATTTGTTGCTTTTAATATTGCTTATGAAATTGAATCTTTGTTTGAAAAGTATGAAGCTTTAGATGATGATGCTTATAGGCCTGAAAATCTTGCTATACTTAGATATTGCTATGAAAATTATGAATACAATTACTATATTAATGCATTTATTGAGAAAGTCTCCGCTGTCCAAGAAGAGACTAATATTTTGCAGGAAGCTATGGAAGAAGAAATTGATGAAACTATGAGCTCATTGGATGAAAAAGATGATGAGGAGAGCGAAGAACAAAAGGAGGAAGAGCGGATTAGCTACCCGTGCCCACCTTCTAATGACAGTAACCCTCCAACTCATACATTATTTAATTCCCCTTCGTGCTTACCGAAGGATGATTGCTATGATCCCTTGAATTTGTTTGAAATATCCCTTTTTGATGATGCTTGCTATACTTGTGGCCAAGATGCCAATATGAATTATGCTTATGGAGATGAACTTCTATAGTTCCTTATGTTAAACATGAAATTGTTGCTATTGCACCCACGCATGATAGTCCTATTATCTTTTTGAATTCTCCAAACTACACTATATCGGAGAAGTTTGTGCTTATTAAGAATTATATTGATGGGTTGCCTTTTACCATTGCACATGATAATTTTGATGAATGTAATATGCATGTGCTTTCTGCTCCTACTTGAAATTATTATGAGAGAGGAACTATTTCTCCATCTCTCTATGTTTCCCATACTATGAAATTGCAAGAAATTGCTTATACTATGCTTCGGCCTTTACTATGTGTGCATGAATTGTTCTCTTATGACATGCCGATGCATAGGAAGAGAGTTAGACTTCGTTGTTGCTTGATATATGTTACTTTGTGCTCACTACTAAATTACAAAACATTGTTAATTAAAATTGGCTTTGATATACCTTGGGATCCGGGTGGATTCATTACTTGAGCACTAAATGCCTAGCTTAATGGCTTTAAAGAAAGCGCTGCCAGGGAGACAACCCGAAAGTTTTAGAGAGTCATTTATTTCTGTTGAGTGCTTTTATATAGTTTAAAAACAAAAAAATAAAGAGGGGAACCTAAAAACTTTTCAAAAAGGAAAGTGAAAGTGAGAAAGACAAGCATTATTGAAGTGGGAGCTAGCCTTGAACTTTGTTCATGCTCACGGAAACTTTGTGAATCTTGATTACAAAAACTTTACAACAAAAATAATTATCCCCTTGTATAATTCCATTGTATTATAAAAATAATGTGCTAAGGTTTGCCTTTAGGATGTTTACAATGCTTGTTGGTTTGTACGGTGCAGGACAGAAACTTTGGCTGTAGTGCGTGATTTTACATTTTTAACTGGAACGTCAATTGGTTCTGATTCCTTTTGAACTGTCTTTCTATACAACTTTTTTATTTTTAATAATTTTGGTAGAATTTTTGGGGTACCAGAATTATGGTGGATGTTCAGATTGCTACAGACTGTTCTGTTTTTGACAGATTCTATTTTTGATGCATAGTTTGCTTGTTTTGATGAATCTATCAATTTATATTAGTGGATTAAGCCATGGAAAAGTTATATTACAATAGACGCAATGCAAAAACAAAATTTGAATTGGTTTGCAACAGTACTTAGAGTGGTGATTTGCTTTATTATACTAACGGATGTTACCGAGTTTTCTGTTGAAGTTTTGTGTGGATGAAGTGTCTAATCGAGGATGACTCGATATGAGGAAAAGGAAGAGAGGCAAGAGCTCAAGCTTGGACATGCCCGAGGCACCCCAAGTAAATATTCAAGGAGACTCAAGCGTCTAAGCTTGGGGATGCCCTGGAAGGCATCCCCTCTTTCTTCAACAAGTATCGGTATGTTTTCGAATTCGTTTCGTTCATGCATTATGTGCAAGTCTTGGAACGTCTTTTGCATTTAGTTTTCATTTTTCTTTTATGCACCATGCTGGTATGAGATAGTCCTTGGTTGATTTATAGAATGCTCATTTCACTTCACTTAAATCTTTTGAGTGTGGCTTTATAGAATGCTTCATGTGCTTCACTTATATCATTTGAAGTCTGGATTGCCTGTTTCTCTTCACGTAGAAAACCGCCATTTGTAGAATGCTCTTTTGCTTCACTTATAATTGTTAGAGAGTGGGCATATATTTTGTAGAAAGAATTAAAATCTCTTGCTTCACTTATATCAATTTAGAGAGATGACAGGAATTGGTCATTCACATGGTTAGTCATAAAATCCTACATAAACTTGTAGATCGCTGAATATGATATGTTTGATTCCTTGCAATAGTTTTGCGATATAAAGATGGTGATATTACAGTCATGCTAGTGGGTGGTTGTGGATTGTAGAGACACCTGTGTTGAGGTTTGCAAGTCTCGTAGCATGCACGTAGGGTAACCGTTGTGTGACAAATTTGAAGCATGGGGTGTTTCTTTGATTGTCTTCCTTATGAGTGGCGGTCGGGGACTAGCGATGGTCTTTTCCTACCAATCTATCCCCCTAGGGGCATGCGTAGTAGTACTTTGCTTCGAGGGCTAATAAATTCTTGCAATAAGTATATGAGTTCTTTATGACTAATGTGAGTCCATGGATTATACGCACTTTTACCTTTCCATCATTGCTAGCCTCTTCGTACCGTGCATTGCCCTTTCTCACCTCGAGAGTTGGTGCAAACTTCACCGGTGCATCCAAACCCCGTGATACGATACACTGTATCACACATAAGCCTCATTATATCTTCCTCAAAACAGCCACCATACCTACCTATCATGGCATTTCCATAGCCATTCTGAGATATATTGCCATGCAACTTTCATCATCATCATATACATGACTTGAGCATTTATTGTCATATTGCTTTGCATGATCGTAAGATAGCTAGCATGATGTTTTCATGGCTTGTCCGTTTATTGATGTCATTGCTATGCTAGATCATTGCACATCCCGGTACACCGTCGGAAGCATGCATATAGAGTCATATCTTTGTTCCAGTATCGAGTTGTAATATCGAGTTGTAAGTAAATAAAAGTGTGATGATCATCATTATTAGAGCATTGTCCCCAAAAAGAAAAAAAAGAAAGGCAAAAAAAAGGCCAAAGAAAAAAAAGAAAAAGAAAAAAAAGAAAAAGAAGAAAAAGAAAAAAAGAGAAAAAAATAAAAAAAATAAAAAAATAAAAAGGGGCAATGTTTCCACACTTGTGCTTCAAAGTAGCACCATGTTCTTGATATAGATTGTCTCCTATGTTGTCACTTTCATATACTAGTGGGAATTTTCATTATAGAACTTGGCTTATATATTCCAACGATGGGCTTCCTCAAATGCCCTAGGTCTTCATGAGCAAGCAAGTTGGATGCACACCCACTTAGTTTCTTTTGTTGAGCTTTCATACACTTATAGCTCTTAGTGCATGTGTTGCATGGCAATCCCTACTCCTCGCATTGACATCAATTGATGGGCATCTCCATAGCCCGTTGATTAGCCACGTCGATGTGAGACTTTCTCCTTTTTTGTCTTCTCCACATAACCTCCATCATTATATTCTATTCCACCTATAGTGCTATATCCATGGCTTGCGCTCATGTATTGCGTGAGGGTTGAAAAAGCTGAAGCGTGTTAAAAAGTATGAACCAATTTCTTGGCTTGTCATCGGGGTTGTGCATGATGAGGGCATTTTGTGTGACGAAAATGAAGCATGGCCAAACTGTATGATTTTGTAGGGATAAGCTTGCTTTGGCCTTGTTGTTTTGAAAAGACATGATTGCTTTATTGGTATGCTCGAAGTATTATTGTTTTTATGTCAAATGATAGACTATTGCTTTGAATCACTCGTGTCTTAATATTCATGCCATGATTAGACATATGATCAAGATTATTCTAGGTAGCATTCCACATCAAAAATTATCTTTTTTATCATTTACCTACTCGAGGACGAGCAGGAATTAAGCTTGGGGATGCTGATACGTCTTTGTTGTATCTATAATTCTTGATTGTTCCATGCCAATATTCTACAACTTTTATATACTTTTGGCAACTTTTTATACCATTTTTGGGACTAACATATTGATCCAGTGCCTAGTGCCAGTTCTTGTCTGTTGCATGTTTTTTGTTTCGCAGAAACCAATATCAAACGGAGTCCAAACGGGATAAAAACGGACGGAGATTTTTTTTGGAATATTTGTGATTTTTTGGAAGTAAAATCAACGCGAGACGGTGCCCGAGGGGGCCAGGAGATAGGGGCGCGCCCCAGGGAGGCAGGCGCGCCCTAGACTCTCCTGGGCCCTCCTAAGGCGGTTGACGCTCTTGTTTTGGCGCAAGAAAGCTAATTTTATGAGAAAGATCTAGGCAAAAGATTCACCCCAATCGGAGTTACGGATCTCCGGATATTTAAGAAACGGTGAAAGGGTAGAATCTGAGAAGACAGAAATAGAGAGTAGATCCAATCTCGGAGGGGCTCTCGCCCCTCCCACGCCATGGGATCCAAGGACCAGATGGGAAACCCTTCTCCCATCTAGGGAGGAGGTCAAGGAAGAAGAAGAAGAAGGGGGGCTCTCTCCCCCTTGCTTCCGGTGGCGCCGGAACACCGCCAGGGGCCATCATCATCACCGCGATCTTCACCAACACCTCCGCCATCTTCACCAACATCTCCATCACCTTCCCCCATCTATATTCAGCGGTCCACTCTCCCGCAACCTGCTGTACCCTCTGCTTGAACATGGTGCTTTATGCTTCATATTATTTTCCAATGATGTGTTGCCATCCTATGATGTCTGAGTAGATTTTCGTTGTCCTGTTGGTGGTTGATGAATTGCTATGATTGATTTAATTTGCTTGTGGTTATGTTGCTGTCCTATTGTGCCCTCCATGTCACACAAGCATGAGGGATTCCGTCTGTAGGGTGTTGCAATACGTTTATGATTCGCTTACAGTGGGTTGCTAGAGTGACAGAAGCTTAAACCCGAGTAAGGGGATTGTTGCGTATGGGATTGAAGGGGGGCCAATATATCTTAATGCTATGGTTGGGTTTTACCTTAATGAACGTTAGTAGTTGAGGACTGCTTGCTAATAGTTCTAATCATAAGTGCATAGAATTCCAAGTCAGGGATGACATGCTAGCAGTGGCCTCTCCCACATAAAACTTGCTATCGGTCTAGTAACGTAGTCAATTGCTTAGGGACACTTTCATAACTCCTACCACCACTTTTCCACACTCGCTATATTTACTTTATTGCATCTTTATCTAAACAACCCCTACTTTTTATTTACGTGTTCTTTATTATCTTGCAAACCTATCCTATCACACCTACAAAGTGCCTATAGTTTCATACTTGTTCTAGGTAAAGCGAACATCAAGCGTGCGTAGAGTCGTATCAGTGGCCGATAGGACTTGAGAGAGTATTTATTCTACCTTTAGCTCCTCGTTGGGTTCGACACTCTTACTTATCGAAAGAGGTTACAACTATCCCATATACTTGCGGGTTATCAACTAACATATTGATCCAGTGCCTAGTGCCAGTTCCTGTTTGTTGCATGTTTTTTGTTTCGCAGAATATCCATATCAAACGAAGTCCAAACGCGATAAAAATTTATGAAGAATAATTTTGGATTATATGTGATTTTTGAGAGGTGGAATCAACGCAAATGGAGGCCCACACCCTCCACTACCCACTAGGGCGCGTCTGGCTCCCCCTGGCGCACCGAGGTGTCTTGTGGGCTCCCCGTAAGTCAGTTGGGACTCTTCTTCGGACGCAAGAAAGATAATTTATGGAACAAATGTGTAAAACTTTCAGCTTAATCGGAGTTACGGATCTCCGGGGATTTAAGAAACGACGAAGGGCCGGAAAACAGGAACACGAAACGGAAGAGAATAGAGAGACAAATCCAATCTCGGAGGGGCTATCATCCCTCCGCCACCATGGAGGCCATGGACCAGAGGGGGAGCTCTCCTCCCATCTAGGGGCAGGCCAAGGAAGAAGGAGAAGGAGGGGGGCTCTCTCCCCCTCTCTCCTGGTGGCGCCGGAACGCCGCCGAGGCAATCATCATGTGATGGCGATCTACTCAACAATTGCGTCATCTTCACCAACAACTCCATCACCTTCCCCCATCTATCTACAACGGTCCACTCTCCCGCAACTTGTTGTACCCTCTACTTGAACATGGTGCTTTATGCTTCATATTATTATCGAATGATGTGTTGCCATCCTATGATGCTTGAGTAGATTTTTTTGTCCTACCGGTAATTTGTGAATTGCTATGACTGGTGTAATTTGCTTGTGGTTATGTTGCTGTCCTTTGGTGCCCAACATATTTGCGTGCGTGTGAATCACACTATAGGGTTAGTTGTATGTTTATAGGACTAAGCATTGGAGGGCAAGAGTGACAGACGCTTCTTCCTAAGCTTAGAAATTGATGCATACGCGATTGAAGGGGGACCAACATACATCTTAATACTATGGTTGGGTTATACCTTAATGAACATTTGAAAGCACAAGTGCTCCCTAGGTGGTTTTGGTAATTAATGTCAACATATCTCTTGTTGGACTAACACTTTTATCTAGTATGTTTTAGATAAGTTCAACAATGGAGTGGCATGGACTAAAGGATGTGGGAACTCCTTCAAGATGCTAAGGACAAAGGATTGGCTCAAACTTCAAGCTCAAGACTCTTCATTTTTACATTTTAGTGATCCAAGATCACATTGAGTCTATAAGAAAAGCCAATACTATCAAGAAGGAATGAGGTGTTGCTTAATGAGTCTCTTGCTTCAAGTGCTTAGTGATATGCTCCAAAAACCCACAACTACTTTCTCACATCCACATATGACCTTAACCTAAAGTCAAACTCGGCCCCACCAATTCTTTATATCCGGCGCTACCGAGTTCAGATGTCATAGCCACTGCCACAAACCCTAGGCAAATCGGTCTCACCGATAGGGATCTCGGTTTCACTGAGATGGGATTGTAATCTCTCTGTGTATGTCCATTACCAAAATCGGTCTCACCGAGTTTGAGCAATCGATACTACCGAGATTACAATGCAAACTCTCTGGTTAACTTATTACCAAAATCGGTCCTACCAAGTTTGAGTAATCGGTCCCACCGAGTTTACCTGACCAACTCTCTGGAAAGCTTATTACCAAAATCGGTCTCACCGAGTTTGTGTAATCGGTCTCATCGAGATTACATTATGCCCTAACCCTAACCATATCGGTCCTACCGAGTTGCATGTCGGTCTCACCGAAAATCCTAACGGTCACTAGATTTGCTAAATCGGTCTGACCGAGTTTGTTGATTCGGTCCCACCGAGTTTGGTAAATTGTGTGTAACGGTTTGATTTTGTGTGGAGGCTATATATACCCCTCCACCTCCTCTTCATTCGTGGAGATAGCCATCAGACTGAACCTACACTTCCAGCATACATTTTCTGAGAGAGAACTACCTACTCATGTGTTGAGACCAAGATAATCCATTCCTACCATATGAATCTTGATCTCTAGCCTTCCCCAAGTTGCTTTCCACTCAAATCTTCTTTCCACCAGATCCAAATCCCATGAGAGAGAGTTGAGTGTTGGGGAGACTATCATTTGAAGCACAAGAGCAAGGAGTTCATCATCAACGCACCATTTGTTACTTCTTGGAGAGTGGTGTCTCCGAGATTGGCTAGGTGTCACTTGGGATCCTCCGACAAGATTGTGGAGTTGAACCAAGGAGTTTGTAAGGGCAAGGAGATCTCCTACTTCATGAAGATCTACCGCTAGTGAGGCAAGTCCTTCGTGGGCGACGGCCATGGTGGGATAGACAAGGTTGCTTCTTCGTGGACCCTTCGTGGGTGGAGTCCTCCGTGGACTCGCACAACCGTTACCCTTTGTGGGTTTAAGTCTCCACCAACGTGGATGTACGATAGCACCACCTATCGGAACCACGCCAAAAACATCTGTGTCTCAAATTGTCTTTGTATCCTCCAAAACCCTTCCCTTTACATTCTTGCAAGTTGCATGCTTTACTTTCCGTTGCTCATATACTCCTTGCATGCTTGCTTGTTATGTATTGTGATTGTTAAACTTGTACCTAAACTCCACTTAAACATAAAGAATCTTAAAAACTGCAACTTTGGTACTTAGTGTCTAATCACCTCCTCCCCTCTAGACACCTCTTCTCAAGGTCCTACAACATTAGTAGTTGTGGATGCTTGCTAATAGTTCCAATCATAAGTGCATAGAATTCCAAGTAAGGGACGACATGCTAGCAGTGGCCTCTCCCACATAAAACTTGCTATCGGTCTAGTAACGTAGTCAATTGCTTAGGAACAACTCCACAAATCCTACCACTACTAATCTACACTCGCTATACTAATGTAATTGTACTTTAATTAGAACATCACCTACTTTTCATTTCTTATGTTCCTTATTATCTTGCAAACTTATCCCTTCATAACTACAAAGTACTTCTAGTTTTATTCTTGTTCTAGGTAAAGCAAACGTTAAGTGTGCGTAGAGTTGTATCGGTGGTCGATAGAACTTGAGGGAATATTTGTTGTGCATTTAGCTCCTCGTTGGGTTCGACACTCTTATTTATCAAAAAAGGCTCCAAATGACCCCCTATACTTGTGGGAGCAATGGCGTGGGGTGAATATTCTCGTGTGTGCTTGTTTGCTTTATCAATAAGTAGTTTTTATTTTCTGTTCTAAGTTGTTCTCTATCTTTAGTTATGGATATGGAACACGAAATACCAAGAAAAATAGTTGTACTTGCTACTCATGGAGATGGGGAACCTCCTAAAACCCACGATGCTCGTTATGTGAAAAATATTAAATCTACTTTGATAATCTTGAGAAAAACCCATCAACTTGATAATGAGAGACACGTTGGATCAAAGTGAATAATTTAGGGATTAATTATCGCTTGACTCAATAGGGGAAACTGTTAAGGGATCAAATTGAAATGTTGCAATTGTATGCTTGGAATTTATGCTCGAGATATGATTACACTTGTTGCTCTAGGATGAAGGTTAGACACTGATACGTCTCCAACGTATCTATAATTTTTGATTGTTCCATGCTATTATATTATCTGTTTTGGATGTTTAATGGGCTTTAATATGCTCTTTTATATTATTTTTGGGACTAACCTATTAACCGGAGGCCCAGTGCCAGTTTCTATTTTTTTTGCCTATTTTAGAGTTTTGCAGAAAAGGAATACCAAACGGAGTCCAAATGGAATGAAACCTTTGCGAGGATCTTTCTTGGACCGAAAGCAATCTAGAAGACTTGGAGTTGAAGTCCGGAACTCCACAAGGAGGCCACGAGGCAGGAGGGCGCGCCCAGGGGGGTAGGCGCGCCCCCACCCTCGTGG
Source organism: Triticum dicoccoides (assembly GCF_002162155.2). NCBI lineage: Eukaryota > Viridiplantae > Streptophyta > Magnoliopsida > Poales > Poaceae > Triticum > Triticum dicoccoides. The sequence continues at coordinate 347,376,061 of NC_041387.1, read as the reverse complement.
CCCCCTCGTAGCTCCACCAACGTACTTCTTTCGCCTATATATACTCTTATACCCTAGAAACATCAGGGGGAGCCACGAAACCACGTTTCCACCACCGCAACCTTCTGTACCCGTGAGATCCCATCTTGGGGCCTTTTCCGGCGATCTGTCGGAGGGGCTACATCAACACTATTGCCTCTCCGATGAAGCGTGAGTAGTTTACCATAGACCTTGGGTCCATAGTTATTAGCTAGATGGCTTCTTCTCTCTCTTTGATTCTCAATGCAAAGTTCTCCTCGATGTTCTTGAAGATCTATTCGATGTAATACTCTTTTGCGGTGTGTTTGTCGAGATCCAATGAATTGTGGATTTATGAACAAGATTATCTATGAATATTATTTGGTTCTTCTCTGAATTCTTATATGCATGGCTTGATATCTTTGCAAGTCTCTTCGAATTATTGGTTTAGTTTGGCCTACTAGATTGATCTTTCTTGCAATGGGAGAAGTGCTTAGCTTTGGGTTCAATCTTGCGGTGTCCTTTCCCAGTGACAGTAGGGACAGCAAGGCACGTATTGTATTGTTGCCATCGAGGACAAAAAGATGGGGTTTATATCATATTGCTTGAGTTTATCCCTCTACATCATGTCATCTTGCTTAATGCGTTACTCCGTTCTTATGAACTTAATACTCTAGATGCATGCTGGATAGCGGTCGATGTGTGGAGTAATAGCAGTAGATGCAGAATCGTTTCGGTCTAGTTGACACGGACGTGATGCCTATGTTCATGATCATTGCCTTAGATATCTTCATAACTATGTGCTTTTCTATCAATTGCTCGGTAGTAATTTGTTCACCGACTGTAATACATGCTATCTTGAGAGAAGCCACTAGTGAAACCTATGCCCCCCGGATCTCTTTCCTATTATATTACATCTCTTTTCCATTATTTCGCATCTCGTTTACTATTTTGCAATCTTTAATTTCCAATCTATACAACAAAAATACCAAAAATATTTACTTTATTATCTCTATTATATCTCACTTTTGCGAGTGACCGTGAAGGGATTGACAACCCCTTTACCGCGTTGGTTGCAAGGTTCTTGATTGTTTGTGCAGGTACTAGGTGACTTGTGTGTCGTCGCCTACTGGATTGATACCTTGGTTCTCAAAACTGAGGGAAATACTTACGCTACTTTGCTGTATCACCCTTTCCTCTTCAAGGGAAAAAACAACGCATGCTCAAGAGGTAACAAGAAGGATTTCTGGCGCTGTTGCCGGGGAGACTTACACCAAGTCAAGACAAGATTTGATCTCCCGTCAACTTGCCAATTTCTGGCGTCGTTGCCGGGGAGATCTACGCCAAGTCAAGCCATACCAAGTACCGATCACAAACTCTTCTCCCTCGCATTAAATTATTTGCCATTGGCCTCTCGTTTTCCTCTCCCCCACTTCTAAAACGGTTTTCAAAAACCTTTGCCTTTTCTTCGCCCTTCCTCCGTTCGCCTCTTTTTGCTTGCTTCCTGAGTGTTCGTGTGTTAGGTCGCTTGATTTGCCTTCATGGCTAGTCCTCCTATCATTGTTAGTACTTCCGATAATGAAGTTCTCAATTTTAAACAAAGGGAGGGAGAAAATCTAAAAGATGCCTGGTATAGAATTTGTAATGCTCAATATAGATCTACTAGAAAGCAATCCACTTCCGTTCTTCTTCGCAATTTTTATGTAGGCATTACTCCTTGGAATAGATATGTTCTTGAAACCATTACTGGAGGGAATTTCTTGGGAAGCCATACTTTTGATTCTTATAATGCCATGATAGATTTGTTAGGCTCACCACCTCTTTTGGTCAATGGAATTATTTTAACCTTGGAACATGTGATGCAAAGGCTTGATATTATTGAAAACAAAATTTCTACTGTTGAATTAATCAAAAATTTGGATAAAAAGATCCATAACCAAATTACTCAATATGGATCTAAGGTATGAGTTACTCTGAAAAATCTTAGGGAAAGGAACCCATGGTTAATGAAAAGATAGATCAAGATTCTACTAGAATTGATAAACTCGAAGATATTATTACCAACTTGGGTCCACTTTTTCTGCTTTTAAAAAAATCTCAAATCCTCCTCCTACCGAAGTCGCCAAGCTTATTTACGTTCCTAAGAATAAGGGTGAATCTTCTAGTAAGGAAAATGAAGATCTCAAATCAATAAGTGTTCACCCCAATTTTTTCGATATCATTAAGGAACCTTTTGCCACAAATGAATTTATTGATTTCTTGCCTAGGAGTTTGATCATTAACAAAACCAAAGAACCTCCTAAGGATTATGTGTGTTCAATTGAAGAATTGCATGCCAAAGATGGCAATACCTAGATCTATTCTTGTTTTTATGCCTAGCTAGGGGCGTTAAGTGATAGCGCTTGTTGGGAGGCAACCCAATTTTATTTTTGTTCTTTGCTTTTTGCTCCTGTTTAGTAATAAATAATTAATATAGCTTCTGTTTAGCTGTGGTTTTATGTTTTAATTAGTATTTTTGCCAAGTAGAACCTTTGGGAAGACTTGGGTGAAGTCTTTCCGATCTTGCTGTAAAAAACAGAATCTTTTGCACTCACAAGAATAGCTGTCATTTTTACTGGAGAGTGTTTTTAGGTTGATTCCTTTTGAAAATGATTAATAGGCAAATTCCTCACGTCCACCAATTTATTTCAGAGTTTTTAGAGTTACAGAAGTATTCGAAAGTTATAGATTGCTACAGACTGTTCTGTCTTTCACAGATTCTGTTTTTGTTTGTTGTTTGCTTATTTTGATGAATCTATGAGTAGTATCGGGGGGTATGAACCATAGATAAGTTGGAATACAGTAGGTTTAACATCAATATAAATAAATAATGAGTTTATTACAGTACCTTAAAGTGGTGGTTTATTTTCTTATACTAACGGAGCTCATGAGATTTTCTGTTGAAGTTTTGTGTTGTGAAGTTTTCAAGTTTTTGGGTAAAGATTTGATGGATTTTGGAATAAGGAGTGGCAAGAGCCTAAGCTTGGGGATTCCCAAGGCGCCCCAAGGTAAAATTCAAGGACAACCAAAAGCATAAGCTTGGGGATGCCCCGGAAGGCATCCCCTCTTTCGTCTTCATCTTTCGTCTTCATCTATCGATAACTTCATCTATCTTGTATGATTTGAGTATTTAATTTTTAGTTTACCACAGTCATCCTTGCTGTACACACCTTTTTGGAGAGACACGCATGAATCAGAATTTATTAGAATACTCTATGTGCTTCACTTATATCTTTTGAGCTAGATAATTTTGCTCTAGTGCTTCACATATATCTTTTTAGAGCACGGTAGTGGTTTTATTTTATAGAAATTATTGATCTCTCATGCTTCACTTATATTATTTTGAGAGTATTTTAAAACATCATGGTAATTTGCTTTGGCTATAAAACTAGTCCCAATATGATGGGCATCCAAGATGAGATAATAAAAACTTTCATATAAAGTGCTTTGAATACTATGAGAAGTTTGATTATTGATGATTGTTTTGAGATATGAGGATGGTGATATTAGAGTCATGCTAGTAGAGTAATTGTGAATATGATAAATACTTGTGTTGAGGTTTGCAAGTCCCGTAGCATGCACGTATGGTAACCGTTGTGTAACAAATTTGAAGCATGAGGTGTTTCTTTGATTGTCTTCCTTATGTGTGGAGGTCGGGATCGCGCGATTGTTAACTCCTACCAACTCTTCCCCTAGGGGCATGCATGTAGTGCTTGGTTTTGATGACTTGTAGATTTTTGCAATAAGTATGTGAGTTATTTATGACTAATGTTGAGTCCATGGATTATACACACTCTCACCCTTCCACCATTTCCAGCCTCTCTAGTACCGCGCAACTTTCGCCGGTACCATAAACCCACCATTTAACTTCCTCAAGACAGCCAACATACCTACCTATTACGGCATTTCCATAGCCATTCCAAGATATATTGCCATGCAACTTTCCACCGTTCCATTTATTATGACACGCTCCACCAATCTCATATTGCCTTGCATCATCATGTAGTTGACATCGTATTTGTGGCAAAGCCACCATTCATAATTTTTTCATACATGTCATTCTTGATTCATTGCACATCCCGGTACATCGCCTGAGGCATTCATATAGAGTCATATTTTGTTCTAAGTATCGAGTTGTAATCCTTGAGTGGTAAATAAATAGAAGTGTGGTGATCATCATTATTAGAGCATTGTCCCGTGTGAGGAAATAAATAAAAAGAGGCCAAAGAAGCCAATGAAAAAAAAGAGGCCAAAGAAGCCAAACAGAAAAATGAGAGAAAAAGATAGAAGGGACAATGCTACTATCCTTTTTCCACACTTGTGCTTCAAAGTAGCACCATGATCTTCATGATAGAGAGTATCTTATTTTGTCACTTTCATATACTAGTGGGAATTTTTGTTATAGAACTTGGCTTGTGTATTCCAATGATGGGCTTCCTCAAAATGCCCTAGGTCTTTGTGATAAGCAAGTTGGATGCACACCCACTTAGTTTCTTTTTGTTGAGCTTTCATACATTTATAGCTCTAGTGCATCCGTTGCATGGCAATCCCTACTCACTCACATTGATATCTATCGATGGGCATCTCCATAGCCCATTAATATGCCTAGTTGATGTGAGACCATCTTCCTCCTTTTTGTCTTCTCCACAACCACCATTATATTCCACCTATAGTGTTATGTCCATGTCTCACGCTCATGTATCGATGGGCATCTCCATAGCCCATTAATATGCCTAGTTGATGTGAGACCATCTTCCTCCTTTTTGTCTTCTCCACAACCACCATTATATTCCACCTATAGTGTTATGTCCATGTCTCACGCTCATGTATTGCGTGAAAGTTGAAAAAGTTTGAGAATACTAAAGTATGAAACAATTGCTTGGCTGAAACCGGGGTTGTGCATGATTTGAATATTTTGTGTGATGAAGATGGAGCATAGCCAAACTATATGATTTTGTAGGGATGAACTTTCTTTGGCCATGTTATTTTGAGAAGACATGATTACTTTGTTAGTATGCTTGAAGTATTATTATTTTTATGTCAATATTAAACTTTTGTCTTGAATCTTTAGGATCTGAACATTCATGCCACAATAAATAAAATTACATTGATAATTATGTTAGGTAGCATTCCACATCAAAAATTCTGTTTGTCATTTACCTACTCGAGGACGAGCAGGAATTAAGATTGGGGATGCTTGATACGTCTCCAATGTATCTATAATTTTTTGTTGTTCCATTCTATTATATTATCTGGTTTGGATGTTTAATGGGCTTTAATATGCTCTTTTATATTATATTTGGGACTAACCTATTAACCGGAGGCCCAGTGCCAGTTTCTTTTTTTTTGTTCCTATTTTAGAGTTTTGCAGAAAAGGAATACCAAAAGGAATGAAACCTTCATGAGGATCTTTCTTGGACCGAAAGCAATCCAGAAGACTTGGAGTTGAAGTCTGGAACTCCACGAGGCAGGAGGGTGCACCAAGGGGGGTAGGCGCACCCCCACCCTCGTGGGCCCCTCGTAGCTCCACCGACGTACTTCTTTCACCTATATATACTCTTATACCCTAGAAACATCAGGGGGAGCCACGAAACTACTTCTCCACCGCCGCAACCTTCTGTACCCGTGAGATCCTGCTACCTCTTGAGCACTGCGTTAGTTTTTCCTTGAAGAGGAAAGGGTGATGCAGCAAAGTAGCCTAAGTATTTCCCTCAGTTTTTGAGAACCAAGGTATCAATCCAGTAGGAGGCTCCACACACGTCCCTCGTACCTACACAAACAAACAAGAACCTCGCAACCAACGAGATAAAGGGGTTGTCAATCCCTTCACGGCCACTTGCAAAAGTGAGATCTGATAGAGATAATAAGATAAGATAAATATTTTTGGTATTTTTATGATGTAGACTGGAAAGTAAAGATTGCAAAATAAAGTAGATCGGAAACTTATATGATAAAATATAGACCCGGGGGCCATAGGTTTCACTAGTGGCTTCTCTCAAGATAGCATAAGTATTACGGCGGGTGAACAAATTACTGTCGAGAAATTGATAGAAAAGTGCATAGTTATGAGAATATCTAGGCATGATCATGTATATAGGCATCACGACCGCGACAAGTAGACCGAAACGATTCTGCATCTACTGCTATTACTCCACACATCGACCGCTATCCAGCATGCATCTAGAGTATTAAGTTCATAAGAACAGAGTAATGCATTAGGCAAGATGACATGATGTAGAGGGATAAACTCAAGCAATATGATATAAACCCCATCTTTTTATCCTCGATGGCAACAATACAATACGTGCCTTGCTACCCCTGCTGTCACTGGGAAAGGACACTGGGATCAGATCTCGGCAAACACACCACAAAAGATGGGATATCAGCAAACACACCACAAAAGAAAGGACACTGCAATCTTTACTTTCCAATCTATACAACAAAAATACCAAAAATATTTACTTTATTATCTCTATTAGATCTCACTTTTGCGAGTGACCGTGAAGGGATTGACAATCCCTTTATCGCGTTGGTTCCAAGGTTCTTGATTGTTTGTGCAGGTACTAGGTGACTTGTGTGTCGTCTCCTACTAGATTGATACCTTGGTTCTCAAAACTGAGGGAAATACTTACGCTACTTTGCTGCATCACCCTTTCCTCTTCAAGGGAAAAACCAACGCATGCTCAAGAGGTAGCAGACACCTTCCCTTTTCATGTGAATTTAATGATAATGAAACCTTGGCTTCTTATGCTAATGGTAGACATGATTACTATGATGTGGAACGAATAGAATAATTTGTTGTTTTTAAGGGTGCTTATGAAATAGAATCTTTGTTTGAAAAGTATGAAGATTATGATGATTCTGTTTACAGACCTGAAAATTTTGCTATACTTAAATATTACTATGAGAATTATAAATACAATTCCGATATTGATGTATTTATTGAGAAAGTCTCCAATGTCCAAGAAGAGACTAATATTTTGCAGGAAACTATGGAAGAAGAAAATGATGACACTGTGAGCTCACTGGATGAAAAAGATGAGGAGGAAAGCGAAGAACAAAAGGAGGAAGAGTGGATTAGCTACCCATGCCCACCTTCTAAGAGTAACTCTTTATCCCATACATTATTTAATTTCCCTTCATGCTTACCGAAGGATGAATGCTATGATAATTGCTATGATCCCGTAGATTCTTTTGAAATACCACTTTTTGATGAACTTGATGCTTGCTATGCTTGTGGCCAAGATGTCAATATGAATTATGCTTATGAAGATGAACTTGCTATAGTTCCTTCACTACTGCAGGATGCTGCTAATGCAACACTACGATCAGAGACCCTTCGACGAAACTGTGTGCGATGCAATAATCGCAAACGGTGGTGTAAAAAATCGTCAAAAAAGGTGCAAAACATTTGTGATGGAGGATGCATCAAACACGGTTCAGATTTTAGTTGCGTGTGCAATGCAGGGCATACGGTTCAGTTCAATGAACTGTTTGCGATGAGGAAGAAAAATGGAGACGGGCAGCCAGATGAAGGCGTGTGTGATATACGACATACAGTTCAATCAGATTAACTGTTTCTGATGAGGCGGAACAACAGAAACAGACATCTAGATAAAGGTGTGTGCGATTGAGGGCATATGCTTCAGAAGGATTAACTGTTTGCGATTAGGCAACAGAATAGAAACGGTCAGCCAGATCAAAGGTGTGTGCAATTGATGGCATACACTTCACACAGATGAACTGTTTGCGATTAGCCACAACAAACAGAAACAGTTAGACAGATCAACGTGTGCGCGCTAGACGGGTATACATTCTAATTAAAATAAGCATGCGCGATGGTAATAATGAGCGCGCACGATTCTCGGAACAAGACGTGTGCTGACATTGCCTATTGCGGTGCACCCTATGGTGCAAACGCCACGTACGCGGCCGAGAAAGCGTGCCCACGTTACGCCGTCCGGAAATAGTGCTGCACTTAGAAATTATAGAAACGTAAATAAATTTTGAGCCTGCGTCCCGTTACATTCCAAATTACAAACATGTTCACACCGATCAAAACCTAAACGGTTTCCCACTTAGGAGCGTATTAGTACTCGATTATAAATACTACTACTCCAAGAATGCTCCACATTCCTCCTCAACTCCTCATCCACAAAAACAAACAAGTCATTCATCATTGTTCCCTTGCGTCTATTCTGGGTCGAGAGATTGCCACCAGGGAGAGGCGAGCATGGAAGCGGAAGCACGAGAGATGTCCCGTCTCGCCGCGAAAGCAAGCGACATGTCCCACCGTGCGGCCATCGTAGCATAGAGGTCCCGCCATGCCGCCGAGGCAGCACGGAGGTCCCGCCGCGCCATCAATGCAGCAGACTGGTGCGGCCATGCCGCGAAAGCAGCAAAGATGTCCTCCCGCACTGCGGCGGACTGGGAAAATGTCTCGCGGGCAGGCGAGGACTCTTACAGGCGCATGCATGTGGTCCATAGCCAGATGATCAGATCTCTGGCTGGGCGAGGTTGCAGGACGACATGAAAGCCTCGTTTGAACAGGCTACCGGCGTCATCCGACAACTATGGGAGAGCAATGAGAAGCTCCAGGCCGAGCGTGACCTGCTGAGGGCGAAGATCGTCGGAAGTGCAGAGCGGCAGGAGGAGACCACTGCCTTGTTGAAGAGGACCAGCGTCATCATCGAGAAACTTATGGACGAGAATGCTGTGATGCGCATAAAGCGCAAAAGGCTGGTGGAGGAATCCGTGGATGCTCTCAAGTAGCATATTGTCACGCCCAATATGCGACCCTATCCAAAAGGAACTCAAAGGTCCCACCAAGGATAGACCCGCATATTGAAATGCTTTTGCAAGGTGGATATCATTACCTCAACATTACATAATAGATGAGGATACATACAAAAGGCATACAATGCCACACGAATACAACATCATCTTACAAGAGCAACATCCGACTACGGATGAAACATAAACAGAAACTCAAACGACATCCACCCTTCTAGCCCAGGCTGCCGACCTTGAACCTATCCCCTGATCGAAGAAGAAGCAGAAGAAGAACTGCAAGACAAGCAAACATCGCTCTCGCATCATGATCATCGCATAATCTGTACCTGCAACTGTTGTTGTAATAATCTATGAGCCACGAGGACTCAGCAATCCCATTACCATGGGTATCAAGACTAGCAAAGCTTAAAGGGAAAGGAAGGGGTAAACTGGTGAGGTTGCAGCAGCGACTAAGCAAGTATGGTGGCTAACATACGCAAATAAGAGCGAGAAGAGAGCAAATGGAACGGTCGTGAAGCTAGCAATGATCAAGAAGTGATCCTGAAATCCTACTTACGTCAAGCATAACCCAGAAACCGTGTTCACTTCCCGGACTCCGCCAAGAAGAGACGATCACGGCTACACACACGGTTGATGCGTTTTAATTCGGATCTGGTGTCAAGTTATCTACACATTAACAAATTCCCATCTGCCTATAACCGCAGGCACGGCTTTCGAAAGATTATACCCTGCAGGGGTGTCCCAACTTAGCCCATGATAAGCTCTCGCGATCAATGAAGGATATACCTTCTCCCAGGAAGACCCGATCAGACTCAGAATCCCGGTTTACAAGACATTTCGATAATGGTAAAACAAGACCAGCAAAGCCTCCCGCTGTGCCGACAAATCCCGATAGGAGTTGCACATATCTCGTTCTCAGGGCACACCGGATGAGCCAGACGTCGGGTTGGCATAGACCCTGGTTGCCCAGGGGGCGCCGGACATCGCTCGGTTTGGACCAACACTTAGACAAGCATTGGCCCGGGGGGCTAAAATAAAGATGACCCTCGGGTTGGCCGACCCAAGGGAAAGGTAGGTGGTGGTGAGGCAAATGGTAAAACCAAGGTTGGGACTTGCTGGAGGAGTTTTATTCAAAGCGAACTGTCAAGGGGGTCCCATAAATCACCCGATCGCGTAAGTAATGCAAAATCCGGGAATATAACACCGGTATGACGGAAACTAGGGCGGAAGAGTGGAACAAAACACCAGGCATAAGGCCGAGTCTTCCACCCTTTACCAAGTATATAGATGCATTAATAATATAAGAGAGATTGTGATATCCCAACAAAATCCTGTCCGCCATGGAGCAATCTTCAACTTCACATGCAACTAGCAACGCTATAAGAGAGGCTGAGCAAAGCGGCAACATAGCCAAACAACGGTTTGCATAGGAAAGGTGTCAAAGGTTAGAGGCTGACATGGCAATTAGTGAGGCTTGATAAACAGGTGATAGGCAGCGCAGCATAGCGATAGAACGAAGCAACTAGCATAGCAATGATAGTAGTGAGATCCAGGGTAGCGGTCATCTTGCCTGAAATCCCGCTAGGAAGATGAACGGGTCCATGAAGAAGACAGACGGATGAAGCCGAACCAAGCGTAGACGACGAATCCTCATGATCGTAACGAAACAGGAACTATCGAGAAGAAGCACACAACAAGGTAAACACACCACACATGAACATGACATGATGCACAACAAGCATGATGCATGACAAATCTAGATGAAGCTACTCATGGCAAGAGATGATGCAAACAAGAGCAACACAACAAGGCAAGTTTAAATGAGGCCGGGAACAACATATGACAATTCCGGTAAGTCTTCATATGCAAATTTCGAAATTGGTCCCGATCTGAATAACCTTATGTTCAAGTTGTTAAACAATAAGTTAACATGCACCAAAATGATCTACACGAGATTCTAGTCAAGTTACATATAAAGTTCATTTAGTTCGGAGCTACGGCCTAGAAGATATGAGCAAAACAAGTTAACATGGCATTGATGCAAAATGCACCCAAACATCAAGCAAACACCTCAAAACAAGGATGCAATATGATAATATGAAACTATATGCGAAATCAAGCAAGTTTCATATAAAGCACACTCAAAACGGAGCAACGGTTCAACACACACACATGAAACAAGTTTAAAGGACAAGCTGTCCAAAACAGCAACTAGGCATATTGCAAGCACCAAAACAATATTCTACAGCATCTCAACATGAAAACAAAAGACATGGGCATGGTGTACATGTAAAGCATAACAAAACATGAACACTGAGCTATCTCCAGAAATCACTAGAACAAGCTCAAACACACATGGCAAGATTGCAAACGATAATAGTTTCAGACTTTGCAGAAAATAACATCAGGTTGTAATGTTCAGAGCTATCAAACAACATGTTACAGGAGCTTATCATGGCAAACAAAGGCATGGCATGAATCTACTAAACCCATAGAATAAAAGTCCTTTACTGACCATGAGCCAAAAAGGAGCAGAAAATACGATGGCACCCATGTAAACATGGCAAGTTATATTACAGATTCAAACATGGCAGGAGCAACGATAGGTAGGCATGTAGATGAGCTTGTACCACTCACCACAGAACAATACATGGCATGGCAAGGCAACCAACAGTAAGAAGGCATGTTTATGAAGATAAGCATGGCAATAGCAAGTTCATAGGGTGCATGGAACACTAGCAACAATCATGGCAACAACTGAACTTAATGTTAACAGGCTCACAGCAACATTATTTAGCAACTTTGGAGCAAGATATGAATAAGCTACAGCAAGCTATAATTGCAACCACGGACATGAATGGATGGAGCATAACATGTAGAACAAAACAACCTTAGTGAACATCTCCAGATTATGCATAGAATGATTTATAGCATCAGCTTTACATAGCATCACGAAATAACAGATTCAGCCTAGCAAAACAGCAACAGCAATTACCTTACTTAACAAGCTCGGTTCACTCACAACAAGTCATTGCATGACAAGATAAGCATAGCATCATCAATAATACATGTTTATGAAACAAACCAAGGCAATAACAAGTTCATAGCATGCAAGGATCAACTACAACAACCTTGGCAAAATTGAATAACATGTAAACAATCTGCCAGGAAACATTTTGTAGCAAAAGTAGAGCACGAAAATGACATTCTAAACTACTCCATAATTGCAAACAGGGGCATGAATGGATATAGGATAACCATATGCTCAAAACATCCTTACTTAAGTATCTCAAAATATGCATGGATCTCTCTGTAGCATCAAGTTTACATGGCATCAAAATAATAGCAGAACGGGGACTAAAATCAGCAACATCATGAAGCCTAGTTTGCATGCTTGTGCTAGTCACCACAGAGATCAAAAAAATACATCGCATACACCCCTGTAAAGATGGCATGGCATAATTCAAAACACATGTAGACATCAACCTCATAGGATGCACACATCAATCATGGCAAAAATGACAAATGAGCATGTTATAACAGTTTCAGCAGATTAACATCACATAGCACTCTTGCATCAAAGATTCAGGCATCAAGATGAGCTCAAATGAACATGATGCAATGGAATGAAATGAAGTACTCGTTGAGAAGAACAATTTCACATATTACATGCACAAAACGGAGCTACAAATGCAGAGATATGATGCATTGAACATGGCATGATAATGTTGAAAAACTTCGGGACTTGGCAGATTTATACCTCTGCGAAAGTCAACGTGGGACGGAGGGATCCGGGACGGAGCGGATCGGGATGGATGCATTGGTGGATCTGGTCCACCTTCAGATCCGGCGAAACTCCGACGACGCTGACGAACTCCGATGAGGCGGCGGCCGGCGGGGGAGGCACGGGACGACGGGGCGGCGCCGGGCGGAGATGCGGGGCGGCGGGGTCCAGCGAGGGAGACGGGGCGCCGGCGGGCGGAGGCGGCA
>NC_041387.1:347346386-347362509 GCF_002162155.2 Triticum dicoccoides | reverse complement strand
GCCGGCCGGGAGGCGGCGCGGCAGCGCCGGACGAGGGCGACGGCGGACGAGGCGCACCGGCTGTGGAGAAGCCGAGGGGCGGCGGCGGAGTCCGGCAGGGTCGGCGAGGCGGGACAGAGGCGAGCGGGCCCGGCAACAGGGGAGCGGGGCGCGGCGGTGGGGCGCGTGCGGGCGCGCGGCGGCAGCGGACGGGCCTGGTGGGCCGGATCTGGGCCCGCAGGGCCTGGCGCGACGCGGGGAGGCCGGGGCGATGACGTGGCGGCGGATGGTTGGAGGAGATGGCGGCGGAGATGACGTGGCAGCACCGGATAGGGCAGAGCGAGGTGGCCGGCGGACATGTGCGGCTCGGGCGGACGTGTCCGGCGGCGCGAGGATGAAGATGACTAGGGTTAGACCGGGATTAGATCGCGAATTTGGACGGGGAGGGCATATTTATAGATTCTGGGAGCTAGGAGAGTCCAAATGAGGAGCGGTTTTCGGCCACGCGATCGCGATCGAACGGCGGAGAGCATGGAGGTGGTTTGGATGGGCTTTGCGCCACTTTGGAGGGGTGTTGGGCTGCAAGACAAAAGGGGCTTTTACGGTTACCCGGTTAACCGTTGGATTATCAAACGGACTCCAAATGGCACAAAACTTGACAGGCGGTCTACCGGTGGTGTACCAAGGCCGCTTGGCAAGACTCGGTCCATTCTGAGAAAGTTTAACACACGCACATGAAAAGAGGTCAGAGAGGGGCGACGGGCGCGCGCGAGAGGTACGGACTCCGAATGGACAACGGAGAGAACCGGGAGAACCCGAACGGATGCAAGTTTTGAAAAACATGTAGATGAAATGCAGATGATGACATGGCAAAATGAAACACGCAAGCAAATGACATGGCAGCGACGGCGAATAACTAGCAGACACCTGGCGCATCGAATCCGGGGCGTTACAACACTCCTCCACTAACAAGAGATCTCGTCCCGAGATCTTAGGACCGAGACGGAAGGGAAAGGGATGAGGTGAAACAAGAACTCAAGAGAAGAAGCAAAGAATCGAGAGCACTCGAGAAGAAGAGAGGAACGACGAGAATGACAAGAATCGAAAGCTCAAGGAATCAGATAGACTATGAAACCACTCCGGTTAGAACGAGATAAGAAACGAATAAGACTGAAATGATTTAGGCAGCACTCCGACTGAACATGGAAAGAATAGAACATCAACTTGAGAGGATGGAATGGTACTTGATGAAGACATGACACCTAACCTTCGGAAGACTTGAAAAAAGTTGAAAGAAAAAGAACGAAGAAGAAGACAACATCTTCTACCACGAATGAAATATAAAGAAACCTTAGAAGAAAAGATTGAACGGAGTTGTTGAGAAAATCAACAATGAAAAGAATTAGCTTGTCGTGGACTTATGGATAACATCTCAAAATTTATGAGCTGAGAACCGACCACGAGCGGAAAAGATTAAATAACTGGGAAGAAAGAAGAATTGCAAAATTCCATTTCAAAAGAAAACATAGAATTAAATGCACCTCGCGAAGCAAGAAGAAGAAAACTTGAGCTTTGCCTATAAGGATCTTGATGAACACTTGAGGAATGAATTAAATCGTGAAGAACCACCATGAAGAACTCCGGTGCCAAAAGGATGACGAGATAAGATTGAAGGATGAAAGAATAAGATGAGCCTTGCGATGATTTAGATGTAGGTTCTGACGAGATGGCTGAGGAAATTTAAACTCCGGAAAAGAAAAGATGAAAACACTTGGAACTAGAATTTATTCCTCACGAACAAACTCCGAAGGAAGGGATTAATCACTTGGATGAAATAAGAATAAGATTTATTGTATGCTTATCCTTCATCAAATTAAATTGATGACAAGCAATGGATTTTGCATACTACTTATTCTTCTTGAAAAAAGGATCGAGAAGGGACATATTGCAAACTTGACAAGGTCTTCATGAACCATCGGTAGGATTGAAAGAACGAATGGATTAAAATGATAAACAAGGAAAAAGAATCTTGTTTAACCACCGTAAGAATCCGAAAATGACTGACGAAAGAGAATGAATCACCAGGAAGACTTAGAAGAATAAAATGCTTGAGGGGATTTAAATGCAAAAGAACAAAGAGATCATGAGCTGATTAAAGAACACTTGAACGAAGCACCGGGATAATAGAGAACGATAGCTGGAATGATGGCCTTCGGTCAAAAGAAATAGAAAACACTTCCTGAAATACTCCGGATGGGTGAGAAAAGGAATATCTGACAAATGGAATAATTCGAGAGGATAGCATGAAGCTAGAACCGCGGAACTTCGAGAGGACGGACAAGAATTTTGAGGAAAACTCTTCTTCGATCTTCAAATGACGACGAGAAACACCACCAAAATTACTGAGATACTCCGGTAGAATGAAAGACAAAGGGGTTTGAGCCAACAATGAAAAGAATTTGAAAAAGATCTTAGAGATGGCATCTGACTGATGAAACTCATTCTTACGTCACACTTTGAAAAGGATTAGGAATGGCTCCGGAATAATTAGAAGAGTCAGGTAAGATCTTGGGAAAAGACCTGTGGGTTAGGGCCCACTGAAGAGAAAAACACCGTTGGAAAGGGATTATTGAACAGATAGATGATGCACCGGAACAATTGAAATATTTGAATGAGGTGACAACCTCGAATTAATTGGAACACAGACAAATCTCCTGAGATGTCTTGAACACTCCAGAAGGATAAATTGGCGAGAGGCGAACGAGCAGGGAAAACACTTGATCCAATTGAATCCACCGGAAAGAAAAAGAGATGAAGAATGACGAACAAGACGAGAATTCACCCGTTGAAATAATTTAGGGGAAGACTGAATAGGCTCCACACAAATGAAATAGATGGTCGAAACAGACTCAGGCTCCAGGAAGAAAAAGGGTGGGAGGGCGGGAAAAACAAAGGCAACTTGGAAGGGGAAACGACGAATAACTTGAAGAGAAGACACCGGTTGAAAGAAGGCAAAGGGTTCACACGAGTAGGATGGATACTCGATTACGGACTTCGGCTTCTAGAAGAAAAGGGGTGGGCAGGTGGGAAAAGAAAACAACTGAGGAATGAACTCAAAGATGAAGAGGCTCGAGTCAACTTGACGAGAAATGCACCGGATGAAAAGAGATGAGAACCAACGATCGGAAAACCAACTGCGTGATCCTAAAGAAAATTTCAAAGGGAAGAGGAGTAATTCAAAACACCTACGTCAAGATTCCTCACTAGAGCGACGAAGGGGCTGAGGAGTAAAAAGAATTCCTACTCTCCAATATAACTAGACTCAGAAAACAGTTTTCTTCTGGACTCAACAACGGCCAAGCTACATGATCAATCAAGGGGGCTCCTAGGGTCGGTCGAGGCTCTGATACCAACTTGTCACGCCCAATATGCGACCCTATCCAAAAGGAACTCGAAGGTCCCACCAAGGATAGACCCGCATATTGAAACGCTTTTGCAAGGTGGATATCATTACATCAACATTACATAATAGATGGGGATACATACAAAAGGCATACAATGCCACATGAATACAACATCATCTTACAAGAGCAACATCCGACTACGGATGAAACACAAACAGAAACTCAAACGACATCCACCCTGCTAGCCCAGGCTGCCGACCTGCAACCTATCCCCTGATCGAAGAAGAAGCAAAAGAAGAACTCCAAGACAAGCAAACATCGCTCTCGCATCATGATCATCGCATAATCTGTACCTACAACTGTTGTTGTAATAATCTGTGAGCCACGAGGACTCAGCAATCCCATTACCATGGGTATCAAGACTAGCAAAGCTTAAAGGGAAAGGAAGGGGTAAAGTGGTGAGGTTGCAACAGCAACTAAGCAAGTATGGTGGCTAACATACGCAAATAAGAGCGAGAAGATAGCAAATGGAACGGTCATCAAGCTAGCAATGATCAAGAAGTGATCCTGAACTCCTACTTACGTCAAGCATAACCCAGAAACCGTGTTCACTTCCCGGACTCCGCCGAGAAGATACCATCACTGTTGGAAATATGCCCTAGAGGCAATAATAAAAGCATTATTATTATATTTCCTTGTTCATGATAATTGTCTTTATTCATGCTATAATTGTGTTATCTGGAAATCGTAATACATGTGTGAATAATAGACATCAACATGTCCCTAGTAAGCCTCTAGTAGACTAGCTCGTTGATCAACAGATAGTCATGGTTTCCTGACTATGGACACTGGATGTCATTGATAACGAGATCACATCATTAGGAGAATGATGTGATGGACGAGACCCAATCCTAAACATAGCACAAGATCGTATAGTTCGTTTGCTAGAGTTTTGCAATGTCAAAGTATCTTTTCCTTAGACCATGAGATCGTGTAACTCCCGGATACCGTAGGAGTGCTTTGGGTATGCCAAACGTCACAACGTAACTGGGTGACCATAAAGGTAGACTACGGGTATCTCCGAAAGTGTCTGTTGGGTGACATGGATCAAGACTGGGATTTGTCACTCCGTATGACGGAGAGGTATCACTGGGCCCACTCGGTAATGCATCATCATAATGAGCTCAGAGTGACCAAGTGTCTAGTCACGGGATCATGCATTATGGTACGAGTAAAGTGACTTGCCGGTAACGAGATTGAACGAGGTATTGGGATACCGACGATCGAATCTCAGACAAGTAACATATCGATAGACAAAGGGAATAGCGTACGGGGTTGATTGAATCCTCGACATCGTGGTTCATCCGATGAGATCATCGTGGAGCATGTGGGAGCCAACATGGGTATCCAGATCCCGCTGTTGGTTATTGACCGGAGAGTCGTCTCGGTCATGTCTGCTTGTCTCCCGAACCCGTAGGGTCTACACACTTAAGGTTCGGTTACGCTAGGGTTGTAGGGATATGTATATGCAGTAACCCGAATGTTGTTCGGAGTCCCGGATGAGATCCCGGACGTCATGAGGAGTTCCGGAATGGTCCGGAGGTAAAGATTTATATATGGGAAGTCCTGTTTCGGGCATCGGGACAAGTTTCGGGGTTATCGGTATTGTACCGGGACCACCGGAGGGGTCCCGGGGGCCCACCGGGTGGGGCCACCCATCCCCGGGGGCCACATGGGCTGTAGGGGGTGCGCCTTGGCCTGCTTGGGCCAAGGGCACCAGCCCCACAAGGCCCATGCGCCTAGGGTTTCCAAGGGGGAGGAGTCCTACTAGTGGAAGGCACCTCCTAGGTGCCTTGGGGGGGAGGGAAACCCCCCTAGGCCGCCGCACCCCCTAGGAGATTGGATCTCCTAGGGCTGGCCACCCCCCTTTGGCACCCCTATATATAGTGGGGGAGAGGAGGGACTTCACACCTTGAGTCCTTGGCCTTTGGTTGCCTCCTTCTCCCTCCCCAACACCTCCTCCACCTCCATAGTGCTTAGCGAAGCTCTGCCGGAGTACTGCAGCTCCATCAACACCACGCCGTCGTGCTGCTGCTGGTGCCATCTCCCTCAACCTCTCCTCCCTCCCTTGCTGGATCAAGAAGAGGAGACGTGGCTGTTCCGTACGTGTGTTGAACGCGGAGGTGCCGTCCGTTCGGTGCTAGGATCTCCGGTGATTCGAATCACGTCGTGTTCGACTACATCATCCCCGTTCTTTGAACGCTTCCGCTCGCGATCTACAAGGTACGTAGATGCATCCAATGACTCATTGCTAGATGAACTCCTAGATGATCTTGGTGAAACGAGTAGGAAAATTTTTGTTTTCTGCAACGTTCCCCAACAGTGGCATCATGAGCTAGGTCTATGCGTAGTTCTTCTTGCGCGAGTAGAACACAATTTGTTGTGGGCGTAGATTTGTCAACTTTCTTGCCGTTACTAGTCCTTTCTTGCTTCAGCGGTATTGTGGGATGAAGCGGCCCGGACCAACCTTACACGTACGCTTACGTGAGACCGGTTCCACCGACTAACATGCACTAGTTGCATAAGGTGGCTGGCGGGTGTCTGTCTCTCCTACTTTAGTTGGAGCGGAATCGATGAACAGGGTCCTTATGAAGGGTAAATAGAAGTTGACAAATCACGTTGTGGCTTTAACGTAGGTAAGAAAACGTTCTTGCTAGAACCCTAATTCAGCCACGTAAAAACTTGCAAAAACAATTAGAGGACGTCTAACTTGTTTTTGCAGCAAGTGGTTTGTGATATGATATGGCCAAAGTTGTGATGAATGATGAATGATCTATATGTGATGTATGAGATGTTCATGCTATTGTAATAGGATTCACGACTTGCATGTCGATGAGTATGACAACCGGCAGGAGCCATAGGAGTTGTCTTTATTCTTTTAATGACCTGCGTGTCATCGAGAAACGCCATGTAAATTACTTTACTTTATTGCTAAACGCGTTAGCCATAGTAGTAGAAGTAATAGTTGGCGAGCAACTTCATGGAGACACGATGATGGAGATCATGATGATGGAGATCATGGTGTCAAGCCGGTGACAAGATGATCACGGAGCCCCAAGATGGAGATCAAAGGAGCTATGTGAAAATGGCCATATCATGTCACGTTTATTATTTGATTGCATGTGATGTTTATCATGTTTTGCATCTTGTTTACTTAGAACGACGGTAGTAAATAAGATGATCCCTCACAATAAAATTCAAGAAGTGTTCCCCCTAACTGTGCACCGTTGCGACAGTTCGCTGTTTCAAAACACCACGTGATGATCGGGTGTTTTATTCAGACGTTCACATGCAACGGGTGTAAGACAGATTTACACATGCAAACACTTAGGTTGACTTGACGAGCCTAGCATGTACAGACATGGCCTCGGAACACAGAAGACCGAAAGGTCGAGCATGAGTCGTATAGAAGATACGATCAACATGAAGATGTTCACCGATGTTGACTAGTCCGTCTCACGTGATGATCGGACACGGTCTAGTTTAACTCGGATCATGTAATACTTAGATGACTAGAGGGATGTCTAATCTAAGTGGGAGTTCACTAATAAATTTGATTAGTTGAACTTAATTATCATGAACTTAGTCTAAAATCTTTGCAATATGTCTTGTAGATCAAATGGCCAACGTAGTCCTCAACTTCAACGCGTTCCTAGAGAAAACTAAGCTGAAAGACGATGGCAGCAACTATACGGACTGGGTCCGGAACCTGAGGATCATCCTCATAGCTGCCAAGAAAGATTATGTCCTACAAGCACCGCTTGGTGACGCACCCGTTCTCCCTGCAGAACAAGACGTTATGAACGCTTGGCAGGCACGTTTCGATGACTACTCCCTCGTTCAGTGCGGCATGCTTTACAGCCTAGAGCCGGGGCTCCAAAAGCGTTTTGAGAGACATGGAGCATATGAGATGTTCGAAGAGCTGAAAATGGTTTTCCAAGCTCATGCCCGGGTCGAGAGATATGAAGTCTCCGACAAATTCTTCAGCTGTAAGATGGAGGAAAACAGTTCTGTCAGTGAGCACATACTCACTATGTCTGGGTTGCATAACCGCTTGACTCAGCTGGGAGTTAATCTCCCGGATGATGCGGTCATTGACAGAATCCTCTAGTCGCTTCCACCAAGCTACAAGAGCTTTGTGATGAACTTCAATATGTAGGGGATGGAAAAGACCATTCCCGAAGTATTTGCTATGCTGAAATCAGCGGAGGTAGAAGTCAGGAAGGAACATCAAGTGTTGATGATCAATAAAACCACTAAGTTCAAGAAAGGCAAGGGTAAAAAGAGCTTCAAGAAGGACGGCAAGGAGGTTGCCGCGCCCGGCA
This sequence comes from Triticum dicoccoides, assembly GCF_002162155.2. NCBI lineage: Eukaryota > Viridiplantae > Streptophyta > Magnoliopsida > Poales > Poaceae > Triticum > Triticum dicoccoides. The sequence goes on along the minus strand of NC_041387.1, from coordinate 347,354,741 downwards.
AGCAAGCTGCCGGGAAGAAGCCAAAGAATGGACCCAAGCCCGAGACTGAGTGCTTTTATTGCAAGGGAAGCGGTCACTGGAAGCGGAACTGCCCTAAGTACTTAGCGGATAAGAAGGCCGGCAAAACCAAAGGTATATGTGATATACATGTAATTGATGTGTACCTTACTAGTGCCCGTAGTGGCTCCTGGGTATTTGATACCGGTGCAGTTGCTCACATTTGTAACTCAAAGCAGGGGCTGCGGAATAAGCGGAAACTGGCAAAGGACGAGGTGACGATGCGCGTCGGGAATGGTTCCAAGGTCAATGTGATCGCCGTCGGCACGCTACCTCTGCATCTCCCTTCGGGATTAGTTTTAAACCTTAATAATTGTTATTTAGTGCCAGCTTTGAGCATGAACATTGTATCGGGATCTCGTTTAATTCGAGAAAGCTACTCTTTTAAATCTGAGAATAATGGTTGTTCCATTTTTATGAGAGATATGTTTTATGGTCATGCTCCTATGGTGAATGGTTTATTCCTTATGAATCTCGAACGTGATGCTACACATATTCATAATGTGAGTACCAAAAGAAGTAAAGTTGATAATGATAGTCCCACATACTTGTGGCACTGCCGCCTTGGTCACATAGGTGTCAAACGCATGAAGAAGCTCCATGCTGATGGACTTTTAGAGTCTCTTGATTATGAATCATTTGACACGTGCGAACCATGCCTTATGGGTAAAATGACCAAGACTCCGTTCTCAGGAACAATGGAGCGAGCAACCGACTTATTGGAAATCATACATACCGATGTGTGCGGTCCAATGAGTGTTGAGGCTCGCGGTGGCTATCGTTATGTTCTCACCCTCACTGATGATTTAAGTAGGTATGGGTATATCTACTTAATGAAACACAAGTCTGAAACCTTTGAAAAGTTCAAGGAATTTCAGAGTGAGGTTGAAAATCAACGTGACAGGAAAATCAAGTTTCTACGATCAGATCGTGGAGGAGAATACTTGAGTCACGAGTTTGGGGCACACTTAAGAAAATGTGGAATAGTTTCACAACTCACGCCGCCTGGAACACCTCAGCGTAATGGTGTGTCCGAACGTCGTAATCGCACTCTGTTAGATATGGTGCGATCTATGATGTCTCTTACCGATTTGCCGCTTTCTTTTTGGGGCTATGCTTTAGAGACTGCCGCATTCACTTTAAATAGGGCTCCGTCGAAATCCGTTAAGACGACACCGTATGAATTATGGTTTGGGAAGAAACCTAAGCTGTCATTTCTAAAAGTTTGGGGATGCGATGCTTATGTCAAGAAACTTCAATCTGAAAAGCTCGAACCCAAATCGGAAAAATGCGTCTTCATAGGGTACCCAAAAGAAACTATTGGGTACACCTTCTACCTTAGATCCGAAGGCAAGATCTTTGTTGCCAAGAATGGGTCCTTTCTGGAGAAAGAGTTTCTCTCGAAAGAAGTAAGTGGGAGGAAAGTAGAGCTTGATGAAGTATTGCCTCTTGAACCGGAAAATGGCGCAACTCAAGAAAATGTTCCTGAGGTGCCAGCACCGACTAGAGAGGAAGTTAATGATAATGATCAAGATACTTCTGATCAAGCTCCTACTGAAATTCGAAGGTCCACAAGGACACGTTCCGCACCAGAGTGGTACGGCAACCCTGTCTTGGAAATCATGTTGTTAGACAACGGTGAACCTTCGGACTATGAAGAAGCGATGGCGGGCCCGGATTCCGACAAATGGCTAGAAGCCATGAAATCCGAGATAGGATCCATGTATGAAAACGAAGTATGGACTTTGACTGACTTGCCCGTTGAACGGCGAGCCATAGAAAATAAATGGATCTTTAAGAAGAAGACAGACGCGGATGGTAATGTGACCATCTATAAAGCTCGGCTTGTCGCTAAGGGTTATCGACAAGTTCAAGGGGTTGACTACGATGAGACTTTCTCACCGGTAGCGAAGCTGAAGTCCGTCCGAATCATGTTAGCAATTGCCGCATTCTATGATTACGAAATATGGCAAATGGACGTCAAAACGGCATTCCTTAATGGTTTCCTTAAGGAAGAATTGTATATGATGCAGCCGGAAGGTTTTGTCGATCCTAAGAATGCTGACAAAGTGTGCAAGCTCCAACGCTCGATTTATGGGCTGGTGCAAGCATCTCGGAGTTGGAACATTCGCTTTGATGAGATGATCAAAGCGTTTGGGTTCACACAGACTTATGGAGAAGCCTGCGTTTACAAGAAAGTGAGTGGGAGCTCTGTAGCATTTCTCATATTATATGTAGATGACATACTTTTGATGGGAAATGATATAGAACTCTTGGACAGCATCAAGGCCTACTTGAATAAAAGTTTTTCAATGAAGGACCTTGGAGAAGCTGCTTATATATTAGGCATCAAAATCTATAGAGATAGATCGAGACGCCTCATAGGTCTTTCACAAAGCACATACCTTGATAAGATATTGAAGAAGTTCAATATGGATCAATCCAAGAAGGGGTTCTTGCCTGTGTTGCAAGGTATGAAATTGAGCTCAGCTCAATGTCCGACCACGGCAGAAGATATAGAAGAGATGAGCGTCATCCCCTATGCCTCAGCCATAGGTTCTATTATGTATGCCATGCTGTGTACCAGACCTGATGTAAACCTTGCCGTAAGTTTGGTAGGAAGGTACCAAAGTAATCCCGGCAAGGAACACTGAACAGCGGTCAAGAATATCCTGAAGTACCTGAAAAGGACTAAGGAAATGTTTCTCGTTTATGGAGGTGACGAAGAGCTCGTCGTAAAGGGTTACGTCGACGCTAGCTTCGACACAGATCTGGATGACTCTAAGTCACAAACCGGATACGTGTATGTTTTGAATGGTGGGGCAGTAAGCTGGTGCAGTTGCAAGCAAAGCGTCGTGGCGGGATCTACATGTGAAGCGGAGTACATGGCAGCCTCGGAGGCAGCACATGAAGCAATATGGGTGAAGGAGTTCATCACCGACCTAGGAGTCATACCCAATGCGTCGGGGCCGATCAAGCTCTTCTGTGACAACACTGGAGCTATTGCACTTGCCAAGGAGCCCAGGTTTCACAAGAAGACAAGGCACATCAAGCGTCGCTTCAACTCCATTCGTGAAAATGTTCAAGATGGAGACATAGAGATTTGTAAAGTACATACGGACCTGAATGTAGCAGATCCGTTGACTAAACCTCTCCCTAGAGCAAAACATGATCAACACCAGAATTCCATGGGTGTTTGATTCATCACAATGTAACTAGATTATTGACTCTAGTGCAAGTGGGAGACTGTTGGAAATATGCCCTAGAGGCAATAATAAAAGCATTATTATTATATTTCCTTGTTCATGATAATTGTCTTTATTCATGCTATAATTGTGTTATCTGGAAATCGTAATACATGTGTGAATAATAGACATCAACATGTCCCTAGTAAGCCTCTAGTAGACTAGCTCGTTGATCAACAGATAGTCATGGTTTCCTGACTATGGACACTGGATGTCATTGATAACGAGATCACATCATTAGGAGAATGATGTGATGGACGAGACCCAATCCTAAACATAGCACAAGATCGTATAGTTCGTTTGCTAGAGTTTTGCAATGTCAAAGTATCTTTTCCTTAGACCATGAGATCGTGTAACTCCCGGATACCGTAGGAGTGCTTTGGGTATACCAAACGTCACAACGTAACTGGGTGACTATAAAGGTAGACTACGGGTATCTCCGAAAGTGTCTGTTGGGTGACATGGATCAAGACTGGGATTTGTCACTCCGTATGACGGAGAGGTATCACTGGGCCCACTCGGTAATGCATCATCATAATGAGCTCAGAGTGACCAAGTGTCTGGTCACGGGATCGTGCATTACGGTACGAGTAAAGTGACTTGCCGGTAACGAGATTGAACGAGGTATTGGGATACCGACGATCGAATCTCGGGCAAGTAACATATCGATAGACAAAGGGAATAGCGTACGGGGTTGATTGAATCCTCGACATCGTGGTTCATCCGATGAGATCATCGTGGAGCATGTGGGAGCCAACATGGGTATCCAGATCCCGCTGTTGGTTATTGACCGGAGAGTCGTCTCGGTCATGTCTGCTTGTCTCCCGAACCCGTAGGGTCTACACACTTAAGGTTCGGTTACGCTAGGGTTGTAGGGATATGTATATGCAGTAACCCGAATGTTGTTCGGAGTCCCGGATGAGATCCCGGACGTCACGAGGAGTTCCGGAATGGTCCGGAGGTAAAGATTTATATATGGGAAGTCCTGTTTCGGGCATCGGGACAAGTTTCGGGGTTATCGGTATTGTACCGGGACCATCGGAGGGGTCCCGGGGGCCCACCGGGTGGGGCCACCCATCCCCGGGGGCCACATGGGCTGTAGGGGGTGCGCCTTGGCCTGCTTGGGCCAAGGGCACCAGCCCCACAAGGCCCATGCGCCTAGGGTTTCCAAGGGGGAGGAGTCCTACTAGTGGAAGGCACCTCCTAGGTGCCTTGGGGGGGAGGGAAACCCCCCTAGGCCGCCGCACCCCCTAGGAGATTGGATCTCCTAGGGCCGGCCACCCCCCTTTGGCACCCCTATATATAGTGGGGGAGAGGAGGGACTTCACACCTTGAGTCCTTGGCCTTTGGTTGCCTCCTTCTCCCTCCCCAACACCTCCTCCACCTCCATAGTGCTTAGCGAAGCTCTGCCGGAGTACTGCAGCTCCATCAACACCATGCCGTCGTGCTGCTGCTGGTGCCATCTCCCTCAACCTCTCCTCCCTCCCTTGCTGGATCAAGAAGAGGAGACGTGGCTGTTCCGTACGTGTGTTGAACGCGGAGGTGCCGTCCGTTCGGTGCTAGGATCTCCGGTGATTCGAATCACGTCGTGTTCGACTACATCATCCCCGTTCTTTGAACGCTTCCGCTCGCGATCTACAAGGTACGTAGATGCATCCAATGACTCGTTGCTATATGAACTCCTAGATGATCATGGTGAAACGAGTAGGAAAATTTTTGTTTTCTGCAACGTTCCCCAACAATCACGGCTACACACACGGTTGATGCGTTTTAATTCGGATCTGGTGTCAAGTTATCTACAACCGGACATTAACAAATTCCCATCTGCCTATAACCGCAGGCACGGCTTTCGAAAGATTATACCCTGCAGGGGTGTCCCAACTTAGCCCATGATAAGCTCTCGCGATCAACGAAGGATATACCTTCTCCCAGGAAGACCCGATCAGACTCGGAATCCCGGTTTACAAGACATTTCGATAATGGTAAAACAAGACCAGCAAAGCCTCCCGCTGTGCCGACAAATCCCGATAGGAGTTGCACATATCTCGTTCTCAGGACACTGGATGAGCCAGACATCGGGTTGGCATAGACCCTGGTTGCCCAGGGGGCGCCGGACATCGCTCGGTTTGGACCAACACTTAGACAAGCATTGGCCCGGGGGGGCTAAAATAAAGATGACCCTCGGGTTGGCCGACCCAAGGGAAAGGTAGGTGGTGGTGAGGCAAATGGTAAAACCAAGGTTGGGCCTTGCTGGAGGAGTTTTATTCAAAGCGAACTGTGAAGGGGGTCCCATAAATCACCCGACCGCGTAAGGAACGCAAAATCCGGGAACATAACACCGGTATGACGGAAACTAGGGCGGCAAGAGTGGAACAAAACACCAGGCATAAGGCCGAGTCTTCCACCCTTTACCAAGTATATAGATGCATTAATAATATAAGAGATATTGTGATATCCCAACAAAATCCTGTCCGCCATGGAGCAATCTTCAACTTCACCTGCAACTAGGAACGCTATAAGAGGGGCTGAGCAAAGCGGTAACATAGCCAAACAACGGTTTGCATAGGAAAGGTGTCAAAGGTTAGAGGCTGACATGGCAATTAGTGAGGCTTGATAAATAGGTGATAGGCAGCGCAGCATAGCGATAGAACGAAGCAACTAGCATAGCAATGATAGTAGTGAGATCCAGGGTAGCGGTCATCTTGCCTGAAATCCCGCTAGGAAGATGAACGAGTCCATGAAGAAGACAGACGGATGAAGCCGAACCAAGCATAGACGACGAATCCTCACGATCGCAACGGACAGGAACTATCGAGAAGAAGCACACAACAAGGTAAACACACCACACATGAACATGACATGATGCACAACAAGCATGATGCATGACAAATCTAGATGAAGCTACTCATGGCAAGAGATGATGCAAACAAGAGCAACACAACAAGGCAAGTTTAAATGAGGCGGGGAACAACATATGACAATTCCGGTAAGTCCTCATATGCAAATTTCGAAATTGTTCCAGATCTGAAAAACCTTATGTTCAAGTTGTTAAACAGTAAGTTAACATGCACCAAGATGATCTACACGAGATTCTAGTCAAGTTACATATAAAGTTCATTTAGTTCGGAGCTACGGCCTAGAAGATATGAGCAAAACAAGTTAACATGGCCTAGAAGATATAGAGCACACTCAAAACGGAGCAACGGTTCAACACACACACATGAAACAAGTTTAAAGGACAAGCTGTCCAAAACAGCAACTAGGCATATTGCAAGCACCAAAACAATATTCTACAGCATCTCAACATGAAAACAAAAGACATGGGCATGGTGTACATGTAAAGCATAACAAAACATGAACACTGAGCTATCTCCAGAAATCACTAGAACAAGCTCAAACACACATGGCAAGATTGCAAACGATAATAGTTTCAGACTTTGCAGAAAATAACATCAGGTTGTAATGTTCAGAGCTATCAAACAACATGTTACAGGAGCTTATCATGGCAAACAAAGGCATGGCATGAATCTACTAAACCCATAGAACAAAAGTCCTTTACTGACCATGAGCCAAAAAGGAGCAGAAAATACGATGGCACCCATGTAAACATGGCAAGTTATATTACAGATTCAAACATGCCAGGAGCAACGATAGGTAGGCATATAGATGAGCTTGTACCACTCACCACAGAACAATACATGGCATGGCAAGGCAACCAACAGTAAGAAGGCATGTTTATGAAGCTAAGCATGGCAAGAGCAAGTTCATAGGGTGCATGGAACACTAGCAACAATCATGGCAACAACTGAACTTAATGTTAACAGGCTGACAGCAACATTATTTAGCAACTTTGGAGCAAGATATGAACAAGATACAGCAAGCTATAATTGCAACCAGGGACATGAATGGATAGATCATGACATGTAGAACAAAACATCCTTAGTGAACATCTCCAGATTATGCATAGAATGATTTGTAGCATCAGGTTTACATAGCATCACGAATTAACAGATTCAGCCTAGCAAAACAGCAACAGCAAGTACCTTACTTACCAAGCTCGGTTCACTCACCACAAGTCATTGCATGACAATATAAGCATAGCATCATCAAGAAGACATGTTTATGAAACAAATCAAGGCAAGAACAAGTTCATAGCATGCAAGGATCGACTACAACAACCTTGGCAAAATTGAATAACATGTAAACAATCTGCCAGGGAACATTTTGTAGCAAAAGTAGAGCACGAAAATGACATGCTAGACTACTCCATAATTGCAAACAGGGGCATGAATGGATAGAGGATAACCATATGTTCAAAACATCCTTACTGAAGTATCTCAAAATATGCATGGATCTCTCTGTAGCATCAAGCTTACATGGCATCAAAATAATAGCAGAACAGGGACTAAAATCAGCAACATCACGAAGCCTAGTTTGCATGCTTGTGCTAGTCACCACAGAGATCACAAAAATACATGGCATACACCCCTGTAAACATGGCATGGCATAGTTCCAAACACATGTAGACATCAACCTCATAGGATGCACACATCAATCATGGCAAAAATGACAAATGAGCATGTTATAATAGTTTCAGCAGATTAACATCACATAGCACTCTTGCATCAGAGATTCAGGCATCAAGATGAGCTCAAGCCAACATGATGCAATGGAGCGAAATGAAGTACTCGTTCAGGCGAACAATTTGACATATTACACGCACAAAACGGAGCTACGGATGCACAGATATGATGCATTGAACATGGCATGATAATGTTGAAAAACTTCGGGACTTGGCAGATTTATACCTTCGCGAAAGTCAACGCGGGACGGAGGGATCTGGGACGGAGCGGATCGGGATGGCGGAGGCGCGTTTGGATGGATGCATTGGTGGATCTGGTCCACCTCCAGATCCGGCAAAACTCCGCCGAGGCTGACGAACTCTGGCGAGGCGGCGGCCGGCGGGGAAGGCACGGGACGACGGGGCGGCGCCGGGCGGAGATGCGGGGCGGCGGGGTCCGGCGAGGGAGACGGGGCGCCGGCGGGCGGAGGC
>NC_041387.1:347329662-347345819 GCF_002162155.2 Triticum dicoccoides | reverse complement strand
AAGCCGAGGGGCGGCGGCGGAGTCCGGCAGGGTCGGCGAGGCGGGACAGCGGCGAGCGGGCCCGGCGACGGGGGAGAGGGCCGCGGCGGCGGGGCGCGTGCGGGCGCGTGGCAGCGGCGGCCGGGCCTGGCGGGCCGGATCTGGGCCCGCAGGGCCTGGCGCGGCGCGGGGAGGCCGGGGCGATGACATGGCGGCGGATGGTTGGAGGAGACGGCGGCGGAGATGACGTGGCAGCACCGGATAGGGCAGAGCGAGGTGGCCGGCGGACATGTGCGGCTCGGGCGGACGTGTCCGGCGGCACGAGGATGAAGATGACTAGGGTTAGACCGGGATTAGATCGCGAATTTGCACGGGGAGGGCATATTTATAGATTCTGGGAGCTAGGAGAGTCCAAATGAGGAGCGGTTTTTGGCCACGCGATCGCGATCGAACGGCGGAGAGCATGGAGGTGGTTTGGATGGGCTTTGGGCCACTTTGGAGGGGTGTTGGGCTGCAAGACAAAAGGGGCTTTTACGGTTACCCGGTTAACCGTTGGAGTATCAAACGGACTCCAAATGGCACGAAACTTGACAGGCGGTCTACCGGTGGTGTACCAAGGTCGCTTGGTAAGACTCGGTCCATTCCGAGAAAGTTTAACACCCGCACATGAAAAGAGGTCAGAGAGGGGCGGCGGGCGCGCGCGAGAGGTCCGGACTCCGAACAGACAACGGAGAGAAACCGGAGAACCCGAACGGATGCAAGTTTTGAAAAACATGCAGATGATGACATGGCAAAATGCAACACGCAAGCAAATGACATGGCAGCGACGGCGAATAACTGGCAGACACCTGGTGCATCGAATCCGGGGCGTTACACATATTGAGGACAGGAAAGAGCTCATCTCCGCTCGCCGCAGAGACTAGTTCCCGCAGCCCACAATAACGCATCAAGAAAGTAGAGATCAGGGAGCCAGATCCTTGTCTTCCTTCTTGTTTTGCCCTTGTGTATTTCGGGCGTTGCTGCATGTGTCTTTTTTTTAATTAGGTTCCTAAATATGTAAGACAATTATTATCCACTGTTATCATCCTTATATTCATCATGCTTGCTATAAGTCGCAGTCGATGCTATATAGGTCCGTTGGATCTTACATCAAGATCCGTGCAAAACTTTCTTTTCAGATTTTCATATTTCTCTCTTAAATCTCAGTCCAGTGAGACATAGCCACGCCGTGAAGCAGGGGCTCGGGCGCCATTAATGGAGACGTTGGGAGGGAGGTGCGCGGCAGATAGAGGTCAAAGGGCTCTCCTCCCGATGAGCATGCGCGGGGCCTAATCGCATGCCTCCCGTACTCAAATAGCTACACCGCACGACACCTCCTAACCAATAAAAAAGGGGACGCGTGGCTGTACGTAATTGGTAAGTAGAACGCCCACAGTTTCAATAATATTTGTGTTTCCGATTTGTAACGTGACAACACTTGTTCCCAAATGACTTTGTTGATTGTTAATGTGTGCGCCTTCGCAAATTGGACAGAAAAATTACCACAACATGTTGGTGCCATGTCATGACACCAAGCCAAGCTTCATGATTTTCAGGCATGTTTTGGATTTATAGGAATTAAAAAACAAAGTTTTCAATCTTTCTGGCCGAGCCACGACGCCCAGATGTTTGAATTTCATTCCCATTTCTTGAATGGGACCTAGAAATTCACCCAAGGACACACATGTGATTTTTCAACCAACTTTGGTGCACTGGAGCATGTGCTTGTAGTTCAAATTTGAATTATGCACATTAAGTGCCCAGAAATTCAATTAATGTATAAAAAGGCCAAACAAACCCGGAATAATTCCAAATTTTAGCATGATACTTCTATTTGGTCTAATCTGCGTGTGTAAAACAATTAAGGCAGGAGAAGGCAGTATACGTATGTCGTTTCGCACACGGAGGTGACACGTTCCCACTCGAAACCACGAGCCTTCTTGAGAGAAGCTCCGGTTTGCAAGAAGCTTATACCAAAGCAAGTCCCAACTCGGCCAAAAAAATTACCGCAGCATGTTAGTGCCATGTCATGACACCATGCCAAGTTTCATGATTTTTAGGCGTGTTTTGGATTTACATGAATTAAAAAACCAAGTTTCTCAATCTTTCCGGTCAAGCCACGATGCCCAGATGTTTGAATTTCATTCCCATTTCTTGCATGGGACCTAGAAATTCACCCAATGATACACATGTGATTTTCAACCAACTTTGATGCACTGGAGCATGTGCTTGTAGTTCAAATTTGAATTACGCGCATTAAATGCCCAAAAATTCAATTAATGTATAAAAAAGGTCAAACCAACCTGGAATAATTCCAAAATTTAGCATGATACTTCCATTTGGTCTAATCTGCCTGTGTAAAAAAATTAAGGCGGTAGAAGACAGTGTACATATGTTGCTTCACACACGGAGGCGACACGTTCCCTCTCGAAACCACGAGCCTTCTTGAGAGAAGCTCTGGTTTGCAAGAAACTTATACCAAAGCTTGTCCCAATTCAGTCAAAAAATTTATCACAGCATGTTGGTGCCATGTCATGACACCATGCCAAGTTTCATGATTTTCAGGTGTATTTTGGATTTACATGAATTAGAAAAAACAAGTTTCTCAATCTTTCCGGCCGAGCCCCGATGCCCAGATGTTTGAATTTCATTCCCTTTCTTGCATGGGACCTAGAAAATCACCCAAGGACAAACATGTGATTTTTCAACCAACTTTGGTGCACTAGAGCATGTGCTTGTAGTTCAAATTTGAATTATGCACATTAAGTGACTAGAAATTCAATTAATGTATAAAAAAGGCCAAAAGAAACCCGAACTAATTCCAAAATTTAGCACGATACTTCTATTTGGTCTAATCTGCGTGTGTAAAAAAATTAAGGCGGGAGAAGGCAGTGTACGTATGTCGTTTCGCACACAGAGGTGACACGTTCCTCTTGAAACCACGAGCCTTCTTGAGAGAAGCCCCGGTTTGCAAGAAGCTTATACCAAAGCTTGTCCCAATTCGGCCAAAAAAATTACCGCAGCATGTTGGTGCCATGTCATGACACCATGCCAAGTTTTATGATTTTTAGGCGTGTTTTGGATCTACATGAATTAAAAATCAAGTTTCTCAATCTTTCCGACCGAGCCACGACGCCCAGATGTTTGAATTTCATTCCCATTTCTTGCATGGGAGCTAAAAATTCACCCAAGGACACACATCTGAATTTTCAACCAACTTCGGTGCATTGGAGCATGTGCTTGTAGTTCAAATTTGAATTATGCATATTAAATGACCAGAAATTCAATTAATGTATAAGAAAGTCCAAATGAACCTGGAATACTTCCAAATTTTAACATGGAACTCATATAATTCTATGTTGCCTCTATAAAAAAACAAGGGGGGGGGCAGCATATATCATTTCAAACACAAAGGTGACACGTCCCCCCTTGGGAACCACGAGTCTTCTCGAGAGAAGCTCCGGTTTGCAAGAAGCTTATACCAAAAACTTGTCCAAATGCGGCCAATTTTTTTACCAGAGTGTTGGTGCCATGAAATGACACCATGCCAAGTTTCATGATTTGCAAGCGAGTTTTTAATTCCTAGGAATTTAAAAACCAAGTTTCTCAATGTTCCCGACCGATACACAACCCCCAGATTTTTGAATTTCATTCCCGTTTCTTGCATGGGACCTATAAATTCACCCAAAGACACACATGTGATTTTTCAACAAACTTTGGTGCACTGGAGCATGTGCTTGTAGTTCAAATTTGAATTATGCACATTAAATGCCGAGAAACTCAATTAATCCATAAAAATGCCAAACGAACCCGGAATAATTCCAAATTTAAACACGACACTTGTTTAGTTGCATGTTCACTGTACATAAATGTTCTAGCAATTCAAACTCTATCTTTTCCCTCCGTAACACCATTTTCTCTTTCAAAACATAATGAAAAAATCAGGTATACCAAAAACAGATTACTAGAAAGAATCGTGTGGGATGCGATATAAAATATCTTGGCGCACCGTCTTGTCTGGCTTATGCAGGAAGCTTCGTCGTCTACAGTCCATCGCCCCCGCTTGAACCACACTTGCACGCCAATTTCTCGCGGAACTGAGGAAATTGTTTTGCCACCATGGAAATATCTATCTCCTCGCCCCCTCCGTCCCACCAAAAGCCACATTTCCATTGTTCCTCCTTGCTTTCCAAGTTCAAACCTTCACTCCTGCTTACTGGCAGCTCAGCCTCCTCGCCGGTAACCCTTCTTCTTGCAGCGCTGCCTCCTCACCGGCTACCCTTCTTCTTGCAGCACCGCCTCCTTGCCGGCGACCCTTCTTCTTGCAACGCCACCTCCTCGCCGCCGACCCTTCTTCTCACAGTGTCGCCTCCTTGCCGGTGACCCTTCTTGTTGCATGGCCTCGTCGATATGGTCAGGTAATCCACACCCCACCCAGACCATCCTCCTCCTTTCCCGTCCCACATGCCCCGACCAACGACGCGACACCTTCCGCCAAAATCATTGTCCCTCTCCTCCAATTAAGCGCCGCCCACAACCATTTTGCACGTAGTATAACGTGGAGCTCAGTAGCATCTGGCAGTGGAGAAGAAAATCGTGACCGCACACTGATGTCTACTACACAACCTTCTTCTTGTAGACGTTGTTGGGCCTCCAAGTGCAGAGGTTTGTAGGACAGTAGCAAATTTCCCTCAAGTGGATGACCTAAGGTTTATCAATCCGTGGGAGGCGTAGGATGAAGATGGTCTCTCTCAAACAACCCTACAACCAAATAACAAAGAGTCTCTTGTGTCCCCAACACACCCAATACAATGGTAAATTGTATAGGTGCACTAGTTCGGCGAAGAGATGGTGATACAAGTGCAATATGGATGATAGATATAGGTTTTTGTAATATGAAAATATAAAAACAGCAAGGTAACTAATGATAAAAGTGAGCACAAACGGTATTGCAATGCTAGGAAACAAGGCCTAAGGTTCATACTTTCACTAGTGCAAGTTCTCTCAACAATAATAACATAACTGGATCATATAACTATCCCTCAACATGCAACAAAGAGTCACTCCAAAGCCACTAATAGTGGAGAACAAATGAAGAGATTATGGTAGGGTACGAAACCACCTCAAAGTTATCCTTTCTGATCTATCTATTCAAGAGTCCGTAGTAAAATAACACGAAGTTATTCTTTCCGTTCAATCTATCATAGAGTTCGTACTAGAATAACACCTTAAGACACAAATCAACCAAAACCCTAATGTCACCTAGATACTCCATTTTCACCTCAAGTATCCGTGGGTATGATTATACGATATGCATCACATAATCTCATATTCATCTATTCAACCAACACAAAGTACTTCAAAGAGTGCCCCAAAGTTTCTACCAGAGAGTCAAGACGAAAACGTGTGCCAACCCCTATGCATAAGTTCATTGAACCTGCAAGTTGATCACCAAAACATACATCAAGTAGATCACGTGAATATCCCATTGTCACCACAGATAAGCACGGCAAGACATACATCAAGTGTTCTCAAATCCTTAAAGACTCAATCCGGTAAGATAACTTCGAAGGGAAAACTCAATCCATTACAAGAGAGTAGAGGGGGAGAAACATCATAAGATCCAACTATAATAGCAAAGCTCGCAATACATCAAGATCGTGCCATAGAGAGAACACGAGAGAGAGAGAGAGAGAGAGAGATCAAACACATAGCTACTGGTACATACCCTCAGCCCCGAGGGTGAACTACTCCCTCCTCGTCATGGAGAGCACCGGGATGATGAAGATGGCCACTGGTGAGGGATCCCCCCTTCGGCAGGGTTCCAGAACGGGCTCCCGAGAGGTTTTTGGTGGCTACAGAGGCTTCAGGCGGCGGAACTCCCGATCTATTCTTGTCTTAGATGTTTTTAGGGTATATGGGAATATATAGGCGAAAGAAGTCGGTCAGGGGAGCCACAAGGGGCCCACGAGGGTGGAGGGCGCGCCCAGGGGGTGGGCGCGCCCCCTGCCTCGTGGCCTCCTCGAAGCTTCACTGACTTGCACTCCAAGTCCCCTGGATTGCTTCCGTTCCAAAAATAATGCGCCCGAAGGTTTCATTCCGTTTGGACTCTGTTTGATATTCCTTTTCTTCGAAACACTGAAATAGGCAAGAAAACAGCAATATGGGTTGGGCCTCCGGTTAATAGGTTAGTACCAAAAATAATATAAAAGTGTATAATAAAGCCCATAAACATCCAAAACAGGTAATATAATAGCATGGAACAATCAAAAGTTATAGATACGTTGGAGATGTATCACACGCGCGCACGAGGTCGCTATGGCTGCCATGCATGCCGACGGCTAGATCTTGGAGGAGCACCTCGTCTTCGAGGCCACCGTCGACACCGCCATGCGGTTGTCTACTTTAAAATATAGTGAGGCCACCGCCAATGCCTTCTAGTGATTTGTCCTCTGTAATGTTAATATGCAATCTGATGTTCAGTTTACAGTTTGGTCCTCTCAAATGTAATGTTTAGTTAACACTTTGGTCCTCTGAAATATAATGTTCAGTTAACAGTTTGGTCCAACAATTGCTATATTTCGTAGTAGTGTTCTCAAGCATTCTTTGTTTTGTTAACTGTCTTATCTTCTAGTACATGTTTCTATTCTGCAATGTCGTGCTCAGTTAACTATTTTGGTTCATTTGGTCTGCTGTCCATTTAACTGTTTGGTTCAGTTCTGCAATTTGATTTTCATTTGTTGTGTGTACAATTTTGTATTGTTACGCATGTGAAATAATTCGAATTTGGTTGTACTCAATACATATTCTATTGATAGTATGACAACTCTCAGTTAACCTGATCAAGATCTTCCTTATGTGTGTTGCAGGGAAACAATGGGAGACACTGCGGTTTACCATCGAGTTTTGTTCAAGCATGGCCCTTTGGCTAATAGAACATTATTGTGCAGTTACAGGAATCATTCTAATATTTAGGTTTCTTACAATTTGGTCTTGCACATGTAGGTCCTGCTGTCAGAGGCTTAGACCCACTGTTCGACCCATTTTGCATATGGGGAAATGAGATGTCCATGAATATCAGCAAGTTAACAAACTCAGAAAGATTGTTAGGATGAAGAATTTGCGAAGAATAACAGCAAGATCTTTGTTTGCACAATGAAGAAGACATCAGTCAACTATAGGATGATACTAATTCTTTTACCTTGTTTTTCCCCTTGCGCCATTTCAAAATTTATAGCAGCGATTTATGCATATCTTTGTTTTCAGTACTTTTCATAGCAGTTCACCGATGATTACCTCTCAAACCACCTGCATGGTCAAAGGCGAGGAAGGTATTCAGTCAACAACCACGGTACAATATTGAAGTCTTGCTGAAGAGGACGAAGGTTGGGCGGGCAATTATCCATAGTCACTGGCCAAAGTTGCAAGGACATTCAACATCACTGAAGGCTCAATATTTGCCTTCCGCTTTTGAAGTTTCCCAGATGAGATTCATCTGTCTATTTACCCTGTATGATGCTAATTTCCAAAGGTTTTTGATGTTGCATGTGAAACTTGGTGTTGTTGTGTAATGGCGGAACTGTGTGCCGAAGCTATCTGATGTAATTCGATTACGGAATCCTGGATGATGTTAAACGGATATGAAATATCTTGTGTGTTTTTATAAGAAATGTTAATTTGATTAGTACATGGATTATCAATAATAGGCTAATTACCCTGCTTATTGGGGTTTTCTATTGCAGATGGTTACTCAGACAGCATCGTGGGCGATGAACTCAAACAACCCGCACGGTTCCTAGAAAGTAGGCGTGTTCGATCAACTAACAATCACACACAGCTTGCGGCAGAGAACTGTTTGCGTTAGGCCACCTCGCACAAATGTTTCCACACAAAAAACTGTGTGTGATATACATACAAACGGAAATGTTTTTCTGGGATTCACCATGTGGGATGTACATACGAACGGAAACAATTGGGTTTTGATGCCCCGCAAGATCGCACACGATCTCATTTTGCCCCAGCACGTGTGCCAGGAGGGCCTATTCCCAACGGTTTCTGGGTCGTGTGGGAAGGACCCCCCCCCCTATCGTCCACACTCACTTGGTGACAGTTCCAAATGCCGTCACGGAAAGGGGTTAAAAATCGTTTGTATACTAGATCTCTGCACTAGTGCTTATGTTAAGATGAAATTGTTGCTATTGCACCCAAGTATGATAGTCCTATTATCTTTTTGAATTCTCCCAACTACACTATATCGGAGAAGTTTGCTCTTATTAAGGATTACATTGATGGGTTGCATTCTACCATTACACATGATGATTTGACGAATATAATATGCATGTGCTTGCTGCTCCTACTTGCAATTATTATGAGAGAGGAACTACACCTCTACCTCTCTATGTTTCCAACACGATAAAATTGCAAGAAACTGCTTATGCTATGCATTGGCCTTTATTTGATGTGCATGAATTGTTCTTTTATGACATGCCAATGCATAGGAAGAGAGCTAGACTTTTTCATTATATGATATATGTTGCTTTCTGATCACTACTAAATTATAAATCATTGCTAATTAAAAATGGCTTTGATGTACCTTGGGATCCGGGTGGATCAATTACTTGAGCACTCTATGCCTAGCTTAATGGCTTTAAAGAAAGCGCTACCAGGGAGACAACCCGGAAGTTTTAGAGAGTCATTTTATTTCTATTGTGTGCTTTTATAAATTTTAAAAACAAAAAAAAATATAGAGGGGAACTTAAAACTTTGCAAAAGGAAAAGTGAAAGTGAGAAGGATGAACACCGTTGGAGTGGGGGATATCCTTGAACTTATTCTTGCCCATGGAAACTTTGGGAATCTTAAATTACAGAAACTTTTCAATAAAAATAATTATCCCCTTGTACAAATTCATTGTATTATAAAAGTAATGTGCCTTTAGGATGATTAGATTGCTTGTCGGTATGTGCAGTGCAAAAACAGAAACTTTGGCTGTAGTGCGTGAATTTATATTTTTTTACTGGAACGTCAAAAGTTTCTCATATTTTTACACAGTATTTCTATGCAAAAAATTTATTTTGTCCTCATTTTTCAGAATTTTGGAAGTACAGAAGTATTTTCAAAGTTCAGATTGCTACAGATTGTCCTGTTTTTGACAGATTCTGTTTTTCATGTACCTTTTGCTTGTTTTGATGGAACTATGGAGTGTATCAATGGTATAAGCCATGGAGAAGTTATAATACAGTAGGGATAATGCAAAAAATAAAATATGAATGGGTTTTCAACAATACTTGAAGTAGTGATTTGCTTTATTATACTAACGGATCTCACCGAGTTTTATGTTAAGTTTTGTGTGGGTGAAGTGTTCAAATATCGAGGAGGTCTTGATATGAGGAGAAGGAGGAGAGGAAAGAGGTCGAGCTGGGGCCCAAGGCAACCCAAGTAAATATTCAAGGAGACTCAAGCGTCTAAGCTTGGGGATGCCCCGGAAGGCATCCCATCTTTCTTCAACAAGTATCGGTATGTTTCGGTGTTCGTTTCGTTCACGTGATATGCGTAAATCTTGGAGTGTCTTTTGTGTTTATTTTTCCTTTACTTTTATGCACTATGTTCGTATGAGATGGTCCTTGGTTGATTTATAGATTTTTCATTGCACTTCACTTATATCTTTTGAGTATGGCTTTATAGAATGCTTCATGTACTTCACTTATATCATTTGAAGTTTGGATTGCCTGTTACTCTTCCCATAGAAAACCGTTGTTTGTAGAATGCTCTTTTGCTTCACTTATATTATTAGAGCATGGTTTTTGTAGAAATAATTAAACTCTCTTGATTCACTTATATCTATTTAGAGAGTCAACATGAATTGGCCATTTGCATGGTTAGTCATAAAATCGTACATAAAGCTTGTGGATCACTGAATATGATGTGTTTGATTCCTTGCAATAGTTTTGCGATATAGAGATGTTAATATGTGGGAGGTACTAGTAAACGGTTGTGGTTAGTAGGAATATTGGTGTGAAGGTTGGTGATTCCGGAAGCATCCACATATACTTGTTATGCTATGAAGTTGGAGCATGATTTATTATTGATTGTCTTCCTTATGAGTGGCGGTCGGGGACGAGCGATGGTCTTTTCCTACCAATCTATCCCCCTAGAGCATGCATAGTAGTACTTTGCTTCCAGGACTAATAAACTTTTGCAATAAGTATATGAGTTCTTTATGACTAATGTGAGTCCATGGATTATACGCACGCTTACCTTTCTTCAATTTGCTAGCCTCTTCGGTACCGTGCATTTCCCTTTCTCACCTCGAGATGTGGTGCAAACTTCGCAGGTGCATCCAAACCCCGTGATATGATACACTCTATCACACATAATCCTTATTATATCTTCCTCAAAACAGCCACCATACCTGCCTATTATGGCATTTTCCATACCATTCCAAGATATATTTCCATGCAACTTCCATCCTTCCGTTTTGATGACTTGAGCATTCATTGTCATATTACTTTGCATGATCGTAAATTTGTAATATAGCTAGCATGATATTTCCATGACTTGTCCATTTTTTTATATCTCTGCTAGTTAGATCATTGCACATCCTGGTACATTGCTAGAGGCATTCATATAGAGTCATATTTTGTTCTAGGTATCAACTTGTAATATTGAGTTGTAAGTAGATAGAAGTGTGATGATCATCATTATTCATTATTAGAGCATGTCTCAGTGAGGAAAGAATGATGGATACTATGATTCCCCCACAAGTCAGGATGGGGCTCCGGACAAATATATATATAAAGAGAAAAAAGCAAGGCCAAAAAGGGCCAAAGAAAAAAGAAAAAAAAGAAAAAAAAGAAAAAAATGAGAGAAATGAGAGAAGGGGCATGATAATGCCACACTTGTGCTTCAAAATAGCACCATGGTTTTCATATAGAGAGTCTCCTATGTTGTCACTTTCATATACTAGTGGGAATTTTTCATTATAGAGCTAGATGCACACCCACTTAGTTTTCATATTGAGCTTTCATGCACCTATTGCTCTCAGTGCATCCATTTCATGGCAATCCTTACTCCTCTCTTTTATATCAATTGATGGGCATCTCCATAGCCCGTTGATTAGCCGCATCGATGTGAGACTTTCTTAATTTTTTGTCTTCTCTATGTTAACCCCTATCACCATACTCTATTCCACCCATAGTGTTATATCCATGGCTTGCGCTCATGTATTGCGTGGGGGTTGAAAAGGCTGAAGCGCGTTAAAAAGTATAAACCAATTGCTCGGCTTGTTATCGGGGTTGTGCATGATAAATACTTTGTGTTAAGAAGATGGAGCATGACAAGACTACATCATTTTGTAGGGACAATATTCTTTAAGAATTCATATTTTGGAAGACATTATTGTTTGTTGGGATGCCTGAGTATTAATGTCTTTATGTCAAATTATAGATGATTGCTTTGAATCACTCATGTGTTAATATTCATGCCATGATTAGATATATGATCAAGATTATGCTAGGTAGCATTCCACATAAAAAATTATCTCTTTTATCAATTACCCACTCGGGGACGAGCAGGAATTAAGCTTTGGGATGCTGATACGTCTCCGTCGTATCTATAATTTTTTATTGTTTCATGCCAACATTATACAACTTTCACATACTTTTGGCAACAATTTATATGATTTTATTGGACTAACATATTGATCCAGTGCCCAATGCCATGTTTTTTGTTTTACATAATATCCATATCAGACGAAGTCCAAACATGATAAAAATTTACGGGGAATTATTTTGAAATATATGTGATTTTTGAAGGTGGAATCGACGCAAACGGAGGCCCACGGCCTCCACTACCCACCAGGGCGCGCCTGGCACCCCCTGGTGCACTCAGGTGTCTTGTGGGCTCCCCGTAAGTCGGTTGGGCTCTTCTTCAGGCGCAAGAAAGATAATTTATGGAAAAATCATGTAAAAAACTTAGTGCAATCGAAGTTACGGATCTCCGGGAATTTAAAAAATGGTGAAGGGCTAGAACATAGGAACGCAGAACAGAAGAGAGTAGAGATACATATCCAATCTCGGAGGGCCTCTCTCCGCTCCACCACCATGGAGGCCATGGACCAGAGGGGGAACTTGATACGTCTCCAATGTATCTATAATTTTTTTATTGTTCCATGCTATTATATTATCTGTTTTGGATGTTTAATGGGCTTTATTATACACTTTTATATTATTTCTGGGACTAACCTATTAACCGGAGGCCCAGTCCAAATTGCTGTTTTTTTTCCTATTTCAGTGTTTCGCAGAAAAGGAATATCAAACGTAGTCCAAACGGAATGAAACCTTTGGGAGAGTCGTTTCTAAAACAAATGCAATCCAGGAGACTTGGAGTGGACGTCAACGAAGCAACGAGGCGGCCACGAGGCAGGGAGGCGCGCCCCCCACCCTCGTGGGCCCCTTGTGGCTCCCATGACCAACTTCTTTCGCCTATATATACTCATATATCCTGAAAACATCCGAGAGCACCACAAAACCCTATTTCCACCGTTGCAACCTTCTGTACCCGTGAGATCCCATCTTGGGGCCTTCTTTGGCGCTCCGCCGGAGGGGGAATCGATCATGGAGGGCTTCTACATCAACACCATAGCCTCTCCAATGAAGTGTGAGTAGTTTACCTCAGACCTCCGGGTCCATAGTTATTAGCTAGATGGCTTCTTCTCTCTCTTTGGATCTCAATACAAAGTTCTCCTCGATCTTCTTGGAGATCTGTTCGATGTAATACTTTTTGTGGTGTGTCTGTCGAGATCCGATGAATTGTGGGTTTATGATCAAGATTATCTATGAACAATATTTGAATCTCCTCTGAATTCTTTTATGTATGATTTGTTATCTTTGCAAGTCTCTTTGAATTATCAGTTTGGTTTGGCCTACTAGATTGATCTTTCTTGCAATGGGAGAAGTGCTTAGCTTTGGGTTCAATCTTGCGGTGTCCTTTCCCAGTGACAGCAGGGGCAGCAAGGCACGTATTGTATTGTTGCCATCGAGGATAAAAAGATGGGGTTTATATCATATTGTTTGAGTTTACCCCTCTACATCATGTCATCTTGCCTAATGCGTTACTCTATTCTTATGAACTTAATACTCTAGATGCATGCTGGATATCGGTCGATGTGTGGAGTAATAGTAGTAGATCAGAATCGTTTTGATCTACTTGTCGCTGACGTGATGCCTATATACATGATCATGCCTAGATATTCTCATAACTATGCACTTTTCTATCAATTTCTCGGTAGTTATTTGTTCACCCACCGTAATAGTTATGCTATCTTGAGAGAAGCCACTAGTGAAACCTATGGCCCCAGGGTCTATTTTCCATCATATAAGTTTCTAATCTATTTTATCTTGCAATCTTTACTTTTCAATCTATATCATAAAAATACCAAAAATATTTATCTTATTATCTCTATCAGATCTCACTTTTGCAAGTGGTCGTGAAGGGATTGATAACCCCTTTATCGCGTTGGTTGCAAGGTTCTTATTTGTTTGTGCAGGTACGAGGGATTTGACTGTAGCCTCCTACTGGATTGATACCTTGGTTCTCAAAAACTGAGTTCCTCTTCAAGGGAAAACCAACGCATGCTCAGGAGGTAGCAGAACTCTCCTCCCATCTAGGGGGAGGCCAAGGAAGAAGAAGGAGGGTGGCTCTCTCCCCATCTCTCCCGATGGCACCAGAATGCCGCCGGGGCAATCATCGTGTGACGGCGATCTACTCCAACAACTTCGTCATCTTTACCAACAACTCCATCACCTTCCCCCATATATCTACATCGATCCACTCTCCCGCAACCTGATGTACCCTCTACTTGAACATGGTGCTTTACGTTTCATATTTTTATCCAATGATGTGTTGCCATCCTATGATGCTTGAGTAGATGTTTGTTGTCCTACCGGTAATTGTTGAATTGCTATGATTGGTTTAATTTGCTTGTGGTTATGTTGTTGTCCTTTGGTGCCCATCATATGAGTGCGCGTGGGGATCACACCATAGGGTTAGTTGTATGTTGATAGGACTATGCATTGGAGGGCAAGAGTGACGGAAGCTTCTTCCTAAACATACAAATTGATGCATACGGGATTGAAGGGGGGCCAATATATATCTTAATACTATCGTTGGGTTTTACCTTAATGAACGTTAGTAGTTGCGGATGCTTGCTAATAGTTCCACTCATAAGTGCATAGAATTCCAAGTAAGGGATGACATGGTAGCAGTGGCCTCTCCCACATAAAAACTTGCTATCGGTCTAGTAGCGTAGTCAATTGCTTAGGGACAATTCCGCAAATCCTACCACTACTAATCCACACTCGTTATACTAATTTAATTGTACTTTAATTAGAACAACACCTACTTTTTATTTTTTACGTTCTTTATTATCTTGCAAACTTATCCCTTCATACCTACAAAGTACTTCTAGTTTTATTCTTGTTCTTGATAAAGCAAACGTTAAGTGTGCGTAGAGTTGTATCCGTGGTTGATATAACTTGAGGGAATATTTGTTCTGCCTTTAGCTCCTCATTTGGTTCGACCCTCTTATTTATCAAAAAAGGCTACAAATGATCCCCTATACTTGTGGGTTATCAGCGCGCCCAGGTTCCTCGTGGGCACCTGGTGGTCCCCCTCTGATCTTTCTCTTCTCCAGTGTTTTTTTATATATTTCAAAATAATTCTCTATGCAATTTCAGCTCATTTGGAGTTGAGTACAATAGGTATCTCTGATGTAGCTTTTTCAGGTCCAGGATTCCAACTGTCGGCAATCTCCCTCTTCATGTAAATCTTGCAAATTAAGAGAAAAAGGCATTAGAATTGCACCACAAAGTATTATACTAATCAAAAGCATTATAAATAACCATAGGAAAACATGATGCAAAATGGACGTATCAGTGGTGTCATGCAACACTTCATTTATTAGATTGTAGACTCATCTTGTCTTTGTATGTGTGATGTTACTCATAGTATGAGTAACATACTCCCTTCATTTTTATTTACTCCGCGTATTATCTTTGACTGAAGTTAAACTTTATAAAGTTTAACCAAGTTTATAGAAAACAATATGAACATTCATAGTAACCAAATTTATATCATGTGAACATATATGTGATAACCCACAAGTATAGGGGATCAATTGTAGCCTCTTTCGATAAGTAAGAGTGTCGAACCCAATGAGGAGCTAAAGGTAGAACAAATATTCTCTCAAGTTCTATCGACCACCGATACAACTCTACGCACGCTTAACGTTCGCTTTACCTAAAACAAGTATGAAGCTAGAAGGACTTTGCAGGTGTGATCGGATAGGTTTGCAAGATAATAAAGAGCACGTAAATAAAAGCTAGGGGCTGTTTAGATAAAGAAGCAATAAAGTAAATATAGCGAGTGTGGAAAAGTGGTGGTAGGAGTTGTGAAAGTGTCCCTAAGCAATTGACTACTTTACTAGACTGATAGCAAGTTTTATGTGGGAGAGGCATAAGCTAACATACTTTCTCTTCTTGGATCATATGCACTTATGATTGGAACTCTAGCAAGCATCCGCAACTACTAAAGATCATTAAGGTAAAACCCAACCATTGCATTAAAGTATCAAGTCCCCTTTATCCCATATGCCATAACCCCCTTACTCGGGTTTATGCTTCTGTCACTCAAGCAACCCACTATAAGCGAATCATGAACGTATTGCAACACCCTGCAGCGGGAATCCCACACGCTTGCGCGACACGGAGAGCACCATAGGGCAGCAACATAACCACAAGAAAATTAAACCAATCATAGCAATTCATCAATCACCGGTAGGACAACGAAAATCTACTCAGACATCATAGGATGGAAACACATCATTGGTTAATAATATGAAGCATAAAGCACCATGTTCAAGTAGAGGGTACAGCGGGTCGCGGGAGAGTGGACCGCTGAATATAGATGGGGGAAGGTGATGGAGATGTTGGTGAAGATGATGGAGGTGTTGGTGTAGATCGCGGTGATGATGATGGCCCCCGGCGGCGTTCTGGCGCCACCGGAAGCAAGGGGGAGAGAGCCCCCCCCCCCCTCCCCCCTTCTTCTTCTTCCTTGACCCTCTCCCTAGATGGTAGAAGGGTTT
>NC_041387.1:347302174-347329435 GCF_002162155.2 Triticum dicoccoides | reverse complement strand
AAGGGTTTCCCCTCTGGTCCATGGTCTCCATGGCGTGGGAGGGGCAAGAGCCCCTCCGAGATTGGATCTGTCTCTCTGTCTCTCTGTTTCTGCGTTTTTTGATTCTGCCCTTTCACCGTTTCTTTTATATCCGGAGATCCGTAACTCTGATTGGGTTGAAACCTTCGCCCAGATTTTTCTCCGAAAATTAGCTTTCTTGCGGCAAAAGAAGAGCATCAACCGCCTTACGGGGTGCCCACGAGGGTCAGGGGCGCGCCCCCTGCCTTGTGGCCCCCTCGGGCACCGTCTCGCATTGATTTTTCTTCCCAAAAATCATAAATATTTCAAAAATATTCTCCGTCCGTTTTTATCTCGTTTGGACTCCATTTGATATGGGGTTTCTACGAAACATAAAACATGCAACAAACAGGAACTGGCATTGGGCACTGGATCAATATGTTAGTCCCAAAAATAGTATAAAAAGTTGCCAAAAGTATATGAAAGTTGAATAATATTGGCATGGAACAATAAAAATTTATAGATATGACGGAGACGTATCAGCATCCCCAAGCTTAATTCATGCTCGTCCTCGAGTAGGTAAATGATAAAAATGATAATTTTTGACGTGGAATGCTACCTAGCATAATCTTGATCATATATCTAATCATGGCATGAATATTAAGACACGAGTGATTCAAAGCAATAGTCTATCATTTGACATAAAAACAATAACACTTTAAGCATACTAATAAAGCAATCATGTCTTTTCAAAACAACATGGTGAAAGAAAGTTATCCCTACAAAATCATATAGTCTGGCTATCCTCCATCTTCAACACACAAAATATTCAAATCATGCACAACCCCGATGACAAGCCAAGCAATTGTTTCATACTTTTGACATTCTCAAACCTTTTCAACTTTCACGCAATACATGAGCGTGAGCCATGGATATAGCACTATAGGTAGAATAGAGTATGATGGTGGAGGTTGTGTGGAGAAGACAAAAAGGGAGAAAGTCTCACATCAACGCGGCTAATCAACGGGCTATGGAGATGCCCATCAATTGATGTCAATGCGAGGAGTAGGGATTGCCATGCAATGGATGCACTAAAAGCTATAAGTGTAAGAAAGCTCAAACTGAAACTAAGTGGGTGTGCATCCAACTTGCTTGCTCATGAAGACCTAGGGCATTTGAGGAAACCCATCGTCGGAATATACAAGCCAAGTTCTATAATGAAAATTCCCACTAGTATATGAAAGTGACAATATAGGAGACTCTATATATGAAGAACATGGTGCTACTCTGAAGCACAAGTGTGGTAAAAGGATAGTAACATTGCCCCTTTTCTCTTTTTTTGGGCGGGATTCTTTGGCCCCCTTTTTTATTTAGGCTTCTTTGGCCTCTCTTTTGGGGGGGGGGGCAATGCTCTATAATGATGATCATCACACTTTTATTTACTTACAACTCGATATTACAACTCAATACTAGAACAAAGATATGACTCTCTATGAATGCCTCCGACGGTGTATCGGGATGTGCAATGATCTAGAATAGAAAAGATATCAAAAAACGGACAAGCCGTGAAAACATCATTCTAGCTATCTTACGATCATGCAAGGCAATATGACAATGAATGCTCAAGTCATGTATATGATGATGATGGAAGTTGCATGGCAATATATCTTGAAATGGCTATGGAAATGCCATGATAGGTAGGTATGGTGGCTGTTTTGAGGAAGATATAAGGAGGTTTATGTGTGATAGAGCGTATCGTATCACGGGGTTTGGATGCACCGGTGAAGTTTTCACCAACTCTCGAGGTGAGAAAGGGCAATGCACGGTGCCGAAGAGGCTAGCAATGATGGAAGGGTGAGAGTGCGTATAATCCATGGACTCAACATTAGTCATAAAGAACTCACATACTTATTGCAAAAATTTATTAGTCATCAAAACAAAGTACTACGCGCATGCTCCTAGGGGGATAGATTGGTAGTAAAATACCATCGCTCATCCCCGACCGCCACTCATAAGGAAGACAATCAATAAATACCTCGTGCTCCAACTTTGTTACACAACAGTTCACCATACGTGCATGCTACGGGAATCACAAACTTCAACACAAGTATTTCTACAATCCAGAGTCGTCCACTAGCATGACTCTAATATCACCGCCTTTATATCGCAAAACTATTGCAAGGAATCAAACATATCATATTCAACGATCTATAAGTTTATGTAGGATTTTATGACTAACCATGTGAATGGCCAATTCCTATCATCTCTCTAAATAGATATAAGTGAAGCAAGAGAGTTTAATTCTTTCTACAAAATATATGCCCGCGCTCTAACAATTATAAGTGAAGCAAAAGAGCATTCTACAAATGGCGGTTTTCTACGTGAAGAGAAACAGGCAATCCAAACTTCAAATGATATAAGTGAAGCACATGAAGCATTCTATAAAGTCATACTCAAAAGATTTAAGTGAAGTTCAAAGAGCATGCTATAAATCAACCAAGGACTATCTCATACCAGCATGGTGCATAAAAGAAAAGTGAAGACTAAATGCAAAAGACGCTCCAAGATTAGCACATATCGCATGAACGAAACGAATCCGAAAACATACCGGTACTTGTTGAAGAAAGAGGGGATGTCTTCTGGGGCATCCCCAAGCTTAGACGCTTGAGTCTCCTTGAATATTTACTTGGGTTGCCTTGGTCATCCCCAAGCTTGAGCTCTTGCCTCTCTTCCTTTTCCTCATATCGAGACCTCCTCGATCAAACACTTCATCCACACAAAACTTCAACAGAAAACTCGGTAAGATCCGTTAGTATAATAAAGCAAATCACTACTCTAAGTAATGTTGCAAACCAATTCATATTTTGTTTTTGCATTGTGTCTACTGTAATATAACTTTTCCATGGCTTAATCCACTGATAGAAATTGATAGTTTCATCAAAACAAGCAAACTATGCATCAAAAACAGAATCTGTCAAAAACAGAACAGTCTGTAGCAATCTGAACATTCACCATACTTCTGGTACCCCAAAAATTCTACAAAAAATAGGGAAAATAAACAATTTGTATAGCAAGACAGTGCAAAAATAATCAGAACCATTTTACATTCCAGTAAAAAATGTAAAATCGCACACTACAGCCAAAGTTTTTGTCCTGCACCATACAAACCAACAAGCATTGTAAACATCCTAAAGGCAAACCTTGGCACATTATTTTTATAATACAATGGAATTTTACAAGGGGATAATTATTTTTATTGAAAAGTTTCTGTAATAAAGATTCACAAAGTTTCCGTGAGCATGAACAAAGTTCAAGGAGCTCTCCCACTTCAACAATGCTTGTCTCTCTCACTTTCACTTTCCTTTTTGAAAAGTTTTGGGTTCCCCTCTTTATTTTATTTATTTTTAAACTATATAAAAGCACTCAACTGAAATAAATGACTCTCTAAAACTTACGGGTTGTCTCCCTGGCAGCGCTTTCTTTAAAGCCATTAAGCTAGGCATAAAGTGCTCAAGTAATGAATCCACCCGGATCCCAAGGTATATCAAAGCCAATTTTAATTAACAATGATTTGTAATTTAGTAGTGAGCACAAAGTAACATATATCAAGCAATGACGAAGTCTAACTCTCTTCCTATGCGTCGGCATGTCATAAAAGAACAATTCATGCACACCAAGTAAAGGCCAGTGCATAGTATAAGCAGTTTCTTGCAATTTTATCATATTGGAAACATAGAGAGGTGGAGATATAGTTCCTCTCTCATAATAATTGCAAGTAGGAGCAGCAAGAACATGCATATTATATCTATCAACATTATCATGTGCAATGGTAAAAGGCAACCCGTCAATATAATCCTTAATAAGCACAAACTTCTCCGATATAGTGTAGTTTGGAGAATTCAAAAGGATAATAAGACTATCATGTGTGGGTGCAATAGCAACAATTTCATGTTTAACATAGGGAACTATAGCAAGTTCATCTCCATAAGCATAATTCATATTGGCATCACAAGCATAGCAAGCATCATCAAATAGGGATATTTCAAACGAATTAAAGGGATCATAGCAATCATCATAGCAATCATCCTTCGGTAAGCAATCATCATCATCATCAGCCCACCGGCTGCGGCAGCGGCGGAGAAGGCGGCGGGGTCGTCGCCTTCGGTCATGGCAGTGCCGGACGGTGGGGGGTGGCGGCGGCCGGGCGGGCCGCGGGCGGGCAAACGCGGGCGGGCGGGCGGAAAGGAAATGAAGTGATGGTTGGGCGTTCGCGGGCGGCGGCTGGTTTTGGACCAGATGCACCTCGTGATGTAAATTTGCACCGCGAGGTGTTGCATTTTACATCATGAGGAGGCCGCGGTCCAAAAAATTTTACATATGGACCGTCTGTTGGAGAAGCATTTTTTGCCTCAGACGGTCCAAAAGTTAGGTATTTTTACATTTGGACCGTCTATTGGAGATGCTCTTAAGCTTTGTTGGCGATATCGATTTGCTACTTTCAAACTATGTTGAACCTATTTGATATATCAATTTGCTATTTACAATGTGTGAGATCATCACATTTTGAACCTATTTGATATGTCAATTTGCTATCTACAATGTGTGAGATCATCACATTTTGAATTGCAAACATTATTTGTTGTGTTGTACTGAACTATCATTTATATCTGTGATTGAAATGACTAAGATCCTCTTTGAAGAATAAGTGGCATAGGACCCTACCGTCAGACACCACGGCGGTAGGTTCGTACAGCCTACCGCCGAGCTCCACGGTGGTAGGGTGTGAGACCCTACAGACCCTACCGCAGGAAATCGTGTACTCACCTCACAAAACCCCGCCCTACCGCCAAACCACTTGGCGGTAGGATGTGGTAGCCTACCGCCAAGGGGGCACGCGTTCCCCGTCACAGAAACCCCGAGCGTGTTCCCCTTGGCACAAGCCTACCGCCGAGGCACCTGACGGTAGCCTTAGCTAGCCTACCGATGTCACCTATGGCGGTAAGGCCGTTACACCACGTCAGCCTCAATATGGTTGGCTAACGGCAGCCGCCATTAAGCTACCACCCCTCTCCTTGGCGGTAGCCTGCATAACTCTACCGTCGGGTTTCCTGGCGGTAGGAAAAGGGTCAAATCTCAAAATTGTTTCAAATCGGGGTTAGATCCGGCTGAAGTTTGAGCAAAAGGTCAAAACACCAAATTTGGCCACCAGAGGCTGCCTCGGAGACTGTTGGTTGTGCGAGGTGTGCGGTGACGACGACCAGAGATGAGTAGCGTTGTGAAGCAGGGCGTGGTGCAAGCTAGGTCATCGCTTTTCCAAGACGTGTTGAAGTCTGAGCTGCCGTGTCGAGGAAAGCCTAGTGCTTCACACTAAAACAAGTCGCCAAAATCGGAGTTTCCTCTTCGACTTTGTGGTGGCCAGTTGTGGTGATTCGGTACGCGTGGCTTGGGGCGTACCCAGAAGTTGTAATGATTCGATACGCGTGGGTTAGGGCGTTCCCTGTGATGAACGGTGTGTTGTTGTTTGTTAATGGTAAGTCGGAGTCGTCGAGTCTCAATGGGACAAGGTGATGTCGTTTGTTAATGGTGAAGTCGGAGTGAGGTGATGACGATGACGCCTATTCCCTTCGTTTCAAAATAGATGACTTAATTTTATACTAACTTTATACTAAAATTCATTTAAAAAATATTTATACTAAAGTTAATACAAAGTTGAGTCATCTATTTTGAAACGGAGGGAGTAGATGACTACGACACATAATTCTTCTCAGAGGCGGGTGTCAAGTTTTTGTCAGTGACCATGTAACTTGGCACTGCCGTGGCCAATATTGCGCGTGTGTTATGTGGTTTTAGTACAGTTTTCCTGTAATTGACCGTTTGAAAAAAAAAAGGTATTTTCCTTTTAGCGGCAATACTGGAGCTCCGGCTCTACAGGCAACATGAACTCCAGAGCAAACAGCACAAAGAGATACGATGACTGATATTTTGGCCACGGTGCCAGAGAAAACAGCGCTGCCACTACAATTAGCAAAACTCTACATGAGCGATTAAATGTCACTGCGGTGAATAGATACAGAAATTTACACGGACCAAAACTTCAGATTTTTTTGCCATCGAAACTAACAAAACAGGAAAACCCATTTTTCTAACTCTGAAACAAAAGCAAGTTAACAGAAGGAAGATGCCACTGGTTTAATACTAGGCTTCTCTAAGTTAAAAAAAAAATCTCAAAACCCTATTCAAGATTTCTTTCCTTTTTTCTGCTCCTGCCAATCAAATCCATATATAGAAGAGCTTTACAGAAATTTGTTAGCATCTGCATCCTTCAACGCCAGCAGTTTGAGATCACGGCCGACAACTCTTCAGTTTCTCACGGGAATGGACATTTTCTATCTTTGCCAGCAACATCCAAGGTGAAGGCACAGTTTTGGAGAATGGCCAAATAATTAATATTTGCAGAACTTAATTGTCTTTATTTTCCAACAAAAAGAGGAAACTTAGTCAGCCCTTAGTCTTAAGATTTCCTTAGCTGTTCTCCTCCGAAAGTATTCCATGTGTTCCTGCAGTTGACAAAAAACTAATGTGCATAAGAATTCATACCATATAATCACCTTAAGATAGACCAGCTTCCGCCATTTTATACCTTAGCCCGAATGTGTATGCATCAATCTAGAATAAGCATCTCCATTCCCAAAAACAAATCCAGTCTGCTAAATTTTTGGCAGATCAAATTTACTCACCTGACCAAAAGATAAGCTGACTCCTCTGCTGAGGAAATCAATGTACTTGAGCATAAACATACCACAATCAAACCTGAAATAATTGAAGACCCATCAAAATTAATCTTTGCCCATTGTTATAACTGCAAGTATCAATACTTGAATTTAAAACATACTCCCTCCGTCCGGGTTTATTAGGCCTAAAGACAACTTCTCTTAGACCAAGACATATCGTAATTTGCGCACATTAATTCTTCCATTTCACTCTCAATGCACTCTCTCACATGCATGCAGCCAATGAAAAAACACACATGAAGTGTATTAATTTCCCAGCCATGGCACCAACAACAATGACTTTCAATGCAACCAATGAAATGGTTGCATGCATGCACCTTTCCAAAACGAGGCCTTATAAAAAGGGACATGCTTGTGATGCTGAGAAGCCTAATAAACCCGGACAGAGGGAGTACTTTGTGCACGACCAGCCAACTAAACATGGATTTCAAAGAAAGGACATATATGGTGCATATGTACTACTACCGCCAATCCATAAAAAGTGACGCAGTTCTGAACTAACTCCAGTTCAAAACTAGTTCAGAACTGCAACACTTATTTTGGATCGGAGGGAGTAAATGATACTAATACCCAACAAATTATTGTTATAGGAACTGAAAGCGGATATTACCCATAAATAGTGAATTTACGCATTAAATGATCATTAGTGTAAACAAGACGTACCCATTCTCTTGTAAAGGAATACAATCAATAGATTCTTTGGTCCCAGAACTTATGTCAATCTCTTTATTACTCTTGTCCTTCACTTCATCTACAATATATCTAGCCTGTATATGGAGTACAGAAGAAGCACCATTACATTACTCAATTTATAAGCAAGAATTAGACGGAAATGCCTAATGGAGATAGTATTATTTAGTACTTCTAGCAGATAGAAAGAACCAAGATCAGGTGAATTCTCCCAGAGCATAGCACATGTGCAGAGGCCCATAAACATATGGTTTCCCCCTAATTTAACATTTGACATTTGGAAGAGGTGCACCAAAAGTTTTACTTAAGTTAAACTACAAAAAGCTATTTATATAGTTAACTAACCTTCTAAAAAATTAAGCACTCCCAAATTGGAATGGAACCAGGGTGCATTTGATTCATCTACTGCCAGCTGTTCGCCCTTTTCATCTAAAAAATAACTCCCTGCTTTCTTTTTACATCATGTATGACTTTTCAAAGTCTTTGGCATGCTACTTTTGAACTTCACATTATGATATATTAGTGGAATTAACATATAATTTTCAATGATAAATCTAATGATTCAATTTTATAGCTAGTCTAAAAACTAATAAATCTAAACAGTCAAACTTGAAAAGTTCTGCTTGTGATCGGGGAACGCCAAATTTAGAAAGTTCTCTTTGCAAGGAAATCTTTAAAAAGTTCGACAACAAGGATTCTAGGAAGTAAAAAAAGAATAGAGGCAGTATATAAAATTCAGTTCTAATGCAAAACTCCCTCCTGCGAACCCTATCCGTCATCCAAAGCCTTCTCCACACTGCTGCCACGGTACCCATCTTATCGCCCGTCCGGCAGCCTCGTCGGCGGCAAGAGGAGTGAGGGCCTGTCCACTTGGTTTTTTCTTAGTTCTAGTAGGTTTTTTTTACTAGGTTGGTTTCCTGGTGACATTGGCCGGGTGGTGGCGAGTGGTGATGATGGCGCATTGGATCTTTCCAGCCTCTCCCTACCTCGACGTCATCCAACTTGACGCCGACGAAGGGCCTGTGAGGGTAGGTGTTGCCATATCCATTGGCTCTTCAGATCTTGGCAGTTGGTGTGTCAATCAAGGGAAGCTGTTGGTTGCATCTTGGTGTGGCGACTTCGGCATCCTCTTTCGATTTGTTCGACAAAGGGCCTATGAGGGTAGGTGTTACCATATCCATTGGCTCTCTATGGATCTTGGCAGTTGGTGTGTCAATCAAGAGAAGCAGCTGGTTGGATCTTGGTGTGGCGACTTCGGCATCTTTTGATTTGTCATCCGGTTTCTCCAACCCTATGGACTCGTAGTGAAGAATTGTAAGCCTGTGCTGCGTGGGGTGATGCCCCAAACGATGTTCCTTCAGCGGTTTCTTCGTTTCAAGCAGTGAGTAGCTATTGTGGTCTTCAGAGCCTAGTATGGCGAGGGCGTTTGCAGGTGTCTGTTCCCCTTGTTGTCGGTTCAGCGCAATTTTCAATATCCGGAGGGTGGCGTACTATCGAAGGAAGATGACTAGTTCTCCGTATTATTTTCAATGTGGTTTTATTTTACTGGTCATTTTGTGTCCAATTGCCTACCCCAACTTGTTTGGGACTAAAGGCTTTGTTGTTGTTATTGTTACTGTTACCAATTGTCTTTCTATTGTACTAGCTACTGTTTTCCTTGATAATTATTAGATCTAACATGCCCTTTGGGTGTCTTTTCTGGAAGAAAACAATATGACAAAAAGAAGTTACCAGCATTTCGTATACACGAAGATCATTGCCGCCAAGAGAATCAAGATATTGTACTGTCTTCGCCTTTATGTTTATAACTGCCAAACACCAATGCACATTTTGATGTACGGGGACAAAGATCTGCAGAGTAAATTCTAAACATAAGAATAAGCATGTCAAAGAGCACGTGCAGTAACAATAGAAAATTAAAGAACCCAGCATCCACTTTACTTTATCACATTCAATGAGCTCATAACCCAACTTCCTGGAGGTAGTCCATCTTTTTACAGATTTGTAGTCATATCCAGTTTTTCCACAAGCAAGCTGAGCAATAATTCAGAAAATAAACAGGGCTGAATTAGATGGTAATCAATTTTATCCAAATGAAAATCAAGGCCGAAATGCATGATATCTAGTCTAATTTCCAATCAAAGGTCTCAAATCAAGTAACAACACAACAAAAGGAACCAAATAAGGCTGACAGAGAACTACTCTCCATTCAAAAATGTGTGTGTCCATGGCATGCATCAAGTGAAACTTTCCTGATTGTGACTACTCAGGAGGGCAATCTAATGTATTCCAAACAGATGCCCCAAGTAAAAGTTCAAATTAAGAAACCCAGGAGGGCAACCATGGTATATTCAAACTTCCTAATATCAATGACCAAAGATGTATCTATAATGGTCACGAAAAAGTGACATAAGTATAATTTAGCTTAAAAATAGATATTTCCACAGTATAGAAAAAAGTTCATTTTACTACCCTGAAAAAAGTTGGTGGTTCACATAACCCCTTGATCTTTATTTCTGCTCTTCACCCCCTAAACAAAATCCCATACCAGGTAAAATCAGTCCTTGGATGGTTTAACTCTGACGTGGCGATAGTCAATGGTGGTTTTTACCTGTGGGTGGGCCTCCCTCATGTGGACCGGGCTTTGTCCTCCCCTGCCCTCCCGAGCATCGCCCCCTCGCGCCCGACCCTGCCACCTCCGGCCGACGCCAGTGACTGCCGGAGTTCCAAACCACCGCCCTGCTTCTCCTTCCTCTCCCTCTCTCTTCCCTCGTATCTCTCTCTCAAGTACATGTCACGCGGCCGCCAGAAGCTCGCCGCCGTACCGCCTTCACACCGCCGTCGGACTCCGGATCCGGCCGGAACCAGATGAGATGGGGCCGCCACCCTAGGAACTGGCCGTCCCTCGCCTCCCCGCGCCGCTTGCATTGCTGCGGCGCCGCCGCCTCCACGTCCATGGCCGGCCCTTGCTGCCGCATCCACACCCATGGTCGGCCGCCTCTGGTCGGCGGGAGGCCACGACCTCCGCAGCCGCCTTGACCGCCGCCCCGGCCTCCTCTGCACACGGCTGCGCCTGAGCACGACCCCACCGATGCGCCGCCGCTGAAACCCTCCACGCCGGTGACCTCTGAGCATGCACGTATGAGCATATACGAGATAGAGCAGTTAATTATCTCTCTCTGAATATGTGCATATTGACAAGAAACTACAGAGCGCAGTTTTGTTCTCTGCATTATGTGTATACGGGAGCAGCAACTACCAAAACAGTAGATGATGTGCAGTTAGCAGTTTATTCTTCCTTAAAAGACAACATATTTGTTTGTGCTTCTTCCATAGCAGACTTCTCAAGCCGACCTGATTGCATTTGTTTGTTTTCTGGAAGTGCCAGTTAGTGCAAATGTTCAATAATTAGACAGTTCATAATTTGGATTTGCACATTCTTTCCTAGCTACTATATCCGTCCGGGTTTAAAAGACCCCTTAGCCAAATCCTCAATACCAAGGCGCGTCTTCCTTAAAATTCGTTACTAACCAACCAAGCACTTCTTTTCCGGTTAAAGCTCCAGCTTTTAACCTCCCACATTTAATTAGAGCGCACGCCCCAGGACTGCCCCGGTAAAAAGGAGCGCATGCATTGGCTGGCCGCGTTATTGGGTTCAGATTACCTGATTCTGGGTGCATGCTGGAGCTGGATTTTAGGAACGCGCACCACATGCTCTCAATCGCATTAACTGCTAAAAGTCTGGGCCAATGAGAGAAACGAGTGCTTGTGCATGCGACCTAATAATTAGGGACGAGGCTTGGTGGCTCTCGGGCCCTTTAAACCCAAGACGGAGGTAGTAGCTGGTAAGAAATATGTGAACAATTTTTTCAAATCATGAACATTTTTATGATTTTCCAAATGTTTTTTGAATTCACAAACAGTTTATGATTTTTCTTTTTTTTTTTAGAAAACACATAACGTGTTGAAATTTGATACTTTTGAAAATCCCGAATTTCATTTAGAGAAGGAAAAATAAAAACAAAAAGTAAAAAGTAAATAAAAAGCATAAAAACAGGGGGCTCGACGACCATGGGTCGGCCCATTACCACGTGCCGGAGGAGGTGGTGCGCTAAAGAGAGGGAAAAGGGGAGAAAAAGGGAAGAACCAGGGATCGATCCCTGGTCTCCCGTGCGGACAACAGCGCCCTTAGCCATCACACCACTTGTGCGTTCATGATATGTTATGGAAGTGTATCTGTTTATAAGAACATAAACCGGCAGCGATTTTGAAATAAAAACCAATCGTTTTTTCTTCACTTACCGGTGCCATGGTGGGTAATTGTTGCCAACTTCTGGGGCAATTTCCATGACGGAGGACCAGAAGCAATAGCACATTTATAATTAGGGAAAGATTGGACAAGGATGTCACTTTTATTGTTGAGTTGACATCAAAATTGGAAGTTGCAAGTCATTGTATAGTTCTATAAAATGTCTGTCAGCTTTGTTTGATAGGTACATCTCCATCAGTTAGTGTGCATTCCGTATAAAATGCATTGCAAGTGTTGTCAATTGTTTGTTCCTTTGTCTAGGTATATACTATGGACCCTCTATAGGCACATTTCCCCCTTTTGCCTAAATATATTGCAGAACCTATCAAATGTGCTTTGTGTGGTTAAGATGTGGAGGATGGACTAGCTGGTACGGTCTACCACAGGTGTCATCCTATCCGGCCGTGTGCATCTGTCTCCCATGGTAGAAAATTATTTTCATTGTAGTCTACCTTAGTGCACCAACGGACATTGTGTGTTATCTCTTTTGTGTTTTCTGTGTTTTTTTGTACCATATTTTTCCCAGTGCCAATTATGCATGTGCATACGATACGGTTTGAACCTGTATATACTCTCTTATGTATTCAAGTTTTATATCAAGTACTTTTAATTACGTTTTCCTTTTTTTTTCATGTCCGTTCTCTTGGCCGATGATTGTGATATGTTTGTGGGACTATAATGCACTTGGCAAACTGTTTTAGCAATATTTGGTATTGGCTGATCACACTTGCAATATTGCAGAATTCTATGCTGCAAGATACAATTAAGTGATTTGGAAGGCTACAATATCAATTTGTTTGAGATGCCTTCACCATCATGTCTACCCATGGGCAGCATGCTACTTCGTATAATGCTCACAGACATGGAGAGATGACGATGCGTGACATGGACGGGTGACCGAATAGGAAATGTGCTAGCAGGTTCAGTCAGTAGTCGTCACGCCCCCATTGCACAGATTCGTGGGGACAAGTATTGGTATTGTCGCATTGTCGTTCTTCCATTATTGATAGTAAAGGTTAGGTTAAAGTGGCGTGCTTAATACAACAACAACAACAACAAAGCCTTTAGTCCCAAACAAGTTGGGGTAGGCTAGAGGTGAAACCCATAAGATCTCGCAACCAACTCATGGCTCTGGCACATGGATAGCAAGCTTCCACGCACCCCTGTCCATAGCTAGCTCTTTGGCGATACTCCAATCCTTCATGTCTCTCTTAACGGACTCCTCCCATGTCAAATTCGGTCGACCCCGCCCTCTCTTGACATTCTCCGCACGCTTTAGCCGTCCGCTATGCACTGGAGCTTCTGGAGGCCTGCGCTGAATATGCCCAAACCATCTCAGACGATGTTGGACAAGCTTCTCCTCAATTGGTGCTACCCCAACTCTATCTCGTATACCATCATTCCGGACTCGATCCTTCCTCGTGTGGCCACACATCCATCTCAACATACGCATCTCCGCCACACCTAACTATTGAACATGTCGCCTTTTAGTCGGCCAACACTCCGCGCCATACAACATTGCGGGTCGAACCGCCGTCCTGTAGAACTTGCCTTTTAGCTTTTGTGGCACTCTCTTGTCACAGAGAATGCCAGAAGCTTGGCGCCACTTCATCCATCCGGCTTTGATTCGATGGTTCACATCTTCATCAATACCCCCATCCTCCTGCAACATTGACCCCAAATATCGAAAGGTGTCCTTCCGAGGTACCACCTAGCCATCAAGGCTAACCTCCTCCTCACACCTAGTAGTACTGAAACCGCACATCATGTACTCGGTTTTAGTTCTCCTAAACCCTTTCGATTCCAAGGTTTGTCGCCATAACTCTAACTTCCTATTTACCCCCGTCCGACTATCGTCAACTAGCACCACATCATCCGCAAAGAGCATACACCATGGGATATCTCCTTGTATATCCCTTGTGACCTCATCCATCACCAATGCAAAAAGATAAGGGCTCAAAGCTAACCCCTGATGCAGTCCTATCTTAATCGGGAAGTCATCGGTGTCGACATCACTTGTTCGAACACTTGTCACAACATTATCGTACATGTCCTTGATGAGGGTAATGTACTTTGCTGGAACTTTGTGTTTCTCCAAGGCCCAC
Source organism: Triticum dicoccoides (assembly GCF_002162155.2). Lineage (NCBI taxonomy): Eukaryota > Viridiplantae > Streptophyta > Magnoliopsida > Poales > Poaceae > Triticum > Triticum dicoccoides. The sequence goes on along the minus strand of NC_041387.1, from coordinate 347,315,543 downwards.
CACATGACATTCCGCGGTATCTTATCATAGGCCTTCTCCAAGTCAATGAACACCATATGCAAGTCCTTCTTTTGCTCCCTATATCTCTCCATAAGTTGTCGTACCAAGAAAATGGCTTCCATGGTCGACCTCCCAGGCATGAAACCAAACTGATTTTTGGTCACGCTTGTCATTCTTCTTAAGCGGTGCTCAATGACTCTCTCCCATAGCTTCATTGTATGGCTCATCAGCTTAATTCCACGGTAATTAGTACAACTCTAAACATCCCCCTTGTTCTTGAAGATTGGTATTAATATACTCCGTCTCCATTCTTCTGGCATCTTGTTTGCCCGAAAAATGAGGTTGAAAAGCTTGGTTAGCCATACTATCGCTATGTCCCCGAGACCTTTCCACACCTCAATGGGGATACAATCAGGGCCCATCGCCTTGCCTCCTTTCATCCTTTTTAAAGCCTCCTTCACCTCAGACTCCTGGATGCGCCGCACAAAACGCATGCTGGTCTCATCAAAGAAGTCGTCCAGTTCAATGGTAGAACTCTCATTCTCCCCATTGAACAGCTTGTCGAAGTACTCCCGCCATCTATGCTTAATCTCCTCGTCCTTCACCAAGAGTTGGCCTGCTCCGTCCTTGATGCATTTGACTTGGCCAATATCCCTCGTCTTCCTCTCCCAGATCTTAGCCATCTTATAGATGTCCCTTTCACCTTCCTTCGTGCCTAACCGTTGGTAGAGGTCCTCATATGCCCGACCCCTTGCTTCACCAACAGCTTGCTTTGCGGCCTTCTTCGCCATCTTGTACTTCTCTATGTTGTCTGCACTCCTATCCAGGTATAGGCGTCTGAAGGAATCTTTCTTCTCTTTAATCGCCTTCTGGACATCATCATTCCACCACCAGGTATCCTTATCTTCGCTTCTCCTTCCCCTGGACACTCCAAACTCCTCCGAGGCCACCTTACGAATGCAAGTCGCCATCTTCATCCACACATTGTCCGCATCCCCTCCTTCCTCCCAAGGGCCCTCCTTAATTACCCTCTCCTTGAACACCTGAGCTACCTCCCCCTTGAGCTTCCTCCACTTCGTTCTAGCGACTTTGGCACGCTTATCCCGCTGGACACGAATCCGAAAGCGGAAGTCAGCAACCACCAGCTTATGCTGGGGTACAACACTCTCTCCAGGTATCACCTTACAGTCTAGGCACGCAAGCCTATCTTCTCTTCTCGAGAGGATGAAATCAATCTGGCTAGAGTGTTGGCCACTACTAAAAGTCACCAGATGTGATTCTCTCTTTCTAAAGAGGGTGTTGGCTACAATCATGTTGTAGGCTAGAGCAAAGCTTAAGACATCTTCTCCTTCTTGATTCCTGATGCCATAGCCAAAGCCCCCATGCGCCCCTTCAAAACCTGTGTTAGATGTACCCACGTGGCCATTGAGGTCTCCTCCTATGAAGTGCTTCTCACCAATCGGTACACTCCTAACCATGTCTTCCAAGCCTTCCCAGAACTCCCTCTTGGTGTTCTCATTGTGGCCTACTTGCGGGGCATGCGCGCTGATAACATTGAGAACCAAGTCCTCAACTACCAGCTTGACCAGGATAATCCGGTCCCCACGTCTCTTGACGTCTACCACTCCATACTTGAGGCTCTTGTTGATCAAGATGCCTACGCCATTTCTGTTTGCAGCCGTCCCCATGTACCACAGCTTGAAGCCGGTATCCTCCACCTCCTTCGCCTTCTGTCCTCTCCATTTGGTTTCTTGGACGCAAAGGATATCAACACCTCTCCTCACCGCTGCATCAACTAGCTCCCGAAGCTTAATATGTCACTATTTCTAGCAGAGAATGGTGTGTGGGCTGTAGGGTGGAGCCCATGTTAAGCGAAGAGGAGCTGAAGACAGAGACTTGTTTGGATTGTCATTGCAATTGCCAAATGTGCGTGTGGAAAGATTTTCTTTGTCACATGCTCTATGCACTATAGGATAGAGCAAGGAATGATAAAGCACGGGAAGTCCTCCTGCAAGGTGAATATGGAGAAGAAACCGTTTGGCTTCGAAGAAGGGTTTTTTAGTTGGAAACCGTATGTTCGATTGTGCTCGACGTGTATTGATCAACAATATAACATCATCACTTTGATCAATATATCGGTACATTTTATTATTGTTTTGTAGCAATGTACTCACTCTTGACTACTCCCTCTGTAAAGAAATATAAGATCGTTTAGATTACTACTTTAGTGATCTAGACGATCTTATATTTCTTTACAGAGGGAGTACAATTTAAGTAAATAATGATCAACATCGTCTTTTGTGATTCAGTTGCGTAGCACGGACATCTTACTAGTAATTTATAAAGTGACAGGCATAAGCAGCATGGAACATACACTAAGTGATAAGCTGATGCATGTCCATAAATTGAGCCAGAACCAAGGTACAATATAGCAACCTTCGAGCGCTAACCACAGTATCTAAACCGCTCATCAAGCATATTGCAACTAATCCTAAGTCGGATGTGATTAGAAGAAATGCAAAAACAAATAAAGCTATAGAACACAGAAAAGATATGCAATATTTAATATGACACTGCAGATTCAATTGGAGAAAACACAAGGTGCATATATTCTAACCTTCTTATAAAAAAATGTATTGAAGAAATGGCATTTCAAGAACCTTTTTGGTTCTCTTATTCCCCTCTCCTTTAACAATTCAAGGTACAAATTAATGACCTGAAAACAACAGGAATCACTTTCCCCATTACGTATGAAAATATCAGTGTAAAGCTTACATGTTTGCAATCAGTGAAGATGGTTTAGTACATTTAAGATGAATATTTACCTCATCATTTAACCAGCCATGTGGTCTCAAACACCGAAATTTTTCCCTGCTAACCTCAATGTTAGACGGTTCATGCAGCACCAGGACTTTGCTACTGTAAGTGAAAAGGGGCAATGTTATATTTCTTTACAGAGGGAGTATATAGGAAAGCTTCAAATCATCAAACGTACCTTGAACCATTACCATACAAACAATCCTGAACTTCCTTTTCATCTTCAGCAGTTAGAGGTACAAAGAATTGAGACAGATCCTGAAGACAGATCAACATACATAAATCAAAGAGTTAGTGGAGAATAGAAGGTTGTCGCAACCAAGCAGGTCAATCAGCCACCCATTAACGAGAAAAAACAAAGAGGACCTCTCTGGTTGCCTCTTTTAAAATTTGAAGCAGTTAAACCAGATTTGACACCTTCAGATTGCGCGCTATTTCTTACATGGCTATGTCTTCTCCATTCCTTTGGTAAATTCAATGCATGTTTTTCGATTGGGGCAACACTAATTTTCGATTGGGGCAACACTAAAATAAAATGCAAATCCAGTTGGCATATCCCTCTTTATCAATTGTCCACTATTGCAACGTGGGTTTCCTTACAGAGCTCTCGTCCATGGACGTAATCTTCCTACTCACCCCGCATATACCAAGATAAAAAGGCGATGACAAAACATACCTCCTTAGGCGGCTCAGCCAGCTTCCTCTGCTCCTCAAGCGTCTTCTCCAGAAAGGCCACCTCGTCGCCGATCTCGCGCAACCTCTTGTCATTATGTCTCGTCTCCTCGAGGAGATCCTTCCAACGCGGTTTCACCGCCTTCAAGGCGACCTTCCTGGAGTTCTCTATTTTCCAACTCCCCACCACGCGCCCTGGCTTCACATCGTTGTTCTTGGTGAGATACGTGAGATCCGGCGGATCCTGCGGCACATCCTTGGACGCACGGACCCAGTCCTTAAGCAGCCTCAGGCCGTTGTCCCACATGTCCGGGATGCTGCGGATGTAGTCCCACATGTCGAAATCAGCGGATTTGGCTTCCGGCGGGGGCACGAGGAAGCAGTCGGGAACGAGGACGCGGACGCCGCGGCGCTTGCGCTGCTGGCCGCGCCAGTGGTCGTCGAGGCGACCGTCAGCCGGTAGGCAGCGCTTGCGGCAATTAAAGCGGAGTTGTGCGTCCGTGTTCATGGCAGGGACAAGGATGCCAGCGCCATGGAAGTTGGTAGGTCAGCAGCGGGGCATGCTGGAAGCGGAAACCCTAGGTCGGGTTCGTCGGGGGCTAGGGGTTTGAGCCCGGCGCAAGGGGAGAAGGCGGGGCGACTAGAGCGAAGATGACCGAACGCTCCTTTTGCAAAAAGGTCCTCGTCTGGAAAATCAAGGGCTCTGTTAGTTTAATGCCCTTTTTTTAAGAATCTGTTAGTTTAATGGCCCAATTCGACAAGGCTGGCCCATGACAGTCACGTGGCTAATTGTCTCTACTCCTAATGGAGCAGTTGGTGAATAGTCCGCCGGTTATTTTTCGCTGGTTTTATTTCGTCTCTCCTCCCATCACCCCCTTCCATCGTTGGTTTTTTTTTCGTCTCTCCTCCCATCACCCCCTCCCATCGCTGGTTTTTTTTCGTCTCTCCTCCCACCACCCCCTCCAACCGGTTTTTCTATTTTCTCGTCTAGCTGGCAATACCCAACGTATTTATGATAATCAATCACAATTAATCCACGTATAGTAATAAATCAATCCAGGTATGGTAAGGTCATAACTCAGGAAATTTTGAATATGATAATTATATGGTAATAAATTTTAATTACCCCCACAGGCTATCAATCCAGATATGGTAAGGCCATAACTCGGGAAATATCGAATATGGTAATAAATTTAAATTACCACCAGGTATGGTAAGGCTATCAATCCAGGTAAAAATGCCTTCTCGCACATCAGGAAAAAAACATACGACACGGCTCCCCTCGATCTATTTGCTAGGTCGACCGTGAAGCACGTCGTTGCTGCCATCGTGGAGCCCTTCGCCGCCTTCGACGCCGCCATCGTGGAGCCCTTCACCGCCGCCGAGATCCGAGATCGCCGCCGTAAAGGTCCGAGATCGCCATCCCTTTTCGTTTCTGGTTCGCTGGAATATCTCCCTTCTCCCCATCTCCCTCTCGCGCGTCATTGCTGCCACCGCCCACTACTGGCCACCTTCGTCGGATAGATCACCGGCGCCGGGAGGCTGCGAGGTCGTCGGTGCAGCGTCGGGTGGCTCTCCCGATCCAGGGATCGAGCGCCTGGGGCAGGAGGCGTCTACGGGATGCGCACGTGGGAGCTGGGAGGTTCTCCTAGCTATGGGATCTGGGATCCGGCGATCGTCCACTGCTTGCATGTGACTGTTGACAGGGAAGAACAAGGATTCGTGTAAGGAGGGGAGAATCCGTGGCACGGTGATGTACGTCCGGCCGTTCGTATGGTGCGTGCATTTTGTTCAAGGCCGACCAGTTTGCAATTTTGCAGCCGAACAAATTCGCCAGCCGTGTATTCACACCTCTGGTCTCATCTCTCACCGCTTCTTGGTGGCTCCATGGAATGCATGAAGGTGCTACAATACTTTATCTTCTGCTAATTGATCTCCAAGTTCCCGTTGATTGCATAAATCATACTAGGTATTTGCATTGTCACGACATGATGGCTATTTTTGAAGTAGCACTTGCAATGCTTGGATCGCTAGAGTTCCATAGAATTTCAACATGAATTGCGCATATTGATTTCCTGCGTGGAAATGTTACCTAGGGTGGGGCTAATGTTGATGCCGGTGGATTAAGTGGAGTGATCCCACTGTTGTTAGCGTCCGGCCGCCGTGGCAACATCGGATTCGTCAAGTGCTTGTAGAAGGCTGGAGCAGATCCAAACGTCCCTGACCAAGTGATCGTACTGAATCCCCTTTCCTGCCATATTTCATAATCTTCAAGTACATATAGTATGACCTACACTTTAATCCTTAGCCTCGAACAAGAATGTTCTCCAGAAACTCATGTTTTCTGTACTCTGTAACAACTTGGTAGGCTGCCTATAGAAATTACCACGGTCCAAGTTGGAAAGAAACTCATTCAACTTGTGTTTCCCGTGACTCGATGCCTTCCAAACATGTTTGGCTGGAGTGTTAGTTGGGGAACGTAGCAGAAATTCAAAATTTTCTACGCATCACCAAGATCAATCTATGGAGATACTAACAACGAGAGAGAGGGGAGTGCATCTTCATATCCTTGAAGATCGCGATGCGGAAGCGTTACAAGAACGCGATCGGTGGAGTCGCTCACGAAGCGATTTAGATCGCGGCCGAATCCGATCTAAGCACCGAAGAACGGTGCCTCCGCGTTCAACACACGTGCAGCCCGGTGACGTCTCCCGTGACTTGATCCAGTAAGGAGAGAGGGAGAGGTTGGGGAAGACTCCGTCCAGCAGCAGCACAACGGCGAGGTGGTGATGGAGGAGCGTGGCACTCCAGCAGGGCTTCGCCAAGCACCGCGAGAGACGAGGAGGGAGAGGGATAGGGCTGCGCCAAGAGAGAGGGAGACTCGTGTCTCTAGCAGCCCCAAAACCCCCACTATATATAGGGGAAGGGGAGGGGCTGCGCCCCCATCTAGGGTTTCCCCTTTAAGGGTGGCGGCCAGCCCTAGATGCATCTGGGGGGGCGGCCAGAGGGGGAGAGAAGGGGGGGCGGCGCCCTAGGTGGGCCTTAGGCCCATATGAGCCTAGGGTTTCCCCCCTTCCCCTTTCCCTGCGCCTTGGGCCTCTTGTGGGAGGCGCACCAGCCCACCCAGGGGTTGGTCCCTTCCCACACTTGACCCACGCAGGCCTATGGGGTTGGTGGCCCCACCTGGTGGACCCCGGGACCCTCCCGGTGGTCCCGGTATGTTACCGATAGCACCCGAAACTTTTCCGGTGACCAAAACAGGACTTCCCATATATAAATCTTTACCTCCGGACCATTTCAGAACTCCTCATGACGTCTGGGATCTCATCCGGGACTCCGAACAACATTCAGTAACCACGTATATCTATTCCCTATAACCCTAGCGTCGTCAAACCTTAAGTGTGTAGACCCTACGGGTTCGAGAACCATGCAGACATGACCGAGACAACTCTCCTGCCAATAACCAATAGCGGGATGTGGATACCCATCTTGGCTCCCACATGTTCCACGATGATCTCATCGGATGAACCACGATGTCAAGGATTCAATCAATCCCGTATACAATTCCCTTTGTCTACTGGTATAGTACTTGCCCGAGATTCGATCGTCGGTATCCCGATACCTTGTTCAATCTCGTTACCGGTAAGTCTCTTTACTCGTTCCGTAACACATCATCCCGTGATCAACTCCTTGGTCACCTTGTGCACATTATGATGATGTCCTACCGAGTGGGCCCAGAGATACCTCTCCGTTACACAGAGCGACAAATCCCAGTCTCGATTCGTGCCAACCCAACAGACACTTTCGGAGATACCCGTAGTGCACCTTTATAGACACCCAGTTACGTTGTGACTTTGGCACACCCAAAGCATTCCTACGGTATCCGGGAGTTGCACAATCTCATGGTCTAAGGAAATGATACTTGACGTTAGAAAAGATTTTAGCAAACGAACTACATGATCTTGTGCTATGCTTAGGATTGGGTCTTGTCCATCACATCATTCTCCTAATGATGTGATCCCGTTATCAATGACATCCAATGTCCATGGTCAGGAAACCATGACCATTTGTTGATTAACGAGCTAGTCAACTAGAGGCTCACTAGGGACATGTTGTGGTCTATGTATTCACACATGTATTACGATTTCCAGTTAATACAATTATAGCATGAACAATAGACAATTATCATGAACAAGGAAATATAATAATAACCATTTTATTATTGCCTCTAGGGCATATTTCCAACAGTCTCCCACTTGCACTAGAGTCAATAATCTAGTTCACATCATTATGTGATTGCATTGAATCCAACACCCATGGTGTTTGATCATATCTCGCTTGTGAGAGAGGTTTATTAGTCAATGGGTCTGAACCTTTCAGATCCGTGTGTGCATTACAAGTATCTATGTCATCTCCTAGATGCAGCTACCACGCGTTATTTGGAACTATTCCAAATAACTGCTCTACTATACGAATCCGGTCTACTACTCAGAGTCACCCAGATTAGTGTCAAAGTTTGCATCGACGTAACCCTTTACGACGAACTCTTTTACCACCTCCATAATCGAGAAAATTCCTTAGTCCACTAGTTACTAAGGATAAGTTTGACCGCTGTCATGTGATCCATTCCTGGATCACTCTTGTACCCCTTGACTGACTCATGGCAAGGCACACTTCAGGTGTGGTACTTAGCATAGCATACTGTAGAGCCTATGTCTGAAGCATAGGGGACGACCTTCGTCCATTCTCTCTCTTCTGCCGAGGTCATGTCTTGAGTCTTACTCAATACTCACACCTTATAACACAGCCAATAACTCCTTCTTTGCCGATCTATTTTGAACTCCTTCAAAATCTTATCACGGTATGCATTCATTTGAAAGTACTATTAAGCGTTTTTGTTCTATCCTTATAGATCTTGATGCTCAATGTTCAAGTAGCTTAATCCAGGTTTTCTATTGAAAAACACTTTTCAAACAACCCCATATGCTTTCCAGAAATTCTACATCATTTCGGATCAACAATATGTCAACAACATATTCTCATCAGAAATTCTATAGTGCTCCCACTCACTTGTTTGGAATACAAGTTTCTCATAAACTTTGTATAAACCCAAAATCTTTGATCATCTCATCAAAGCGTATATTCTATCTCCGAGATGCTTACTCCAGTCCTTAGAAGGATTACTGGAGCTTTGCATACTTGTTAGCATCTTTCAGGATTGACAAAACCTTCTGGTTGTATCACATACAAACTTTCCTCAAGAAAATCATCGAGGAAACAATGTTTTGACATCCTATCTGCAAGATTTCATAAATAATGCAGTAACTGCTAATATAATTCCAACAGACTCTCAGCATCGCTACGAGTGAGAAAGTCTCATCGTAGTCAACTCCTTGAACTTGTCGGAAAACATCTTAGCGACAAGTCGAGCTTTCTTAATGGTGACATTTACCATCAATGTCTGTCTTCCTTTTAAAATCCATCTGTACTCAACAGCCTTACGACCATCGAGTAGTTCTTCCAAAGTCCATACTTTGTTTTCATACATGGATCCTCTCTCAGATTTTATGGCCTCGAGCCATTCATCGGAATCCGGGCCCACCATCGCTTCTCCATAGCTTGTAGGTTCATTGTTGTCTAGCAACATGACCTCCAAGACAGGATTACGTACCACTTTGAAGCAGTACGCATCCTTCGACCTACGAGGTTTGGTAGTGACTTGATCCGAAGTTTCATGATCACTATCATAAGCTTCTACTTCAATTGGTGTAGGCGCCATAGGAACAACTTCCTGTGCCCTGCTACACACTAGTTGAAGTGATGGTTCAATAACCTCATCAAGTCTCCACCATCCTCCCACCCAATTCTTGCAAGAGAAACTTTTCCTCGAGAAAGGACCCGTTACTAGAAACAATCACTTTTGCTTCCGGATCTGAAATAGGAGGTATACCCAACTGTTTGGGTGTCCTAGATATATTTATCCACTTTGGGTTCGAGCTTATCAGGATGAAACCTTTTTTCACATAAGCGTCGCAGCCCCAAACTTTCAAGAAATGACAGCTTAGGTTTCTATAAACCATAGTTCATACGGTATCATCTCAACAGAATTACATGGTGCCCTATTTAAAGTGAATGTGGTTGTCTCTAATGCCTAACCCACGAACGATAGTGGTAATTCGATAAGAGACATCATGGTATGCCCCATATCCAATGGGGTGCATCTATGATGTTCAGACACACCATCACACTATGGTGTTCCAGGCGGTGTTAGTTGTGAAACAATTTCCACAATGTCTCAATTGTGTACCAAACTCGCAACTCAGATATTCATCTCTATGATCATATCATAGACATTTTATCCTCTTGTCACGATGATCTTCAACTTCACTCTGAAATTACTTGAACCATTCAATAATTCAGACGTGTGTTTCATCAAGTAAATATACTCAGTATCTACTCAAATCATCTGTGAAGTAAGAACATAACGATATCCATTGCGTGCCTCAGCACTCATTGGACTGCACACATCAAAAATGTATTACTTCCAACAAGTTGCTTTCTTGTTCCATTTTACTAAAAACGAGGCTTTCAGTCATCTTGCCCATGTGGTATGATTTGTATGTCTCAAGTGATTCAAAATCAAGTGAGTCCAAATGGTCCATCTGCATGGAGTTTCTTCATGCGTATATACCAATAGACATGGTTCACATGTCTCAATCTTTTCAAAAACGAGTGAGTCCAAAGATCCATCAATATGGAGCTTCTTCATGCGTTTTTGTGACGCCCCCGATTCAATCGTACACTAATCATGCACGCAAATGTGTACGATCAAGATCAAGGACTCACGGGAAGATATCACAACACAACTCTAAAACATAAATAAGTCATACAAGCATCATAATACAAGCCAGGGGCCTCGAGGGCTCGAATACAAGTGCTCGATCATAGACGAGTTAGCGGAAGCAACAATATCTGAGTACAGACATAAGTTAAACAAGTATGCCTTAAGAAGGCTAGCACAAACTGGGATACAGATCGAAAGAGGCGCAGGCCTCCTGCCTGGGATCCTCCTAACTACTCCTGGCCGTCGTCAGCGGGCTGCACGTAGTAGTAGGCACCTCCAGAGTAGTAGTCGTCGTAGCCGAAGGTGGCATCTGGATCCTGGGCTCCAACGTCTGGTTGCGGCATCCGAGAAGAAGAGGAAAACGAGGGAAAAGAGGGAGCAAAGCAAACGTGAGTACTCATCCAAAGTACTCGCAAGCAAGGAGCTACACTACATATGCATGGGTATATGTGTAAGGAGGCAATATGAGTGGACTGAACTGCAGAATGCCAGAATAAGAGGGGGATAGCTAGTCCTATTGAAGACTACGCTTCTGGCAGCCTCCGTCTTGTAGCATGTAGAAGAGAGTAGATTGAAGTCCTCCAAGTAGCATCTCCAAGTAGCATCTCCAGTAGCATCTCCAGTAGCATCGCATAGCATAATCCTACCTGGCGATCCCCTCCTCGTCGCCCTGTGGAAAAGCGATCACCGGGTTGTCTGTGGAATTTGGAAGGTGTGTTTTATTAAGTATCCGGTTCTAGTTGTCATAAGGTCAAGGTACAACTCCAAGTCGTCCTGTTACCGAAGATCACGGCTATTCGAATAGATTAACTTCCCTGCAGGGGTGCACCAACTTACCCAACACGCTCGATCCCATTTGGCCGGACACACTTTCCTGGGTCATGCCCGGCCTCGGAAGATCAACACGTCGCAGCCCCACCTAGACACAACAGAGAGGTCAGCACGCCGGTCTAAACCTAAGCGCACAGGGGTCTGGGCCCATCGCCCATAGCACACCTGCACGTTGCGAGGGCGGCCGGAAGCAGAACTAGCCCCCTTAATACAAGAGCAGGCTTATGTTCCAATCCAGCGCGCGCCGCTCAGTCGCTGACGTCACGAAGTGCTTCGGCTGATACCACGACGTCGGGATACCCATAACTACTCCCGCGTAGATGGTTAGTGCGTATAGGCTCGTAGCCAACTCAGATCAAATACCAAGATCTCGTTAAGCGTGTTAAATATTCGCGAACGCCGAACAGGGCCAGGCCCACCTGTCTCCTAGGTGGTCTCAACCTGCCCTGTCGCCCCGCCACAAAGATCCACACAGAGGGCCGTCGGGACAAAGGTCCTTTCAGCCCCCAATCCGTGAATCACTCGCGGGTACTCTTCGAGCTGACCCGACTTTAGTCACCATCTGTATAGTATGTATGCATGAATAATATATACCCGTGATCACCTCCCGAGTGATCACGGCCCAATAGTATAGCAAGGCAGACTGACAAGAATGTAGGGCCAATGGTGATAAACTAGCATCCTATACTAAGCATTTAGGATTGCTGGTAAGGTATCAATGACTGTAGCAACAATGACAGGCTATGCATCAGAATAGGATTAACGGAAAGTAGTAACATGCTACACTACTCTAATGCAAGCAGTATAGAGTAGAATAGGTGATATCTGGTGATCAAGGGGGGGCTTGCCTGGTTGCTCTGGCAAGAGAGAGGGGTCGTCAACTCCGTAGTCGAACTGGGCAGCAGCAGCGTCGGTCTCGTAGTCTATCGGAGAGAAAAGGGGGGAGAAACAATGAATACCATGTAAACAGATGCATATCGATGCATGACAAGACAAGTAACGATGCTAGGCGGGCCCTAACGTGGTATGAGGTGATGCCGGTTAAAGGGGAAAACATTCGGGAAAATATCCCCGGTGTTTCGTGTTTTCGGGCAGAGGAGCCGGAGGGGGAAAGTTGCGAGTTCGATAGGTTAGGGGTGTGTGGCGGACGAACGAACTGCGTATCCGGATTCGTCTCGTCGTTCTGAGCAACTTTCATGTTGAAAATATTTTAATCCGAGTTACGGATTAAAAGATACGATTTTCTAAAGATTTTATTAATTTCTGGAATTTAATTAATTATTTAATTAATTCGAAAAATGGATTTATGACGTCAGCATGATGTCATGCTGACGTCGGCAGTCAACAGAGTTGACTTGGTCAACCTGACATGTGGGTCCAGTGGGACCCACCTGTCATTCTCTGTTTAGGTTAATTACAGATTAGTTAATTTAATTACTATTTAATTAACCTAACTAGTTAATTAAATTAATTAAACCAGATTAATTAACTTAATTAATTCATTAGATAATTAATTAATAAATAAATAATTTTATTAAATCATTTTTTATTTATTATTTTTATTTTTAATTCCTTTTTTTTATAAAACGTTATGGGCATGGGGCCCATCTGTCATAGGCCCCAGGGGCCTTAGCGGGTGCGGGCGGGCGCCCGTCTGGTGGCCTCGCCCGTGGACAACGGGAGTAGGCACGGGATCAACCAGCGGCCACCGCTGGGGCTCCGGCACGGCGGAGGGAGCCGCGGGAGGGGGGCCGCGGCCAAGTTCAGAGGACGGGAGGCGCACTTGCGGGGGAACAGGGGGCGACGGAGGCGAGGGAGCAGGGACGGAGCTGTGCGGGCGCCAGGGGCGCCGATGCGGGATGGGCGCGTGCGGGGCACGGCCCTAGTGGGCGCGCGCGGGGCGCCGGTGCGTGAGCGCGTGCACGCGAGGGAGAGGGGAGGAGAGGGCCTCACAGGGGGAGTAGGGTCTGGGGCAGCGGGGCTTGGGGCGGAGGACGGAGACGACGGCGTCGGGGAGGCAGTCCGACGAGGTAGTCCTGTTCGGCGGCGAAGATTGATCCGGGCGGCGTCGGGGGAGGTTGCCGGCGGGGACGACGAGCGTCGACGAGGCCTGGGGAGGCTGGCGGGGATGAGGCGAGGCGACGAGGCGGCGCAGGTGGCACCAACGACGGCAGGGCAGTGGGGCGGCTCCGGCGGGGGTTCCGG
>NC_041387.1:347290268-347301628 GCF_002162155.2 Triticum dicoccoides | reverse complement strand
GGGGGATGGGTGGACCGGCTAGGGTTTCTCCCCTGGTGGGGGGTTATTGTAACGCCCCAAGACCGATGCTTCAGAAGACTTCCAGCTATTTCGAGTTTTGCCATGTGTTTCTTTTGTGCTTGCTCTTTTATTTTTGCATTGCATCATGTCTTCATGCCATCATATCATTAATTTTTAAAACCTCAACTAAATAAATTGTATGGATTTTTCGATCCATTTAAATCGAGGGACTCACATGGTGACTTCTCTTTATAACATATCCTCCAATATTAGGGAGCTATATTAAATATTTCTTTATTTCAGAAATCACCAAAACACACTTGCAAAATAATTTCGTTTCTTTTATGCTTCAAGTTTGGTCTCCGACCTTGCCAATAATTATTTCATCATTTTCCGGAGCTCCACCAAAAATCCGAACATTTTTGGACCTTCCCAAACCCTCACTTCCGTTCAAACCCATTTGAATTAAATTCAAATGAGTTTGAATTTAAATCGTGCATTCGTGCCTCTTTTCTATTTTTCCTGGATCGAGCTCATTTTTGTGAGTCCGGGAAAATTATCCCCATGCGCAAATCTTCCCCCTAACCTCTCTTTCCTTTCTTTCTTTTCTCTGTACTGTTTTTTTATTTCATTAAGAGAGAGAGAGAGAGGTAAGCCCAGCAGGCCATCTAGGCCCATCCGCAGCCCAACTTCTCCATAGCCCAGCCGGCCGGCCTCTAAGGCCCAGCCCACCTAACCCCCTCTCTAACCCTAGCCCTACCGATCCCCTCGATCTCTCCTCCTCATCCCCTCGCGCCGCCACCTTCGTTCAGCGATCCCCATCGCACGCACTCCCGCATCTCTCCCTCCTCGCGCTGCACCCCCTGCCCGATCCTCCTGCATCTCTCCCTCTCCCTCGCTCGTGCCCACCATCGCCTCGCCCAACCACCTCCTCGCCATCGTCCATGTCCACGGCTGCGCCCCGTTGAACCGCGCTCAACCTCCCTGCACTCCTCCCTCCTCTCGCTCGCACCGGTCCTCCCGATCCATCTGCGCCGAGCCCCGCGGCCGCTTCGTCCATGTCGCCCCGCGCCTCCGTCCCGCGAGACCGCCCGCTCCTTCCATGGCCACGCCTCGCCGTCCGAGCTGCTGCTCCCGTCGGCCTGCCACCGCGCCTCCTCACCGAGGCCACCTGGTTCATCCTCCATGCCATGGCCAACCCGATCCCAAGCTCCTGCTGCAGCCGCTTCTTCCCAGCTCCGCCCCTACTTCTCCGGCTTCGTCCTCGACCGGACAACATCGGCCAAGCCGCTCCTTCCGCCGCCATGGCCTTGCGCCTCTCCGTCGACCACCAGGGTCCTCCCCTGCCGCCGCCTTGGTCCCTGCCGGAGCTCTTCTGCCCGTCATAGACAGGAGCTGGAGCTCCTTACCGCATCGCTACCTCCCCGTCGCTGCGCCAGCCTCCTGCATCGCGCCAAGTCCCAGCATCGCGCCCCTGTTGCTGTTGACGCCAAGCCCAACGGTTACCGAGCGTGAAATTTTCCAAGTACCACCAAGTTCCTGATGGATGCGCCAAGTCCCCAGCGAGACCTGTTTTCGTCAAGTTCGACTACACGGCTATGACCTCGGAGTTGGACTGTAAGCGCCAAGTACCCCTCCGGCAAGACCACACGGACGCTCGAACGACTACAGGACCGGAACGCCTACTACATGGATACGCCAAGTTCCGCTTCGAACGTGTACGACTACATCCGAGGTGGATTTCGTCAAGTACCCCTTCGGATGCGCCAAGTTCCACTATCGCCGACATGTACGACTACATGGATACGACAAGTTCCTCTCCGAAACGTGTACCTCTACCGACGACCCTGGACATCTACGAAACGAACGTGTACAACTCCGTCGCCGAGTACCACTACTTCCACTACCGTCGTCGTGAACGACTACTTCCCTCTACGAAACTCGAACCGCTCCGAAAACACACGCTTCGAAGGTATAACCCCGAGACGCCGTCCGTGAACCGAATGCACGTTGTATGAGATGCCCGTGTTTGCACCATGTCCGAATTGTCATTGCAAGTTCCTCCTTGTTTCCATGCCATAATCCCGTGGGAACCCGGTATCCGGGATCACCCCACCTTCTATCGCATGTCACGCTCTCGTCACTTTTCCTTTTGCACCGGTATCTCCATGAGCTATCGGAACCGGAATGTTGCCGTGGCACCATTTTTGTTTCGCCGCCGTGGCACCCTTTTTGTTCCGCCATGGTGACCAAATGCTTCATAACATGCTTATGTCAACATTTTCATAAATTTGCATAAACTTGCATATGTCATCCGCATCATGATAATAACAATTAAAATGCTTAAAATTGGTGTTGCTTTAATTGCTAAATGCATATGGGGATTTACCGGATTTGTTGTTTTTATATCCGGCCCCATTTAAATTGTTTAGATGGTATAGTTTATATTATGCTTCACCTCTTGCCATGTTTAACAACAGTTAATATTGTTGGGTAGCTTAAACGAGAGATAACTAAATAATTGATGTGGTGTTCCGTCAACATGCACCTCGTTGCATATTGAGCTCCACTTAACCTGTAGTATTGTTTGTTGCACTTTGCCATGCCATGCCTCATTAAACCAGACATGCATCATACTTGTTTGCGCATCATGCCATGTTTATGTGATGTTTGTTTACTATGTTGTTTGTTTCTTTCCGGGTTGCTTCTCTCATTAGCTTCGGTTTCGTTCCGGAGTTGTGAGGATTTGTTCGTCTACGACCGTTTGTCTTCTTCTTGGATTCGTTCTTCTTCCTTGCGGGATCTCAGGCAAGATGATCATACCCTCGAAATCACTACTATCTTTGCTATGCTAGTTTGCTCGCTCTTGCTATGCCAATGCTACGATGCCTACCATTTGCTTGTCAGCCTCCCAAATTGCCATGTCAAACCTCTAACCCACCATGTCCTAGCAAACCGTTGATTGGCTATGTTACCGCTTTGCTTAGCCCCTCTTATAGCGTTGTTAGTTGCAGGTGAAGATTGGAGTTTGTTCCTTGTTGGAACATGGAGATGTTGTTCCTTGTTGGAACATGTTTACTTGTTGGGATATCACAATATATCTTATTTAATTAATGCATCTATATACTTGGTAAAGGGTGGAAGGCTCGGCCTTATGCCTGGTGTTTTGTTCCACTCTTGCCGCCCTAGTTTCCGTCATATCGGTGTTATGTTCCCGGATTTTGCGTTCCTTACACGGTTGGGCTATAATGGGAACCCCTTGACAGTTCGCCTTAAGTAAAGCTCTTCCAGCAATGCCCAACATTGGTTTTACCATTTGCACTAACAACCTACCACCTTCCCTTGGGTTCTGCAGACTCAAGGGTCATCTTTATTCTAACCCCCCCCCCGGGCCAGTGCTCCTCTGAGTGTTGGTCCGAACTAGAGCCCTGTGCAGCGCCCCCTCGGGGAAACTCGAGGTTTGGTTTTAGTTGTACGGATTGCTCATCTGAGTGTGCCCTGAGAAAGAGATATGTGCAGCTCCTATCGGGATTTGTCGGCACATTCGGGCGGTGTTGCTGGTTTAGTTTTACCCTGTCAAAATGTCTTGTTGTACCGGGATACCGAGTCTGATCAGAACATCTCGGGTGGAGGTCTATTCCTTCGTTGACCGTGAGAGCTTGTCATGGGCTAAGTTGGGACACCCCTGCAGGGTATTATCTTTCGAAAGCCGTGCCCGTGGTTATGTGGCAGATGGGAATTTGTTAACGTCCGGTTGTAGAAAACCCGAAGTTGACCTTATTTAAAATACATCAACCGCGTGTGTAACCGTGATGGTCTCTTTCCGGCGGAGTCCGGAGAGTGAACACGGTTGTTGGAGTTATGCTTGACGTAGGTAGTCCAGGATCACTTCTTGATCATACCTTTATCGACCGTGCTTTGCCTTCTCTTCTCGCTCTCATTTGCGTATGTTAGCCACCATATATGCTAGTCGCTTGCTGCAGCTCCACCTCATTACTCCATCCTTCCTATAAGCTTAAATAGTGTTGATCTCGCGGGTGCGAGATTGCTGAGTCCCCGTGGCTCACAGATACTTCCAAAACCAGTTTGCAGGTGCCTATGTTACCGGGCAGGTGACGCAACCAAGCTCAGGAGGAGCTCGATGAAGATCTTGCCCTTTGTGTTGTTTCGTTCTAGTTGATCAGTAGTGGAGCCCAGTTGGGGTCGATCGGGGACCTTTGTCGCATTTGGGGTTCTTCTTTTATTTTGGTTCCGTAGTCGGACCTTGATTGTATCTGGATGATGTAATGCTTTATTCATGTAATTGTGTGAAGTGGCGATTGTAAGCCAACTATGTATCTCTTTCCCATATGTATTACATGGGTTGTGTGAAGATTACCTCACTTGCGACATTGCTTTCAATGCGGTTATGCCTCTAAGTCGTGCTTCGACACGTGGGAGATATAGCCGCATCGAGGGCGTTACAAGTTGGTATCAGAGCCTTCCCCGACCTTAGGAGCCCCACTGCTTGATCGTTTTTAGCGGCCGAGTTGTGTCTAGAAAAATGTTTTGAGTCATTTAGGAATTATATATCGGAGAGTTTAGGAATTCTTTTTACTCCCCAGTCTCTTCATCGCTCTGGTGAGGCATCCTGACGTAGAGTTTTGACTCTTCTCTTCTCGAATTTCACTAAAAAAAATTTAGGATCACGCGGGTATCTTGGAATCGTTCCGATGGTTTTATGATGAGAACATTATCTTGGTGCCTCTTGTCAGGGGTTTAGTGGAAGTGTCCCGGGGAGTTGAGCTCTGAGGTGTTGTCGTCATAATTTTATCGTTGCAGTTCTGGAATACCTGAGTTTAGTACGCCGACATCGAAAATCTCTTTTATGCAGTTGTTGGTGAGATAACCCCGATAACCCAGTACTGAGGTGAGTACGGGAGTATTGCCATGACTTGTATAACAGATGCTTTTCGAAGGTTGAGGTAGACGATTTCCGATGGTTTCTTGGTTATGTGTTGAAGGATGGATACAGCTGGATGTAGGATTTGTTAGTTTTGGGTGAGATATTATGCTTCCCCTGTATCCCCAACACCTGATTGCATAACCTGAAAATTTCGGGAGTTTCATAGGTGGGAATTCAAGTAGCTCTTAGGATATCTTTCCGATGGATGTATGATATGAAATTGGGGTTCGACGTCTAGTGGTCCGCCTTTCCACGGTCGTTTTTACAGTGGTCTCGTTGTGTCTTAAAGAACCCTTGGCTATGCTGGTTCGGGGACACTTCGTATGTCATGTGCACTGCCTTGTACATGATGGTGCTGTACACTCGAGCCCGTGTGGGCCCCACCACGAAAACTTCGGACGGAATCTCTATCATATGTTTGTTCTGGCTTATTTTGCAAGCCAACCCTTTGTTTTTGTTTTGAGTTGTGGTATTCGAGTTGCTTCGAAGTCAAATGTTGATTCCATACCTTTTCCAAATGGTGTTCTCATATTCCTATATGAATACTAATCCTTCTTGATCATCGAGTTTGTCATGTTAATCCTTTTCAACCGGCGTGTTTCTCTTCAAGTGGATCCGTTCACGTCAACATTTGCAAGATCATTTATCACTTCTTCTCAACGGTGTTGTTTCATCCGTCTCCAAGTTGCCTTTGTTTTTCCCACCCTCCCTCCCTTTTGTTTTTCTTCAAGGACTGAGATTTCTTCTTCAAGTATCCATTTTATTGATGGGAAGTTTCTCCATTCTTTTCCGTCAATGTTCTTATCCGGTGATTCTCATGAAGATTCTAATGGAGCTTCAAGTTCGTCATTCCTCGTTCTTTTCTTCTCCGGTGGATTTAATTCAAGCTTTGGTATTAAGCATACTCCTTTTCTTTTTTTCCCAATGTTTTTCTTATGCCGGTGCACCTCTTAATCATCCATCTCTCGCTATTAAATTGTTCCGGAGTGCTCAAGATATCTCGAAGATTCGTGTTTCCACTCTGCATTCGTTCAAGCTCTTTCGAGATTGGTATCTCATTCAAGTCATTTAATTCAACCGGTGCAACATCTCTTTTAAATCTTTTCAACAGTGTTCTTTTGAGTGGGCCCTAACCCACAGGTCTTTTCCCAGGATCTTACCTGACTCTTCTATTTTCCCAGAGCTATCCTAAATTCTTCTCTAAGTTTGACGTAAGAATGAGTTGTCATCAGCCAAATGTTTTTCTCCAAGATCTTTCAAATTCTTATCATCGTTGGCTCAACTTTTCCATTCTTTATTCCGGTGTGCCTCAATAATTCTTGGTGGTGTTTCTCGTTGTCATTCTCATCATTTGAAGACCGAAGAAGAGTTTCTCTTTAATCTTGCTCTATTCTCTTCAAGATTCATGGTGCTAGCTTGTTGCCATCCTCTCATAATTGTTTTCGATTGTGAGAATCTTTTTCACCCATCAGGAGATATTCAAGAGTCTTCTCAGTTTGTCATCCGGAGTCCATCAATTCAGGTTTATTTATTCTCAGCCGTCAGTTATCATTCTCCTATCTTGCCGGTGCATCTATCGAATATCCTCTAATCAGTTCTTGATCTCTTTGTTCTCATGTATCTAGTTTGTCTCAAGCACCTTCGTTCATTTGCTAATTCTTACCGGTGATGCACCCCTACTTCGATCATTTTCAATTCTTACGGTGGTTCTTTCAAGATCTCTCTTGTTCATCATATCAATTCATTTGTTGTTCCAATCCTACCGGTGGTTCGTTGAAGACCTTCTCAAGTTTACGCTATATCTCTTTTAATCTTTTCTACGAGAATAAGTAGTATGCCAAATCCGTTGCTTGTCCTCAATTTTAAAATGGTGAAGGATAAGCATAATGTAATTCTTATTCTTGTTTCACCCAAGATATTAATTCTTTATTCCGGAGGCCCTTAAAATTCTCGGTTTCATTTGTTTCATCTTCTCTTTTTTCCCGGAGTTCCAAGCTCTAATTATCACGGAGATCCATCTAAATCATTGCAAGGATTCACCTTGTGTTTTCAATTTCTCTTTCTTTTCATTCCTTTTGTTTACCGGAGTTCTTCATGGAGGTTCTACATGATGGTTCATCAAGGATTTAATTCCCTTCTCAAAGTTTTCATCGAGATTCTTTCCTAAGGAGCTCAAGCTTTCTTCATATGGTAATCCGGAGTGCAATTCTTTCTACCATATTTTGGAGGTGGTATTATGTCATTCTTGATAATTTGAGTTCATGTTCCATGATTCACATGTTGTTAAGAATGAGTTATTTTTAAATCCATCAATCTTGTCATTGGAGTTATCTTGGGTTATATTTCACCTTAAGCCTTCCCTAAGGATGGTTGTGGTTATTGTGCTTATACATGACCCAAGTTCTTCTTTTATCCTCCCGATGATATAGCCTTCTCGTCTCCTTGTTCCTATCAATCCAATTCTTTTCCCGTGAGTGGCAGGTTGTCACCTCATAATTTGAGATGTATTCCATAAGACCATATCAACCTTATTCTTTTCGTTGGTGGTTTTTTCCAACAACTCCGTTCAATTCTTCTTTGCAAGGATGCTTTCCAAACTCATTTGTGGCAGAAGTTGGCATTTTCTTCTCCATTCTGTTATTCCAATGATATATCTTCTATTATTTCTTTCGGAGGCATTGTGATGTTGCTCTTTTCACTCACCATCTCGATTCGTGAGGATCGTGTTCTTTTCTTGCTTATCCATTTAACCGGAGTGTCGTGTTTTCATTCGAGTTCTCTAATCTTATCAAGTTTTCCCTCCTTCCTCAACTGGAGAGCTGTCTGAAATCCTTCTTACCCATTGTGCCATTCTTTCAATAGTTCCGGAGGCAGTGTGTTGTTGATTTCATCAAGTAACATCCCATCTTCTCAAGTTCATGTTCTATTCCTTCCATGTTCAACCGGAGTACTGCCCGAATTCTTCCCGTCTCATCTTGTTTTAACCGGAGTGGTTTCGAATTCTATCTTGTCCATTAAACTCTTGATTCATGTCTTTGCAACCTTCAAGTTGTCGTAATGTTCCTTGTTCCTCTTTCTAACGGATTGTTTGCAATCTCGTTCACCTCCTTTGTATTCTTTCTTTCAATTTGTTCAACCTCTCAAGGTTCTTTGGTTTCACTCATTGGTCAAAGAAGCAACTTAGTTTTACCTCTTCTCTTCCTCTTTCATTTCTCTCCGGTGCCATCTAGATCTCGGGACGAGATCCTCTTGTAGTGGTGGAGTGTTGTAACGCCCCAAGACCGATGCTTCAGAAGACTTCCAGCTATTCCGAGTTTTGCCATGTGTTTCTTTTGTGCTTGCTCTTTTATTTTTGCATTGCATCATGTCTTCATGCCATCATATCATTAATTTTTAAAACCTCAACTAAATAAATTGTATGGATTTTTCGATCCATTTAAATCGAGGGACTCACATGGTGACTTCTCTTTATAACATATCCTCCAATATTAGGGAGCTATATTAAATATTTCTTTATTTCAGAAATCACCAAAACACACTTGCAAAATAATTTCGTTTCTTTTATGCTTCAAGTTTGGTCTCCGACCTTGCCAATAATTATTTCATCATTTTCCGGAGCTCCACCAAAAATCCGAACATTTTTGGACCTTCCCAAACCCTCACTTCCGTTCAAACCCATTTGAATTAAATTCAAATGAGTTTGAATTTAAATCGTGCATTCGTGCCTCTTTTCTATTTTTCCTGGATCGAGCTCATTTTTGTGAGTCCGGGAAAATTATCCCCATGCGCAAATCTTCCCCCTAACCTCTCTTTCCTTTCTTTCTTTTCTCTGTACTGTTTTTTTATTTCATTAAGAGAGAGAGAGAGAGAGGTAAGCCCAGCAGGCCATCTAGGCCCATCCGCAGCCCAGCTTCTCCATAGCCCAGCCGGCCGGCCTCTAAGGCCCAGCCCACCTAACCCCCTCTCTAACCCTAGCCCTACCGATCCCCTCGATCCCTCCTCCTCATCCCCTCGCGCCGCCACCTTCGTTCAGCGATCCCCATCGCATGCACTCCCGCATCTCTCCCTCCTCGCGCTGCACCCCCCTGCCCGATCCTCCTGCATCTCTCCCTCTCCCTCGCTCGTGCCCACCATCGCCTCGCCCAACCACCTCCTCGCCATCGTCCATGTCCACGGCTGCGCCCCGTTGAACCGCGCTCAACCTCCCTGCACTCCTCCCTCCTCTCGCTCGCACCGGTCCTCCCGATCCATCTGCACCGAGCCCCGCGGCCGCTTCGTCCATGTCGCCCCGCGCCTCCGTCCCGCGAGACCGCCCGCTCCTTCCATGGCCACGCCTCGCCGTCCGAGCTGCTGCTCCCGTCGGCCTGCCACCGCGCCTCCTCGCCGAGGCCACCTGGTTCATCCTCCATGCCATGGCCAACCCGACCCCAAGCTCCTGCTGCAGCCGCTTCTTCCCAGCTCCGCCCCTACTTCTCCGGCTTCATCCTCGACCGGACAACATCGGCCGAGCCGCTCCTTCCGCCGCCATGGCCTTGCGCCTCTCCGTCGACCACCAGGGTCCTCCCCTGCCGCCGCCTTGGTCCCTGCCGGAGCTCTTCTGCCCGTCATAGACAGGAGCTGGAGCTCCTTACCGCATCGCTACCTCCCCGTCGCTGCGCCAGCCTCCTGCATCGCGCCAAGTCCCAGCATCGCGCCCCTGTTGCTGTTGACGCCAAGCCCAACGGTTACCGAGCGTGAAATTTTCCAAGTACCACCAAGTTCCTGATGGATGCGCCAAGTCCCCAGCGAGACCTGTTTTCGTCAAGTTCGACTACATGGCTATGACCTCGGAGTTGGACTGTAAGCGCCAAGTACCCCTCCGGCAAGACCACACGGACGCTCGAACGACTACAGGACCGGAACGCCTACTACATGGATACGCCAAGTTCCGCTTCGAACGTGTACGACTACATCCGAGGTGGATTTCGTCAAGTACCCCTTCGGATGCGCCAAGTTCCACTATCGCCGACATGTACGACTACATGGATACGACAAGTTCCTCTCCGAAACGTGTACCTCTACCGACGACCCTGGACATCTACGAAACGAACGTGTACAACTCCGTCGCCGAGTACCACTACTTCCACTACCGTCGTCGTGAACGACTACTTCCCTCTACGAAACTCGAACCGCTCCGAAAACACACGCTTCGAAGGTATAACCCCGAGACGCCGTCCGTGAACCGAATGCACGTTGTATGAGATGCCCGTGTTTGCACCATGTCCGAATTGTCATTGCAAGTTCCTCCTTGTTTCCATGCCATAATCCCGTGGGAACCCGGTATCCGGGATCACCCCACCTTCTATCGCATGTCACGCTCTCGTCACTTTTCCTTTTGCACCGGTATCTCCATGAGCTATCGGAACCGGAATGTTGCCGTGGCACCATTTTTGTTTCGCCGCCGTGGCACCCTTTTTGTTCCGCCATGGTGACCAAATGCTTCATAACATGCTTATGTCAACATTTTCATAAATTTGCATAAACTTGCATATGTCATCCGCATCATGATAATAACAATTAAAATGCTTAAAATTGGTGTTGCTTTAATTGCTAAATGCATATGGGGATTTACCGGATTTGTTGTTTTTATATCCGGCCCCATTTAAATTGTTTAGATGGTATAGTTTATATTATGCTTCACCTCTTGCCATGTTTAACAACAGTTAATATTGTTGGGTAGCTTAAACGAGAGATAACTAAATAATTGATGTGGTGTTCCGTCAACATGCACCTCGTTGCATATTGAGCTCCACTTAACCTGTAGTATTGTTTGTTGCACTTTGCCATGCCATGCCTCATTAAACCAGACATGCATCATACTTGTTTGCGCATCATGCCATGTTTATGTGATGTTTGTTTACTATGTTGTTTGTTTCTTTCCGGGTTGCTTCTCTCATTAGCTTCGGTTTCGTTCCGGAGTTGTGAGGATTTGTTCGTCTACGACCGTTTGTCTTCTTCTTGGATTCGTTCTTCTTCCTTGCGGGATCTCAGGCAAGATGATCATACCCTCGAAATCACTACTATCTTTGCTATGCTAGTTTGCTCGCTCTTGCTATGCCAATGCTACGATGCCTACCATTTGCTTGTCAGCCTCCCAAATTGCCATGTCAAACCTCTAACCCACCATGTCCTAGCAAACCGTTGATTGGCTATGTTACCGCTTTGCTTAGCCCCTCTTATAGCGTTGTTAGTTGCAGGTGAAGATTGGAGTTTGTTCCTTGTTGGAACATGGAGATGTTGTTCCTTGTTGGAACATGTTTACTTGTTGGGATATCACAATATATCTTATTTAATTAATGCATCTATATACTTGGTAAAGGGTGGAAGGCTCGGCCTTATGCCTGGTGTTTTGTTCCACTCTTGCCGCCCTAGTTTC
>NC_041387.1:347286290-347289920 GCF_002162155.2 Triticum dicoccoides | reverse complement strand
GGTTATGTGGCAGATGGGAATTTGTTAACGTCCGGTTGTAGAAAACCCGAAGTTGACCTTATTTAAAATACATCAACCGCGTGTGTAACCGTGATGGTCTCTTTCCGGCGGAGTCCGGAGAGTGAACACGGTTGTTGGAGTTATGCTTGACGTAGGTAGTCCAGGATCACTTCTTGATCATACCTTTATCGACCGTGCTTTGCCTTCTCTTCTCGCTCTCATTTGCGTATGTTAGCCACCATATATGCTAGTCGCTTGCTGCAGCTCCACCTCATTACTCCATCCTTCCTATAAGCTTAAATAGTGTTGATCTCGCGGGTGCGAGATTGCTGAGTCCCCGTGGCTCACAGATACTTCCAAAACCAGTTTGCAGGTGCCTATGTTACCGGGCAGGTGACGCAACCAAGCTCAGGAGGAGCTCGATGAAGATCTTGCCCTTTGTGTTGTTTCGTTCTAGTTGATCAGTAGTGGAGCCCAGTTGGGGTCGATCGGGGACCTTTGTCGCATTTGGGGTTCTTCTTTTATTTTGGTTCCGTAGTCGGACCTTGATTGTATCTGGATGATGTAATGCTTTATTCATGTAATTGTGTGAAGTGGCGATTGTAAGCCAACTATGTATCTCTTTCCCATATGTATTACATGGGTTGTGTGAAGATTACCTCACTTGCGACATTGCTTTCAATGCGGTTATGCCTCTAAGTCGTGCTTCGACACGTGGGAGATATAGCCGCATCGAGGGTGTTACAGTTATGGAGGGGAGGGGTGGGCCGGCTGGGCCTAGGGGTTGGCCCAGTTGGGCCACGGCCCAGAGGGGGGGTTCTCCTTTTTTTTCTGTTTTAGTTTTGATTCCTTTTCTTATTTTCTCTTCTGTTTTAATTCAATTTAAAATATTTATGTATTTTATAAAACAGTGCCTTCTACACCATAATTATCTATGTAATATTTAGTACAATCCGAACATTTTTATTTTAATTTTTGAAAACTTTTATTATTGACATTAATTTGAATTTGAATTTTGAAACGGTTTCGAATCATCGCAAGGTTAACAACAGTAACCGTGGTGACGTGGCACCATTAGCCCGGGATTACTGTAGCTTAATTATCTGGGCGTCACAGTTTTATACCAATATGACTCAAACGGCAGTGCCACAAGTAGGTGGCACTATATCATTACTATCTTATATCTTTTGGCATGAACATGTGTATCACTAAGATCGAGATTCAATAAACCATTCATTTTAGGTGCAAGACCGTTGAAGGTATTATTCAAATAAACAGAGTAACCATTATTCTCCTTAAATGAATAACCGCATTGCGATAGACATAATCCAATCATGTCTATGCTCAACGCAAACACCAAATAACAATTATTTAGGTTTAACACCAATCTCGGTGGTAAAGGGAGTATGCGATGCTTGATAACATCAATCTTGGAAACACTTCCAACACATATCGTCATCTCACCTTTAGCTAGTCTCCGTTTATTCCGCAGCTTTTATTTCGAGTTACCAACACTTAGCAACCGAACCGGTATCTAATACCCTGGTGCTACTAGGAGTACTTAGTAAAGTACACATTAATATAATGTATATCCAATATACTTCTATCGACCTTGCCAACCTTCTGATCTACCAAGTATCCAGGGTAGTCCTGCTTCAGTGACCGTTCCCCTCATTACAGAAGCACTTAGTCTCGGGTTTGGTTTCAACCTTGGGTTTCTTCACTAGAGCAGCAACTGATTTGTCATTTCATGAAGTATCCCTTCTAGCCCTTACCCTTCTTGAAACTAGTGGTTTCACTAACCATCAACAATTGATGCTATCCTTCTTGATTTCTACTTTCGCGGTGTCAAACATCGCGAATATTTCAAGGATCATCATATTTATCCCTGATATGTTATAGTTCATCACTAAGCTCTAGCAGCTTGGTGGCAATGACTTTGGAGAAACATCACTATCTCATCTGGAAGATTAACTCCCACTCGATTCAAGTGATTGTGGTACTCAGACAATCTGAGCACAAGCTCAACGATTGAGCTTTTCTCCCTTAGTTTGCAGGCTAAGAAACTCATCGGAGGTCTTATACCTCTTGACGTGGGCACGAGCCTGAAATCCCAATTTCAGCCCTCGAAACATCTCATATGTTCCGCGACATTTCGAAATCGTCTTCGGTGCCTCAACTCTAAATCGTTAAACATTACTGAACTATCACGTAGTTATCAAAACATGTATGTCAGATGTTCGCAACATCCACAGATGACATTCGAGGTTCGGCACACCGAGCGGTGCATTAAGGACATAAGGCTTCTACGAAGCAACGAGGACAATCCTCAGTTTACGGACCTAGTCCGCATAATTGCTACTATCAACTTTCAACTGGATTTTCTCTAGGAACATATCTAAAATAGTAGAACTAAAGCGCGAGCTACGACATAATTTGCAAAAACCTTTTGACCATGTTCAGGATAATTAAGTTCATCTTATGAACTCCCACTATCGGTGTCAAAACCGGCGGATCTCGGGTAGGGGGTCCCGAACTGTGCGTCTAGGCGGATGGTAACAGGAGACAAGGGACACGATGTTTTACCCAGGTTCGGGCCCTCTTGATGGAGGTAAAACCCTACGTCCTGCTTGATTGATATTGATATTGTAGATGTTTACAAGAGTGGATCTACCACGAGATCAAGGAGGCTAAACCCTAGAAGCTAGCCTATGGTATGATTGTAATGGTTGTTGTTGTTATTGTGTCCTACGGACTAGAGCCATCCGGTTTATATAGACACCGGAGAGGGCTAGGGTTACATAGAGTTGGTTACAATGGTAGGAGATCTACGTATCCGTATCGCCAAGCTTGCCTTCCACGCCAAGGAAAGTCCCATCCGGACACGGGACGAAGTCTTCAATCTTGTATCTTCATAGTCTTGGAGTCCGGTCGATGATGATAGTCCGGCCGATGATAGTTCGGCTGATGATGGTAGTCCGGCTATCCGGACACCCCCTAATCCAGGACTCCCTCACCCACTCAGATAGACATCCCTCTAGTTATCTAAGTGATACATGATCCGAGTTAACTAGGCCGTGTCCGATCATCACGTGAGGACTAGTCATCATCTGTCAGGACCCCGACTCGATGTCACATCGATCTAGCCGGTAACACCTCATATCACTTTGCGGCCTCACGCACGGTATCCCCACGGGTGTCGCCTTACCTTTGCCCGGGACCGTTTGCGCCTTTTGGCTCACGTATATGATAGTGTCGCTAGCATCCATATGATAAAGAGCCCGGGCTGACATGACTAGTCGTAAACCCAAAGTGGCACAGACTTACAGGGACATGCATCCATGACCCAGCTTCGAACGTGTCGGTCATCAGCAAGTGGGTCCGGGCTGTAGCACTGGGCTAGCAGGACTCCGGTAAACCGGGCTGTAGCGGGCTAACAGGACTCCGGTACTCAAAGCGTGACATTTCCCAGAAGGGACAGACACAGGAACGAAGAAGGACACATGCCGGCCAGCCTAAGTGTTCCAGAGCAGTAGCAAGCTACCATGGCTCAGCGGTAACACTAGGAGACATTTCCCGGTAAGAGAGGCTACTAAAGATAAACAACTAGATAGTCAGATCCCACACATA
>NC_041387.1:347257926-347272593 GCF_002162155.2 Triticum dicoccoides | reverse complement strand
GGCCCGTGGAGCGGTGGGGAAGAAGAGGGGGTTGTGGCGGAGCTTCTGAGCTAGTCGGGGGAGCGAGGGGTGGCCGGAGATGGCTGCTATGGCGAACGGCGGCGACGGTGGTGTTCGGCCGTGTGAGAGAGAGAGCGAGGGAGAGGAGGGGAGAGCCGGGGGAGAGTGAGAGAGAGCAGGGGGGGAGGCGTGGCGTCGTCCGGGGCATCGAGCGAGGAGGGGAGGGCAGGCAAGCAGGGAGAGAGGTGGCGTGGCGCGGTGGCGCGCGCGCGCGCCGGCCACACTCCCCTCCCTCTGTCGGGACGAAGACGACAGAGGAGGGAGACGGGCTGGGCCGCCTGCTGGCTGGGCCGACCAGCTGGATGGGCTGCACAGGGAGGAGCCCAGGTAAGCTTCTCCCTTTTATTTTTTTCTGTTTTCTAATTTCTGACATTTGTTTTGATTTAAATAATATATTAAATCATTTATTTAACTTATGCCAATTTTTGTAGGGGCTAGATATATTATTCCAGAGCTCCTTTAGAAATGGCATAATATTTGGACCATATTTCATATATATAGAAATATATTTCCAATGCAAATATTTATGCATTAATTCCAAATGCCCAAAATAAATGTCCATGAGCCACTAAAAATATTGGTTTGATTTTTATCTCTGTCCAATATTTTCAGAGAGCAACATGAGCATTTTCTTGGACCTTCTTGGAGAAATTTTTATTTGGGTTATTTTCAAAATGATTCGGAGGGTTTCACAAATCCCCATTTCAAGTTAAATGGAATTTTAAACATGATGCACACACTCTAATGCATGACTAGCTAGGGTGTGACATCATCGGTGAACATCTTCATGTTGATCGTATCCACTATACGACTCATGTTCGACCTTTTGGTCTCTTGTGTTCCGAGGCCATGTTTGTACATGCTAGGCTCGTCAAGTCAACCTAAGTCTTTCGCGTGTGTAAATCTGGCTTACACCCGTTGTATGTGAACGTTAGAATCTATCACACCCGATCATCACGTGGTGCTTCGAAACAACGAACTTTCGCAACGGTGCACAGTTAGGGGGAACACTTTCTTGAAATTATTATGAGGGATCATCTTATTTACTATCGTCGTTCTAAGCAAATAAGATGCATAAACATGATAAACATCACATGCAATCAAATAGTGACATGATATGGCCAATATCATTTTGCTCATTTTGATCTCCATCTTTGGGGCTCCATGGTCATCATTGTCGCCGGCATGACACCATGATCTCCATCATCATGATCTTCATCATCATGTCTTCATGAAGTTGTCTCACCAACTATTACTTCTACTACTATGGCTAACGGTTAGCAATAAAGTAAAGTAATTACATGGCGTTATCATTGACACGCAGGTCATACAATAAATAAGACAACTCCTATGGCTCCTGCCGGTTGTCATACTCATCGACATGCAAGTCATGATTCCTATTACAAGAACATGATCAATCTCATACATCACATATATTATTCATCACATTCTTTTGGCCATATCACATCACATAGCATACCCTGCAAAAACAAGTTAGACGTCCTCTAATTGTTGTTGCATGTTTTACGTGGCTGCTATGGGTTTCTAGCAAGAACGTTTCTTACCTACGCAAAGCCACAACAGTGATATGCCAATTGCTATTTACCCTTCATAAGGACTCTTTTCATCGAATCTGATCCAACTAAAGTGGGAGAGACTGGCACCCGCTAGCCACCTTATGCAACAAGTGCATGCCAGTCGGTGGAACCTGTCTCACGTAAGCGTACGTGTAAGGTCGGTCCGGGCCGCTTCATCCCACAATGCCGCCAAATCAAGATAGAACTAGTAACGGTAAGCAAATTGTACAAACCATCGCCCACAACTACTTGTGTTCTACTTGTGCAAAGAATCTACGCAATAGACCTAGCTCATGATGCCACTGTTGGGGAACGTAGCAGAAATTCAAAATTTTCTACGCATCACCAAGATCAATCTATGGAGATACTAGCAACGAGAGAGAGGGGAGTGCATCTTAATACCCTTGAAGATCGCGATGCGGAAGCGTTACAAGAACGCGGTCGGTGGAGTCGTTCACGAAGCGATTCAGATCGCGGCCGAATCCGATCTAAGCATCGAAGAACGGTGCCTCCGCGTTCAACACACGTGCAGCCCGATGACGTCTCCCGTGCCTTGATCCAGCAAGGAGAGAGGGAGAGGTTGGGGAAGACTCCGTCCAGTAGCAGCACAACGGCGTGGTGGTGATGGAGGAGCATGGCACTCCACTAGGGCTTCGCCAAGCACCACGAGAGATGAGGAGGGAGAGGGGTAGGGCTGCGCCAAGAGAGAGGGAGACTCGTGTCTCTGGCAGCCCCAACACCCCCACTATATATAGGGGAAGGGGAGGGGCTGCGCCCCCATCTAGGGTTTCCCCTTTAGGGTGGCGGCCAGCCCTAGATGCATCTGGGGGGCGGCCAGAGGGGGGGAGAAGGGGGGGGCGCCCTAGGTGGGCCTTAGGCCCATCTGAGCCTAGGGTTTTCTCCCCTTCCCCTTTCCCTCCACCTTGGGCCTCTTGTGGAAGGCGCACTAGCCCACCCAGGGGCTAGTCCCTTCCCACACTTGACCCACGCAGGCCTCTGGGGTTGGTGGCCCCACCTGGTGGACCCCGGGACCCTCCCGGTGGTCCCGGTACGTTACCGATAACACCCGAAACTTTTCCGATGACCAAAACAAGACTTCCCATATATAAATCTTTACCTCCGGACCATTCCGGAACTCCTTACGACGTCCGGGATCTCATACGGGACTCCGAACAACATTCGGTAACCACATATATCTATTCCCTATAACCCTAGCGTCATCGAACCTTAAGTGTGTAGACCCTACAGGTTCGGGAACCATGCAGACATGACCGACACAACTCTCCGGCCAATAACCAACAGCGGGATCTGGATACCCATGTTAGCTCCCACATGTTCCACGATGATCTCATCGGATGAACCACGATGTCAAGGATTCAATCAATCCCGTATACAAATCCCTTTGTCTACCGGTATAGTACTTGCCCGAGATTCGATCGTCGGTATCCCGATACCTTGTTCAATATCGTTACCGGCAAGTCTCTTTACTTGTTCCGTAACACATCATCCCGTGATCAACTCCTTGGTCACCTGGTGCACATTATGATGATGTCCTACCGAGTGGGCCTAGAGATACCTCTCCGTTACATGGAGTGACAAATCCCAGTCTCGATTCGTGCCAACCCAACAGACACTTTCTGGGATACCCGTAGTGCACCTTTATAGCCACCCAGTTACATTGTGACGTTTGGCACACCCAAAGCATTCCTACCGTATCCGGGAGTTGCACAATCTCATGGTCTAAGGAAATGATACTTGACATTAGAAAAGCTTTTAGCAAACGAACTACACGATCTTGTGCTATGCTTAGGATTGGGTCTTGTCCATCACATCATTCTCCTAATGATGTGATCCCGTTATCAATGACATCCAATGTCCATGGTCAGGAAACCATGACCATCTGTTGATTAACGAGCTAGTCAACTAGAGGCTCACTAGGGACATGTTGTGGTCTATGTATTCACACATGTATTACGGTTTCCAGTTAATACAATTATAGCATGAGCAATAGACAATTATCATGAACAAGGAAATATAATAATAACCGTTTTATTATTGCCTCTAGGGCATATTTCCAATAGTGTTGCCTTACTCTTCTTCCTGCACCCAACGCTCTGCGTGTGCCCAGACCGCATAGATGTCGGTGTAACCTTGTTGGCTCTTGAATATGTGTTCTTTTTAGTTTCCTTCTTGACGTGTTCTCTCAACAATGTTCTGGTGATTGATCTGTTTCCTTCTTGATAGTCACCTCTGTCTGTTTGCTGGTTTTAGTTTCCTTCAATCTATTCTGTTTTGAGTGATGTTGATTGACTAGAGCCGTCGGAAGGTTATCACCATCGTTTGGTTAAGAAGCTTGTGTACTATTTGTAAATTATTAAAGCTTTGCGCTAAAATGCAGGCCAAGATTGATGAGTTGAAGGCGAGAACAAACTACTACAATACCCAACAAATTATACAGGTGCATTTCCCTATAAATTTACAATAACATGACCTGACAGACATGCTTTATGCAGAATTGTACTGGTTAGTAGTTAGTGTATGGTTTTCCAAATCAATTTATTTGAATTATTGGCTATCTTTTCCCTTTTGTTTGTTCAAGGCTGTAAGTTGTCTCCTGATGCATGGTCCTACCATCCAATACAAATTTGAAATTTGTTATATTGTTTCATTCATGGACAATGGATTTGGTTTGCTTCTACTTATGTGTTGGATGGATTATAACACGGTTAGACCATCTGACCTTCTCAATGTTAAGGCTTTGTAAGCATGATGGGTATTTTTGCTAATGTTTTTTTAGCTAAAACATAGTGGATGGACAGAATCAAACTCTAAATGTGTTGTACTAATTAATATGTTGTATTTCACATTCTCTAGACATGCTCTAGCCATATTGGTTCTGTCATTTTGATTAATTAGTGGTAGATACATATAGTTAAACTGAATAATCAGCTTATTCATTTGATTTTGCTATCTTGTTTGTGCCACAGGAAAATACATGTACTGCTCATACACTTGCTGATTGCTTCTTTAAAATAACATAAACTGAATTGGCTTTGCCCTTATCCCGATTAATGAAAGGGTACTGCTTATTCTTTTTGTATGTTACAATTGTTATCATTTATTGAAGTGTTTAAAGGGTAATTGATATAATTTTTGATATGTTCCAAGTATGGTAAGAAAATCATGTGACATGTCAACCTTACTGATGCAACGCAACTGGCAATGTTAGAACAGTGCCAGTTTATTTTGATGTTAGTTTCGTACCGAACATATTCCTTTCTAGAAGACCCTGCTGTAACAGAAATATTTAAATAATATGGTAATAAGCAGGCAAATTACGTAGATATTTGGGTGTACACTCGTAGTATTAAAATCCAAATCCTCGATGGATTTATGTAGAAGGTGGGCTAGGTGGGGAGGTGTGTGGCATGGATTCCTCCTTATTTTAAAATATAATCACTCCTTATTTTGAAATTCTATTCCACAAGATAGTTCTTGCTCATAGAGATACTTTGCATGGATTCTTTAAAAAACAGAGAACATGTTAAGTTACTACTTTGAAAATGGGAGACAATGTTCAGTTCTAGCTTTGACATTTGTTATATCCAATTATACTCCTGTGGCTTGTATGTTGTGGCAAGATGCCCACTTACTACACCAATTCTCATTGGAAATAATACTATTTTGTATTTGGGACCAATTTCAGTGGTGACTTAATAACCGATTTTGTAGTTTCTGCTTTAGGTTGTGAGGATGTAGACTACCAGTGCTGCTGATTGTATAAAAACGTGCAAAATGGAGGATAATTTATTTTAATTCTGCGAGCACTTTCTTGTTGACAAGGAGGTATCAGATGGTTCATGATCAGAAACAAGGCGGAGTGGAGGCTCACAAGGCCCATCAAGAGGCTCGAGTCTCTAAAGATTACGGAAGTGGAGCACCGAGTCGCTCTCTTCCAACTGCAATGGTTGTTCTACCAATGGGGAGTCTGAGATGTAGGGAGGAATGGTCCTGCAGGCTCATTGAGCACGGTCAATTCTGTGTGCTCCGGCCCTTGCTCCAGCAACGAGGACCGCACCTCTGTGTCTTCATGTCCGTCCTCTCATCCAGCCACCGATATCTGCCTCAAGCCACTTGGCTCATCCTATCTGTAAGTTTAGTGCTTCTTCTACTTGCGTACATCCATCTCACGGACGGAGGAATAAGGCAGGGAGGAGGCTCATGAGGGCCATAAATGAGGCTTGAGTCTCTAAAGATTATGGATGTGGAGCACCGGGTCACTCTCCTCCAACTACAATGGTTGTTCCGCCAACAGGGGCAGAGATGTAGGTAACTAACGATGATGCAGGCTCGTTGAAGATTTGTGCTCCATGGAAAAATGTTGCAGATTTATTTTCTTGACAGAAGAAAAATAATTGAGCAACCTCAGAGATGTGCTGCCTGCTTGCCTTTGGCTGTAGAACAATGGATATGTAGGCGCGTCAAACAAATAAAATCACACATCACATTCCACAGGGAGGAAATAGGCAGAGCTGACCTGAAGAGCAAATTGTGCTGCCTTTTATGGTGGTTTTAACCAGTTGAAGGGTTTACTCCAAACTAGTGCTGATCCGAAGAACACCGAGTTGACGAGGCGACCTTCTTTGGTACGGACTGCTTATACATTACACTTCTGTTGTATATTTTACTGTATGTTTTACTTTGATCCGAAGAACACTGAGTTGAAGGGTTTACTGTATGTTTTACTAAGTATTTCTATCAAATGTAGCATTTGTATCCAATGTTCTATTACGCTTTTGTTCTGTCCAAATGTATTGGCTCTTCCATCTTCAACAATATTTTGATGTGATCTTATGCCAAAAAAGTTAATGTGATCTATTTCTGTACTAATACTAATTTAACCTTTGGCTTGTCGGTGAAAACAGTGGGCACGAAGCGCCATGGGGGAGCTTGGTAGAGTGCATAGTTGCACATTAGTACTTCTACACGGAAACACAAACTGCTCTAGCCATACATGAGGAGGATAATTGTATTATTGTTTATAGCTCAATCCAGTACACTGAGGAAACCGAAATTCATATTGCAAATGTCTCGGTTTACCTTGTCACAATGTTCATGTTATCACTAGAAGAATTGGCACTAACTTTGGTGGATAAATTTTTATATCATTACCGGTAAGTTACTTACAACTTTTGTAATCCTGCAGACTAGGTATTTTTTTTGTCAGTCTATGCTTAACACTTGTTGTGAAGTACAAATGGTAAAGCAGTTAAGTGTCGTTGCATGTTTATTTCTACCAACTAACATTTGCTTTAAAATGGATGTTGTCATCCTGAAATTGACTGTCCTTCACACAAAGCTAAGAACATAAAACATAGACGCATATTTTCACCTTATAAGCACACACATATCATGTGCTTCTCTCTTCCTGTTGGGTACTCCTCGTCACTTTGCTTCCATGGCTATTGTCCAACGCATGGGTTACAAAAGTTTCATCGGGCGAGGTGATCATCAGGCTTCGTTGATTGTGGCAAGCGATCGTTGATAAATACAACAAAGGTCATCGGGTACGGCAGGCATTGTTCGGTTGAGAAGGCCTAGGCATGGGACATAAGTAGCGACCCACACACTGGCGTAAGGATGTGACGATGGGGACATCAAGTGCAGCTGTACCAGCCAAAAGACCTCACCCCATTTCTCCAAACTGTGAGTATTGTTATTCGGTGAATTGCCTTCAAGAGCCTCATGGTCAACTGCATATGTCCTTTGTGTCTGCAACTGTGTACTTGCAGTCTGAAATTCATCACGAATTAGGCTTTAGGAGAAAATATTTCCTTGAGAATTTAATAGATAAATGATAGAATTCCAGTGCTACTAAGAAAGGATATGTTACTTTTAGAGCTTTGTGTTTGCCTGCTTATGTGAACCGATACCTACTACCTAGAAATTCAACAGTCGACATCTAATGTAGATGGTTATGCTTTACATGAAGGTAGTAATCGAGGATCTCAAAAGAGAATATCGCAAAAATTTGTGACAACGCTGGGCCAAAAAGCTAAAGAAGAAAAACCTGTACAATCTCTTGGTTTGCCGATTCCAAGCTGACTGAAAATATATATTTATACGTTACTAATTCATGTACTATTAGAAGTAATGTTACTAGAAATTTTGCACAACCATCATGATTTGGGCACTGTTCACATGTCGCTCGAATTCAGTGAGTACATTGGTCGGTGAAAAAATGATAACAGTGTTTCCTCCATACTGATTATGTTTATCTATATTTGTGTTCTTGAAAAAAATATGTTTATCTATATTTCTACTTCATCTGAATCGAATCCTAGAGTTGTATGACTGTAAAAAATATTCTTTGATCCATTTGAGCAATAAACTTCCCATCCTGCTATTCTTTCTACAGGGCATGCGATTCTTAAGATGTTCCCATTCAGAATTGACATGCGGCCATCTTCTCTCTACTGTTACTCAAGGTATGTTGAAAATATAGAGTTGTACATTATCCAATGGTTTTAGTTGGGTGATAACGGTCGGAGTTCATTTTTATTTTTTGTTTACATGTCCTTAATGAATCTTTTATTTGCCTTGGTTACCTTCCAATGCATAAACAGTACCCAACCTGATGGTTGTATTGTCTGTCATCTTTCTTCTATCAAACAAATATAAATCTGAAATCACACATAGAGTGGAGGGCTACAATACCAGCGGTGTGTCAGTCCATGCCCTGCATTAAAATTGTCTGGCGGTCTTTGTTTTACTACCGCGTCCGTTAAAGCACGACCCCGCACCTCTATTTTCAGTGAGACCAACTATCTAGAATCCTCTCTCCATCTTAAATCCATTAATATGATTTTTTTCTTAAAAGCCTTTGTTTGATGTAGATATTGAAATTGACATTGCCAAACTTGTAATATGAAAATAACGCTTAACTATTGGACCTTTCTTTCAACTTAACTTTGATGGCCTCCACTTAGTATAGTTTTTGTTAGCTTGTTCATTTCTTGATTGGTGCTTGACATCACTGGTGCATGTGGGAATGCCCTACAGACTGATGGACATGAATCATAGGAACTGTCGAAGCATGAAGGGAACAACAAGATGAACTAGCTTTTATCGCATTCTTGTGTACATTGAAGATTTTGGGGCATTTGGTTGCATCTGAACTGTCTCTATTTGAACCTTAGATTGATGAGTGATTTGTTGCATTCTTCACTTGCACAACCTATCTCTATTTGAACTAACTGTGTTGTTCAATGGTCTGCTTAAATTCAGTTGTGGAAAGGATCGCAGCAGGCTTAGGGTATCATGGAACAAAGAATTATTGTTAATGAAAAGCTATTTTAACTCTGACCAGTAGCCGACATTACTGCAAGTGCTTGCGGAGGCACAAGGTCTATTTAAATGGGATCCTTCTTTGGTCTCGTAACATGAAAGGTGAAAGTTTGCAAGTGAATTCTATAGTAATGTGTTTTAAATCTCTACTTGTAAGTTCAAACGAGTGTCTTAATTTATCAATGTAGTAATTAAATCATTCGTGCTATATGTACTCCATTTTTATATTTAACTTACACGGTTTACCTAAGATGGAAGTTTTGTTAATTTTCTCATGTGTGGATTTGCTATGTTTGTTTTACTGAACAATTTCTTGCAAAAAATCTTAGATTGTGGAGGCGGAGATAGTATAGTTGCTGGAGTTTTTATGTTGATTCAATTGATGGTCGTGTGTATGTACAGATTCATAAAATGGCTGAATTTTATTTAATGCATAGAAAATAAAATAGTACTCCCTATGTAAAGAAATATAAGAGCATTGATATAAATGCTCTTATATTTCATTATTGGGATACTACACTCAGAGAAAGATCACTAGCATTTTTGTTTAGAGGGAACAATCAAAAGTGGACAAAATTGCATCATTTTTCTTCTGGCCATTTGCTTCCAAAATTGGAGATGAACTTTAGTAATTGAACTGGCATGATATGTATCAATTCTAACGAGCCATTTGTCTATTTTGTGGGATTGCGATTCATCCTTGCACATTGGGAGGATATATATGGTAAAGAGCTCGTACTGTTCATACATTGAATTTTGGAGAGCACGTTGGTTCTCCGTTTGATATCCAAACATGTGCATACTTATGAGGGAGAGAAATGAGCTTTGACTTTGGATTCATATAATATGCATTGTAGCCCGTGACAATGCACGGGCATTATA
The DNA here is from genome assembly GCF_002162155.2 of Triticum dicoccoides. Classification (NCBI taxonomy): domain Eukaryota; kingdom Viridiplantae; phylum Streptophyta; class Magnoliopsida; order Poales; family Poaceae; genus Triticum; species Triticum dicoccoides. Next base: position 347,262,727 of record NC_041387.1, on the reverse strand, counting down.
CTAGTTTGTCTAAAAAACGAGGAGCTCCTACTCCGCGCCATCCAGCCAACTGGCGCTCACAGCAGCGTCTTGCTGGGCCGGCCCACGAGCGTGTAACGCCAGTGAACAAAAATTCCTGGAAAAGTTGCAGCACACAGGATTCAAACTCGCGCCTTTGCGTTCTAAACACACTCAACTAACCACTAGAGCTACTTAGTACTCCCTCCGTCCCAAAATATAAGAACGTTTTTAACATTAGCATAGCGTCAAAAACGTTTTTATATTCTGGGACAGAGGGAGTACTTGTGATCAGAATGACCTCGACAATAATTAAGGAGAATACAGGCTGCCTAGTTCGAAAAAACTGAAAGTTCACAGATTAAGAAAAGTTTGCGTTTTTTTTCAAAAAAGAAAAGGCTCAAGTATTCATAAAAGTTCACAAATAATGAAAAAGTTCACGTGAAACAAAAAAAGTTCAAGAAAATTGAATAAAGTACACTATTTTGAGAAAAAAGTTCACGAATTTGAAAACAATTTCAGCAATGTTTTAAAAAAGTTCATCATATTGAAACAAGTTCATCGTTTTTGAAAAAGGTTCATCGAATTTGAAAAAAAGTTCATCGGATTTGAAAAAGTTCATCGATTTTGAAAAAGTTCGTTGATTTGGAAAAAAGTTCATCCAATTCAAAATAAGTTCATCGAATTTGAAAATAAGATTATCGATTCTGAAAAAGTTCATAGATTCTAAGAAAAGTTCATCAAATTTGAAAAAAGTTCATCTATTTGGGAAAAATGTCGATGGATCTGAAAAGTTCATTGAACAAAGAGGAAGGAGATATTTTTTTCCTGATCGTACAAAGAATAAAAAACAGAAGAAAGAAACCCCTTAGAATAAGAAAAGGACGGAAAAAGGAAAAAGGAAAAAAAAGAAATAGAAAAAAGGGAAGAAACTAAGAAGAATACGTGGAAGAAGCACTACCTGAGCAGCTAATACGGGATGGTGAAATGGTTTGTGCTTCGCATCAGCAATTGTGAAGTTGCAGGATAGAATCCCAGTGACCTTGCTTGTTATTTTTTGGGTGTACAGCAGGGAAAAAAAGGGGAAATGGGCCAAGCCCAGCTAAAGCAGCTGCAGGCACCCGTTAGCAGAATACACATTAACAAACGCGTGCAGCGTTAAATAGGAAATGCCTAAAAAATGTGGCTTTTTCCCCTTTTGAAAAAGGCACGTATCTAGTTCTTCTTGAAAGAAAGAAAAAAAATATCACGTGCCGATCAAATCATAACCAAGTATGATGCCTAATAGCAACTCTATCAGAGTCGCCGTATCGGATAAAATGGGTACTCTACAAAAGTGCGTGCCTTCGGATTGCCGTAATTTATGGGGCGCGCTCCATATACGGCTCGCGAGAGTTTATATTTGAAGGTTGTGGGCGTTGGTATAGAGCGCATGTCATCCACAACCGGGCACGCAGACATTAGTCCCTATGGTTGTCGCTTCCGCCACTGTCAATGTCGCACACGCATTTCCATCGGAAAGAACGTCAAATAATGGTCGCCACGTTTCAGACCCGTTTCAGACCCGCACGCGGTAAATCTGCCCCGGTTTCTTGTCGGAGCGCGCCACTTCACGGGTATATAAAAATCCCCATTGTTGTCATTGGAATCTAATATTTACTTCTTTCATATCAATAATTGTACCAATCATTCTAAGAAAAGGTTTACCAAGAATAATAGGACATGAAAGATTGCAATCTATATCAAGAACAATAAAATCTACGGGCACATAATTCCTATTTGCAACAATAAGAACATCATTAATCTTTCCCATAGGTTTCTTAATGGTGTAATCCGCAAGGTGCAAGTTTAAAGAGCAATCATCAAATTCACGAAAACCTAACACACCACACAAAGTTTTTGGAATCATGGAAACACTAGCACCCAAATCACACAAAGCATAGCATTCATGATCTTTAATTTTAATTTTAATAGTAGGTTCCCACTCATCATGAAGTTTTGTAGGGATAGAAACTTCTAATTCAAGTTTTTCTTCATAAGATTGCATTAAAGCATCAACGATATGTTTAGTAAAAGCTTTATTTTGACTATAAGCATGAGGAGAATTTAACTCGGATTGCAACAAGGAAATACAATCTATTAAAGAACAATTATCATAGTTAAATTCCTTGAAATCCAAAATAATGGGTTCATTGCTATGTAAAGTTTTGATCTCTTCAATCCCACTTTTACCAATTTTTGCATCAAGATCTAAAAACTTTGAATCATTGGGATGCCTTTTAACTAAAGTTGACTCATCTCGAGTCCCATCATTATCAAGATTCATATTGCAAAACAAAGATTTAATAGGGGACACATCAATCACTTTTAGATCTTCATCATTATTTCCTTCTATCCCTTCCGGTTTGGCGGCCATCTTATTGACTAAGGTGGCCTGCTTATCAGAAATTTGGGCTATTAAGTTTTCAAGAGGAGAAAACTGAGATTTCAAACCATAAAATTCCTTAGACATATCATCAAGCTCTTTTTTCATGTATTCCATAAAGCTTTTTTTGTTCTTTAAGCTCGTTTCTAAAGAAATTATTATGCTCAAATTGTAAAGTCATAAAGCTTCTAACGTTGTTTTCGATTTCTTCCAACCTTCTAAGGTGAGGATCAACGTTTTTAGGCAAGGCCATCAGGGCAAACAGGCACACAAGAAGCAAGCGAAAAAGAGGCGAACGGAAAAGAGACGACGAATAAAACGGCAAAGGTGAAGTGGGGGAGAGGAAAACGAGAGGCAAATGGCAAATAATGTAATGCGAGGGATAAGAGTTTGTGATGGGTACTTGGTATGTCTTGACTTGTGTGTAGACCTCCCCGGCAACGGCGCCAGAAATCCTTCTTGCTACCTCTTGAGCACTGCGTTAGTTTTCCCCTTGAAGAGGAAAGGGAGATGCAACAAAGTAGCGTAAGTATTTCCCTCAGCTTTTGAGAACCAAGGTATCAATCCAGTAGGAGGCTACACGCAAATCCCTCGTACCTACACAAACAAATAAGAACATTGCAACCAACGCGATAAAGGGGTTGTCAATCCCTTCATGGCCACTTGCAAAAGTGAGATCTGATAGAGACAATAATAAGATAAATATTTTTGGTATTTTTATGATATAGATTGAAAAGTAAAGATTGCAAAATAAAATAGATCGGGAACTTATATGATGGAAAATAGACCCGGGGGCCATAGGTTTCACTAGTGGCTTCTCTCAAGATAGCATAAGTATTACGGTGGGTGAACAAATTACTGTCGAGCAATTGATAGAAAAGTGCATAGTTATGAGAATATCTAGGCATGATCATGTATATAGGCATCACGTCCGCGACAAGTAGATAGAAACGATTCTACATCTACTACTATTACTCCACACATCGACCGCTATCCAGCATGCATCTAGAGTATTAAGTTCATAAGAACAGAGTAACACATTAGGCAAGATGATATGATGTAGAGGGATAAACTCAAGCAATATGATATAAACCCTATCTTTTTATCCTCGATGGCAACAATACAATACGTGCCTTACTGTGTTGGAAATATGCCCTAAAGGCAATAATAAAATGGTTATTATTATATTTCCTTGTTCATGATAATTGTCTATTGTTCATGCTATAATTGTATTAACTTGAAACCGTAATACATGTGTGAATATATAGACCACAACATGTCCCTAGTGAGCCTCTAGTTGACTAGCTCGTTGATCAATAGATGGTTATGGTTTCCTGACCATGGACATTGGATGTCATTGATAACGGGATCACATCATTAGGAGAATGATGTGATGGACAAGACCCAATCCTAAGCATAGCACAAGATCGTGTAGTTCGTTTGCTAAAAGCTTTTCTAATGTCAAGTATCATTTCCTTAGACCATGAGATTGTGCAACTCCTGGATACCGTAGGAATGCCTTGGGTGTGCCAAACATCACAACGTAACTGGGTGGCTATAAAGGTGCACTACGGGTATCTTCGAAAGTGTCTGTTGGGTTGGCACGAATCGAGACTGGGATTTGTCACTCTGTGTGATGGAGAGGTATCTCTGGGCCAACTCGATAATGCATCATCATAATGAGCTCAATGTGACTAAGTAGTTAGTCATGGGATCATGCATTACAGAACGAGTAAAGTGACTTGCCGGTAACGAGATTGAACGAGGTATTGGGATACCGACGATCGAATCTCGGGCAAGTAACGTACCGATTGACAAAGGGGATTGTATACGGGATTGCTTGATGTGAGGCCCGAATAATCAAGCTACAGTAATCCCACGCTAATCATGCCATGACACCTCGGTTACTGATGCTATCCTCACAATAATTCGAAACCGTTCGAAATTCAAATTTAAATTAATGATAACAATAAAAGTTTTCAAAAATTAAAACAGAATTGTTCGGTGGTTGTCGAATATTACAAAGGAAATTATGGTGCAACAAACACATTTTTATAAAATGACTAAATGGTTTAAAATGAATTTGAACAGAAAAGAAATAATAAAGAAAATACAAAAGAAAAAAAAAGCAAAACAAAAAAAAGGAGAAACCCCCCTGGGCCGTGGCCCAACTAGGCCAACCCACCGGCCCCAACCGGCCCACCCCGTGCCCCATAACCTCCCCCCACTCCCCCACACACCCACCGACACACCCCCACACCCCCCGCAAAATATCTCTCCCCCTCTCCCCGATTGGATCGGGATCGAGGGAGGAGGCCCTCGTCGCCGTCCGTCGCCGCCAGGACCGCGCCGCCGCCCGGAGCTCGCCGCCCCACGCCA
>NC_041387.1:347250286-347257599 GCF_002162155.2 Triticum dicoccoides | reverse complement strand
AGCCGCCTGGCTCGCCGCCGTCCTGCTCCCCGCCGGCGACCGCCCTCGCCCCGCGGCCATCCCCTGCGCCCGGGCGGGCTTCGCCCCGCACGCGCCCGCTACACAGCCGCCCGTTTTGGTCCCCTGGGCCACTGACCCATGGGCCCCACGCCCCTTTTTTTCTCAAAAAAAAAATAAAGTAAATAAATAAAAAGTTAATTAATAATTACAATAATTAATTAATTAAGGATTTAATTAAGTTAATTAATCATATTTAGATTAATCTAATTAGTAATTAACCTAGTCAAATAACTAAACTAATTAAACCTAATTAATTAGTCTCAGACTATGACAGGTGGGTCCTACTGGACCCACCGGTCAGGTTGACTCTGGTCAACGGACCGTTGACCGTTGACGTCACCTCTACATCATGCTGACGTCACCAGGCACTGTTCTGGATAATGCTGAATTAAAATAATTAAATAAATCCTAAAAATGAATTAAATCTTTTAAAATCAATATAAAATAAACCGTAGCTCGGATGGAAAACCTTTGTACATGAAAGTTGCTCAGAACGACGAGACGAATCTGGATACGCAGTCCGTTCGTCCGCCACACACCCCTAACCTATCGAACCCGCAACTTCCCCCCTCCGGATCCTCTGCCCGAAAACACGAAACACCGGGGATATTTTCCCGAATGTTTCCCCCCTTAATCGGTACCACCTCATACCACGCTAGGGCACGCCTAGCATCGTTACTTGTCTTGTCATGCATCGATATGCATCTGTTTACATGGTATTCATTGTTTCTTCCCCCCTCTTCTCTCCGGTAGACTACGAGACCGACGCTGCTGCTGCCCAGTTCGCCTACGGAGTTGACGACCCCTCTCTCTTGCCAGAGCAACCAGGCAAGCCCCCCCTTGATCACCAGATATCGCCTATTCTCCTCTATACTGCTTGCATTAGAGTAGTGTAGCATGTTACTGCTTTCCGTTAATCCTATTCTGATGCATAGCCTGTCATTGTTGCTACAGTCATTGATACCTTACCTGCAATCCTAGATGCTTAGTATAGTATGCTAGTTTATCATTATTGGCCCTACATTCTTGTCAGTCTGCCTTGCTATACTATTGGGTCGTGATCACTCGGGAGGTGATCACGGGTATATACTATACATACATACATACTATACAGATGGTGGCTAAAGTTGGGTCAGCTCGATGAGTACCCGCAAGTGATTCTGATGAGGGGGCTGAAAGGACAGGTGGCTCCATCCTGGTAGAGGTGGGCCTGGGTTCCCGACGACCCCCGACTGTTACTTTGTGGCAGAGCGACAGGGCAGGTTGAGACCACCTAGGAGACAGGTGGGCTTGGCCCTGTTCGGCGTTCGCGGATATTTAACACACTTAATGAGATCTTGGTATTTGATCTGAGTTGGCTACGAGCCTATACGCGCTAACCATCTACGCGGGAGTAGTTATGGGTATCCCGACGTCGTGGTATCAGCCGAAGCACTTCAGACGTCAGCGACGGAGCGGCGCGCGCCGGATTGGACTGGAACGCCTACTAGGCTAGGTCTGCTTCCGGCCGCCCTCGCAACGTGCAAGTGTGCTATGGGCGATGGACCCAGACCCCTGTGCGCTTAGGTTTAGACCGGCGTGCTGGCCTCTCTGTTTTGCCTAGGTGGGGCTGCGACGTGTTGATCTTCCGAGGCCGGGCATGACCCAGGAAAGTGTGTCCGGCCAAATGGGATCAAGCGTGTTGGGTAAGTTGGTGCACCCCTGCAGGGAAGTTAATCTATTCGAATAGCCGTGATCTTCGGTAACAGGACGACTTGGAGTTGTACCTTGACCTTATGACAACTAGAACCGGATACTTAATAAAACACACCCTTCCAAGTTCCACAGACAACCCGGTGATCGCTTTTCCACAGGGCGACGAGGGGAGGATCGCCGGGTAGGATTATGCTATGCGATGCTACTTGGAGATGCTACCTGGAGATGCTACTTGGAGATGCTACTTGGAGGACTTCAATCTACTCTCTTCTACATGCTGCAAGACGGAGGCTGCCAGAAGCGTAGTCTTCGACAGGATTAGCTATCCCCCTCTTATTCTGGCATTCTGCAGTTCAGTCCACTGATATGGCCCTTTACACATATACCCATGCATATGTAGTGTAGCTCCTTGCTTGCGAGTACTTTGGATGAGTACTCACGGTTGGTTTTCTCCCTCTTTTCCCCTTTCCCTTCTACCTGGTTGTCGCAACCAGATGCTGGAGCCCTGGAACCGGACGCCACCGTCGACGATGATTCCTACTACACTGGAGGTGCCTACTACTACGTGCAAGCCGCTGACGACGACCAAGAGTAGTTAGGAGGATCTCAGGCAGGAGGCCTGCCCTCTTTCGATCTGTATCCCAGTTTGTGCTAGCCATCTTATGGCAACTTGTTTAACTTATGTCTGTACTCAGATATTGTTGCTTCCGCTGACTCGTCTATGATCGAGCACTTGTATTCGAGCCCTCGAGGCCCCTGGCTTGTATTATGATGCTTGTATGACTTATTTATGTTTTAGAGTTGTGTTGTGATATCTTCCCGTGAGTCCCTGATCTTGATCGTACACATTTGCGTGCATGATTAGTGTACGATTGAATCGGGGGCGTCACAAGTTGGTATCAGAGCCGACTGCCTGTAGGAATTCCCCTTCCACACTCTTTGGCCGAAGTCGAGTCTAGACATTGAAAACTGTTTTACTAACATGGATGTGCAGCCCATGGGCCCACGTCGCCATTTGGCTGGTATTAGGATCTTTTACTCCTCGTCTATACTCTGGGACTCTGATCTCTCTTCTATTCGGGTTTAATGAGTTTAACTAAATCTAACATTAGGATCTTGTGATCACTTTCACCCGGAGAGCCCCTTATTACCGATGATCGTCGGCTGCACCAGAAGATTTTGAAGATACTCTCTGATGTTCTCTCGAGACTCTGTGTCCGTCGCTTTTGCAATCCCCTACCACCGATACATCCATATGGATAAATGCTTACACATGTCCTTACTTTCAGTCCCAGCTGCTCTTGTTATTACAAGATGCATCGAATTATTCTTTGACTTTTAAGAATCTCTTGAGCCTTATGCCTTACAAATCTTTGCCGCATGAATACCCCTACGGATAATTCCTCGCACTTATCGAGTATCCGCTCATTCCCAATTGTTCATGTGTTTCATAAAATTCTTCGAAATACTACTCGATCTTACGAAAATCCTCAACATGCTATTGCTCTTGAAATTCTTGCTTGCTTGCATTATGGTTAATCCCATAAGTCTAGTAATCTTATTGGCATCCTTTGTCACTATTATTTTGAGTACATTAATTTGATATGTTGCGAATGCTCGCAATCATCAAGCAATAGAATTCTTCCCTTCAGCCCAGACTTCACTCCGGACATGAGCTGGTTCTGGACCAAACTAATTGTCGTCAATTGTGCCTCTGGTCTATCCAACTTATCCATCCTTGATCAGAGTGTCTGCTTCTGATCCCTTGTTTTGGAAATCATAATTCCTTTGGTTATCTAAGCATCGAATTATTCAGATGTTCTATAATCTGATGCCCGTGCATTCTTTCTCCCTCTGGTTGAGTATCGATACTCACATTAGCTCCGTTGTGGATCGCTCAATCCATTGTTGGATTTCATCTGACATTGTCCTTCATAATTAATCATCTTGTGAGTTCTTTCTCCGATACATAATGCCTTTGGTAAATTGTATCCTCTCCTTTTGCCAACCATGCTCTGCTTTCGAGCTGGTGATAATTACTCTTGAAGCTTGTGGTATATGTTCCTAAGATGCCCTAATGGGTTGAACCTATGCCTTCCTTACTATGTGTGAACTCGGAAGTTTTCACGGGTCATACTCATCTGGTATTTCACCAGGTAAAACTTTCAACACTAATGCCATTATCGAAACGAGAAGTGAATGTAAGGTTATGCTTTGGAGAAGTGGGAGTCGACCTTGAACTTTGTGTTCATGCCCATGGACCCGAGGTGGAACTTATCATGGAAGCTTCTCGTAGTAATAATAATCCCCTTGTTATAACTTCTTCTCTTATCTATGCTTGGTCTTTTGCGACCGTGGTTTCGACCATATTGTTCTTCTTTGATCCCATTTCTTGGACAAGTTTAAGTGCTTGCCTTCTGCAAATGATTTCACTTGTCCAACCTCTATCCCGCTCTACCCTTGAGTATACTCTCTGGTACCACGGGAATATCATGGAACTACATAGCTCCTTATGGGTTCTTCATCAACTGTTATTTCTCACTGATTCCAATTTTCCTGGGTTCTGGGTTGTCGTCAACCGAGAACACTGATAAGTGAATCAATTCCGCACTTCGATTCGATAACTTTAAGTATTCTTCATTGCTTATGAGTTTATTAATCTTTCAAGTCATTGCTAGCCTGATCGGCTATATCATTATCGTGCAACTTTTAACTGTGCTACCTGGCCCCTCTTTCCGGAGCACAGATTTAGATGGTAAGCAAATCTTCCGTGATCTTCCTCATCATATCATTTCTCCTTGAACAGACTTGATTTTGAGTTTGTGTCGTACCCATGGTTCCAATAACCTTTCGCTTCATCATTCCTTTGACTCGATGTCGTCGCTGATTGATTACATCTTCATGAAATCTCTCGACAATTGTGTCGTGATCATCATCAACCTTATGAGCCCTTCCAGGATATCAATTGAATTCATGATGAGAAATACCATCCTTGCCCTCGCTGATTTGTGTTGTCATCGACCACTTTATTGCCTTCCCACCAACACAAGCTTGTTCGTGTTTGGTGTTATACCTTGAGTTCCTAGCTATCCAGCAATTTTTCTTCTTTACCTTGGAACATTACCATCTCTTATGTCCTCAATGTTGTGAGAATTTCACCACCTCTGGAGAATTCTTGATACAAGTGATACTTATCACCATCACCATTCTTTTCTTGGTCACCGTGTTATTTCTAACCACCGACAAATGGACTGTGATGTGTAATTCCAAAATTTCTAGCAACCCTATTGCTTTGAAGTTAATGGTCGGCCGTTCATTCTTAGTCTATTGATTATTGAATCACCATTCCGACAATTGTCGTGCAACCCAACCCATATTTCGGGCGCACCTTTCAACCAATGTTTAATTATGTATGTTTTCCTCGAGCATACCTCACTATAACATTTGATCTGAAAAGGGTTATCTCCTTGTTCAGATAATCGTGGAAATCCATCTTTTGAGATCTCAATGGAATGTCGCTGAGTCCATCAGCCACCTCCTCATTCTCTCCTTGACTTAATGATGAACTCTTGTTCCGGAACTCGCTTCCATAGTTCAGTTCCCAAGAATCTTACAATGTCATCTCGACAATTTGTGTTGCACCTTTTCTTCACAGACATCCTGAGTCTGAGTTATCCTGACACCAATCGGACCTGAATCTCGGTCAGATATGGTGGTTGGGACAACTTTCCAGGAGTTATGATGTTGGTCCTTTGATGACCCAGTAATATGATGTCATGTCTAGCACCCCCCCCTCGGCTGGAGGACCTGTCATTATAATTTCTTTTGCAAAGATAACCATTCTTCTTGGAGAGAATTGTAAGACTTATTTTATAAGTTGCTCCTGATGGATCATTTGCGTATCCAAAGACTGACCCTTGATTGAAACACCATATCATTGCTACCTCGAAGCATGACTATGATACCCCGCTCATCAACAAGAACATTGGAGGCGCGATGCTAAATGTTTCTTGGTCAGATATCCAAACACCATTGTATGGGTAACATCTGGATTAATCACTGCCTCTTTATTTGAATGGTTGGGTACTTGCTCTCCTACCCTGTATGTCATGTTCGGCTTGTATATGGGAAGGATATACTCCTAATAGTTGTGTGTAATCACAATTTTCCTTTCCATTGTTCTGTTTAATCTGATAATCACGTTTTCCTTTCCATTCTTTTGTTTAACCTTTCCTGTAATCTGACTTAACTGAGCAGAGGTAATTCCCTGCTTCGGTAAGCACCTTGTTGTACCACTCTGTCTATAAGACCCTGTTACTATTGTTGATGACATCCCGATAACCACCGATGGACGAGAACTTTGCCTATTGGTCCGCCTCGTTCAACGAGCAGGAAATGGTTCTCTTCATCCCTTGCCCTTGGTATCACTGTTGTTGCCGACATAACTGACAGGCTACCCTCTGACATACCTCGCTTGCATGATCACGCAAGACGTCTTCACCATCCCTACTTTTAACCCACATGGTGGGCCCATAACCCATAGTTCCACAGGATCAAAACCTGACTCTCCTGTACACCCCCTGTTCCCAAGGTTGTTCCTGGCGCGTGGCCTCGCATGTAATTCACGAGCCACCTTCAGGTCTGATATCGGACACAATACTTATTCCCGTTGCTTTGACACTTTCACGCCCTATAACAGGCATCGAATGATTGCCTGCCCGCTCGAAACTTCCTATGATACCTCCTTACTTTGCTCTCTATATTTTCTTAAGTTTCGATTCGAGAGTTACTTTCCGCCACCTTCCTCGATGTTGTCGACCCTATAGTCAACCTTGCCGAGGTCCGTTCTCCCAGAATGCCCACCCTTTATTCTTTCGTAAGTACGATGGAGTTCCTGAAGAAAGGACGCTAACTTCATCATGATGACCTGAAGCAGAGAAATGAAGACATCAACGAAAGGGATCAACCTCTTCGAAAGAGCAACCAAAGACGAGAAGAATCGTTAGAATTTCGTAACCAGAACTTCCCCCTTATTCCACCTCTTAAATCTCGGGACGAGATTTCTTGTAGTGGAGGAGAATTGTGAGGCCCGAATAATCAAGCTACAGTAATCCCACGCTAATCATGCCATGACACCTCGGTTACTGATGCTATCCTCACAATAATTCGAAACCGTTCCAAATTCAAATTTAAATTAATGATAACAATAAAAGTTTTCAAAAATTAAAACAGAATTGTTCGGTGGTTGCCGAATATTACAAAGGTAATTATGGTGCAACAAACACATTTTTATAAAATGACTAAATGGTTTAAAATGAATTTGAACAGAAAAGAAATAATAAAGAAAATACAAAAGAAAAAAAAGCAAAACAAAAAAAAGGAGAAACCCCCCTGGGCCGTGGCCCAACTAGGCCAACCCACCGGCCCCAACCGGCCCACCCCGTGCCCCATAACCTCCCCCCACTCCCCCACACACCCACCGACACACCCCACACCCCCCCGCAAAATATCTCTCCCCCTCTCCCCCGATTGGATCGGGATCGAGGGAGGAGGCCCTC
>NC_041387.1:347205432-347249169 GCF_002162155.2 Triticum dicoccoides | reverse complement strand
CGGCCCGCACCTGACCATGCCCACAGCCGCCTGGCTCGCCGCCGTCCTGATCCCCGCCGGCGACCGCCCTCGCCCCGCGGCCATCCCCTGCGCCCGGGCGGGCTTCGCCCCGCACGCGCCCGCTACACAGCCGCCCGTTTTGGCCCCCTTGGCCACTGACCCAGGGGCCCCACGCCCCTTTTTTCTCAAAAAAAAAGTAAATAAATAAAAAGTTAATTAATAATTACAATAATTAATTAATTAAGGATTTAATTAAGTTAATCAATCATATTTAGATTAATCTAATTAGTAATTAACCTAGTCAATTAACTAAACTAATTAAACCTAATTAATTAGTCTCAGACTATGACAGGTGGGTCCCACTGGACCCACCGGTCAGGTTGACTCTGGTCAATGGACCGTTGACCGCTGACGTCACCTCTACATCATGCTGACGTCACCAGGCACTGTTCTGGATAATGCTGAATTAAAATAATTAAATAAATCCTAAAAATGAATTAAATCTTTTAAAATCAATATAAAATAAACCGTAGCTCGGATGGAAAACCTTTGTACATGAAAGTTGCTCAGAACGACAAGACGAATCCGGATACGCAGTCTGTTCGTCCGCCACACACCCCTAACCTATCGAACCCGCAACTTCCCCCCTCCGGCTCCTCTGCCCGAAAACACGAAACACCGGGGATATTTTCCCGAATGTTTCCCCCCTTAACCGGTACCACCTCATACCACGCTAGGGCACGCCTAGCATCGTTACTTGTCTTGTCATGCATCGATATGCATCTGTTTACATGGTATTCATTGTTTCTTCCCCCCTCTTCTCTCCGGTAGACTACGAGACCGACGCTGCTGCTGCCCAGTTCGCCTACGGAGTTGACGACCCCTCTCTCTTGCCAGAGCAACCAGGCAAGCCCCCCCTTGATCACCAGATATCGCCTATTCTCCTCTATACTGCTTGCATTAGAGTAGTGTAGCATGTTACTGCTTTCCGTTAATCCTATTCTGATGCATAGCCTGTCATTGTTGCTACAGTCATTGATACCTTACCTGCAATCCTAGATGCTTAGTATAGTATGCTAGTTTATCATTATTGGCCCTACATTCTTGTCAGTCTGCCTTGCTATACTATTGGGTCGTGATCACTCGGGAGGTGATCACGGGTATATACTATACATACATACATACTATACAGATGGTGGCTAAAGTTGGGTCAGCTCGATGAGTACCCGCAAGTGATTCTGATGAGGGGGCTGAAAGGACAGGTGGCTCCATCCTGGTAGAGGTGGGCCTGGGTTCCCGACGACCCCCGACTGTTACTTTGTGGCAGAGCGACAGGGCAGGTTGAGACCACCTAGGAGACAGGTGGGCTTGGCCCTGTTCGGCGTTCGCGGATATTTAACACACTTAATGAGATCTTGGTATTTGATCTGAGTTGGCTACGAGCCTATACGCGCTAACCATCTACGCGGGAGTAGTTATGGGTATCCCGACGTCGTGGTATCAGCCGAAGCACTTCAGACGTCAGCGACGGAGCGGCGCGCGCCGGATTGGACTGGAACGCCTACTAGGCTAGGTCTGCTTCCGGCCGCCCTCGCAACGTGCAAGTGTGCTATGGGCGATGGACCCAGACCCCTGTGCGCTTAGGTTTAGACCGGCGTGCTGGCCTCTCTGTTTTGCCTAGGTGGGGCTGCGACGTGTTGATCTTCCGAGGCCGGGCATGACCCAGGAAAGTGTGTCCGGCCAAATGGGATCAAGCGTGTTGGGTAAGTTGGTGCACCCCTGCAGGGAAGTTAATCTATTCGAATAGCCGTGATCTTCGGTAACAGGACGACTTGGAGTTGTACCTTGACCTTATGACAACTAGAACCGGATACTTAATAAAACACACCCTTCCAAGTTCCACAGACAACCCGGTGATCGCTTTTCCACAGGGCGACGAGGGGAGGATCGCCGGGTAGGATTATGCTATGCGATGCTACTTGGAGATGCTACCTGGAGATGCTACTTGGAGATGCTACTTGGAGGACTTCAATCTACTCTCTTCTACATGCTGCAAGACGGAGGCTGCCAGAAGCGTAGTCTTCGACAGGATTAGCTATCCCCCTCTTATTCTGGCATTCTGCAGTTCAGTCCACTGATATGGCCCTTTACACATATACCCATGCATATGTAGTGTAGCTCCTTGCTTGCGAGTACTTTGGATGAGTACTCACGGTTGGTTTTCTCCCTCTTTTCCCCTTTCCCTTCTACCTGGTTGTCGCAACCAGATGCTGGAGCCCTGGAACCAGACGCCACCGTCGATGATGATTCCTACTACACTGGAGGTGCCTACTACTACGTGCAAGCCGCCGACGACGACCAAGAGTAGTTAGGAGGATCTCAGGCAGGAGGCCTGCGCCTCTTTCGATCTGTATCCCAGTTTGTGCTAGCCATCTTATGGCAACTTGTTTAACTTATGTCTGTACTCAGATATTGTTGCTTCCGCTGACTCATCTATGATCGAGCACTTGTATTCGAGCCCTCGAGGCCCCTAGCTTGTATTATGATGCTTGTATGACTTATTTATGTTTTAGAGTTGTGTTGTGATATCTTCCCGTGAGTCCCTGATCTTGATCGTACACATTTGCGTGCATGATTAGTGTACGATTGAATCGGGGGCGTCACACTTGAATCCTTGACATCGTGGTTCATCCAATGAGATCATCGTGGAACATGTGGGATCCGACATGGGTATCCAGATCCCGCTATTGGTTATTGGCCAGAGAGCTGTCTCGGTCATGTCTGCATTATTCCCGAACCCGCAGGGTCTACACACTTAAGGTTCGGTGACACTAGAGTTGTTATGGGAATTAGTGTGCAGTTACCGAATGTTGTTCGGAGTCCCGGATGAGATCCCGGACGTCACGAGGAGTTCCGGAATGGTCCGGAGGTAAAGATTTATATATGGGAAGTCCTGTTTTGGCCACCGGAAAATGTTCGGGATTTTTCGGTATTGTACCAGGAAGGTTCTAGAAGGTTCCAGAGTGGGGCCCACCTGCATGGGGGGACACACATGAACGTGGGTAGTGGGGGTAAGGCCCCATACCCCTGGTCAAGGCGCACCAAGATCCCCCCTTAGAAGGAATAAGATCATATCCCGAAGGGATAAGATCAAGATCCCTAAAAAGAGGGATAACAATCGGTGGGGAAGAAAATGATGGGATTTATTTCCTCCCACCTTTCCCAACGCTCCAATGGACTTGGAGGGCAAGAAACCAGCCCCCTGCACCTCTATATATAGTGGGGAGGCGCATGGGAGCTTCACCCTTCCCCTGGTGCAGCCCTCTCCCTCCCCAACACTTCCTCCTCCTCCGTAGTGCTTGGCGATGCTCTGCCGGAGAACTGCAAGCTCCACCACCACACCGTCATGCTGCCGGAGCTCTCCCTCAACTTCTCCTCTCCCCTTGCTAGATCAAGAAGGAGGAGACGTCCCCGGGCTGTACGTGTGTTGAACGCGGAGGCACCGTTGTTCGGTGCTTAGATCGGATTCGGTCGCGATCTGAATCGCTTAGTGAACGACTCCATCGACCGTGTTCTTGCAACGCTTCCGCATCGCGATCTTCAAGGGTATGAAGATGCACTCCCCCCTCTCTCGTTGCTAGTCTCTCCATAGATTGATCTTGGTGATGCGTAGAAAATTTTGAATTTCTGCTACGTTCCCCAACAGTGGCATCATGAGCTAGGTCTATGCGTAGATTCTATGCATGAGTAGAACACAAGTAGTTGTGGGCGTTGGTTTGTTCAATATGCTTACCGTTAATAGTCTTATCTTGATTTGGTGGCATCGTGGGATGAAGCGGCTCGGACCGACCTTACACGTACGCTTACGTGAGACAGGTTCCACCGACTGGCATGCACTTGTTGTATAAGGTGGCTAGCGGGTGCAAGTCTCTCCCACTTTAGTCGGATCGGATTCGATGAAAAGGGTCCTTATTAAGGGTAAATAGCAATTGGCATATCACCGTTGTGGCTTTTGCGTAGGTAAGAAACGTTCTTGCTAGAAACCCATAGTAGCCACGTAAAACATGCAACAACAATTAGAGGACGTCTAACTTGTTTTTGCAGGGTATGCTATGTGATGTGATATGGCCAAAAGAATGTGATGAATGATATATGTGATGTATGAGATTGATCGTGTTCTTGTAATAGGAATCACGACTTGCATGTCGATGAGTATGACAACCGGCAGGAGCCATAGGAGTTGTCTTAATTTATTGTATGACCCGCGTGTCATTGAAAACGCCATGTAATTACTTTACTTTATTGCTAAACCGTTAGCCATAATAGTAGAAGTAATAGTTGGCGAGACAACTTCATGAAGACATGATGATGGAGATCATGATGATGGAGATCATGGTGTCATGCCGGTGACGAAGGTGATCATGTCGTGCCTCAAGATGGAGATCAAAGGCGCAAGATGATATTGGCCATATCATGTCACTTTATGATTTGCATGTGATGTTTGTCATGTTTACATCTTATTTGCTTAGAACGACGGTAGCATAAATAAGATGATCCCTCATTAAAATTTCAAGAAAGTGTTCCCCTAACTGTGCACCGTTGCGAAAGTTCGTTGTTTCAAAGCACCACATGATGATCGGGTGTGATAGATTCTAAAGTTCACATACAACGGGTGTAAGCCAGATTTACACACGCAAAACTCTTAGGTTGACTTGACGAGCCTAGCATGTACAGACATGGCCTCGGACCACAAGAGACCGAAAGGTCGAACATGAGTCGTATAGTAGATACAATCAACATGGAGATGTTCATCGATGATGACTAGTCCGTCTCACGTGATGATCGGACACGGCCTAGTTGACTCGGATCATGTATCACTTAGATGACTAGAGGGATGTCTATCTAAGTGGGAGTTCATTAGATGAACTTAATTATCATGAACATAGTCAAAAGGACTTTGCAAATTATGTCGTAGCTTGCGCTTAAGTTCTACTGTTTAAGATATGTTCCTAGAGAAAATTTTAGTTGAAAGTTGATAGTAGCAATTATGCGGATTGGGTCCGTATACTGAGGATTGTCCTCATTGCTGCACAGAAGGCCTATGTCCTTAATGCACCGCTCGGTGTGCTGAACCTCGAGCGTCGTTTGTGGATGTTGCGAACATCTGACATACACATTTTGATGACTACGTGATAGTTCAGTGCCTAATGTTAAACGGTTTAGAATTGAGGCAGCGAAGACATTTTTTGAAATGTCGCAGAACATATGAGATGTTCCAAGAGCTGAAATTAGGATTTCAGGCTCGTGCCCACGTCAAGAGGTATGAGACCTCCGACAAGTTTCTTAACCTGCAAACTAAGGGAGAAAAGCTCAATCATTGAGCATGTGCTTAGATTGTCCGAGTACTACAATCACTTGAATCGAGTGGGAGTTAATCTTCCAGATGAGATAGTGATGGTTCTCCATAGTCACTGCCACCAAGCTATTAGAGCTTCGTGATGAACTATAACATATCAGGGATAGACATGATGATCCTTGAGCAATTCGCGATGTTTGACACCGCGGAAGTAGAAATCGAGTAGGAGCATCAATTATTGTTGGTTAGTAAAACCACTAGTTTCAAGAAGGGTAAGGGCAAGAAGGGATACTTCATGAGACGACAAATCAGTTGCTGCTCTAGTGAAGAAACCCAGGGTTGAACTCAAACCCGAGACTAAGTGCTTCTGTAATGAGGGAACGGTAACTGAAGCAGAACTACCCTAGATACTTGGTAGATGAGAAGGCATGCAAGGTTGACAGAAGTATATTGGATATACATTGCATTAAATGTGTACTTTACTAGTACTCCTAGTAGCACCAGGGTATTAAGATACCGGTTCGGTTGCTAAGTGTTAGTAACTCGAAATAAAAGAGCTACAGAATAAACGGAGACTAGCTAAAGGTGAGATGACGATGTGCGTTGGAAGTGTTTCCAAGGTTGATGTGATCAAGCATCGCCAGCTCCCTCTACCATCGAGATTGGTGTTAAACCTAAATAATTGTTATTTGGTGTTTGCGTTGAGCATAAACATGATTGGATTATGTTTATCGCAATACGGTTATTCATTTAAGGAGAATAATGGTTACTCTGTTTATTTAAATAATACCTTCAACGGTCTTGCACCTAAAATGAATGGTTTATTGAATCTCGATCGTAGTGATACACATGTTCATGCAAAAAGATATAAGATAGTAATGATAGTACCACATACTTGTAGCACTGCCACTTAAGTCATATTGGTATAAAACACATGAAGAAGCTCCATATTGATGGATCTTTGGACTCACTCATTTTTGAAAAGATTGAGACATGCGAACCACGTCTATTGGTATATACGCATGAAGAAACTCCATGCAGATGGATTGTTTGGACTCACTTGTTTTTGAATCACTTGAGACATGCAAATCATACCACATGGGCAAGATGACTGAAAGGCCTCGTTTTCAGTGAGATGGAACAAGAGAGCAACTTGTTGGAAGTAATACATTTGATGTGTGCAATCCAATGAGTACAGAGGCACGCAGTGAATATCGTTATGCTCTTACTTCACATATGATTTGAGTAGATTCTTAGTATATTTACTTGATGAAACACAAATCTGAATTATTGAAAGGTTCAAGTAATTTCAGAGTGAAGTTGAAGATCATCGTGACAAGAGGATAAAATGTCTATGATATGATCATAGAGATAAATATCTGAGTTATGAGTTTGGCACACAATTAAGACATTGTGGAAATTGTTTCACAACTAATACCGCCTGGAACGCCATAGTGTGATGGTGTGTCCGAACATCATAACTGTACCCTATTGGATATGGTGCATACCATGATGTCTCTTATCGAATTAACACTATCATTTATGGGTTAGACATTAGACACGACCGCATTCACTTATAGGGCACCACACAATTCCATTAAGATGACACCGTATGAACTATGGTTTAGAGAAACCTAAGCTATCATTTCTTATAAAGTTTGGGGCTGCGACGCTTATGTGAAAAAGTTTCAGGCTGATAAGCTCGAAACCAAAGCGGATAAATGCATCTTCATAGGACACCCAAAAATAGTTGGGTATACCTCCTGTCTCAGATCCGGAAGCAAAAGGGATTGTTTCTAGAATCAGGTCCTTTCTCAAGGAAAAGTATCTCTCGAAAGAATTGAGTGGGAGGATGGTGGAGACTTGATGAGGTTATTGAACCGTCACTTCAACTAGTGTGTAGCAGGGCACATGAAGTTATTCTTGTGGCGCCTACACCAGTTGAAGTGGAAGCTGATGATAGTGATCATGAAACTTGGATCAAGTCACTACCAAACCTCGTAGGTCGACAAGGACGCGTACTGCTTTAGAGTGGTGCGGTAATCCTGTCTTGAAGGTCATGTTGCTAGACAACAATGAACCTACGAGTTATGGAGAAGCGATGGTGGGCCCAGATTCCGACGAATGGCTCGAGGCCATAAAATCCAAGAGAGGATCCATGTATGAAACCAAAGTATAGACTTTGGAAGAACTACTTGATGGTCGTAAGGCTGTTGGGTACAGATGGATTTTAAAAGGAAGGCGGACAATGATGGTAAGTATCACCATTAAGAAAGCTCGACTTGTCATTAAGATGTTTTCAGACAAGTTCAAGGAGTTGACTATGGTGAGACTTTCTCACTCGTAGCGATGCTAAGAGTCTGTTGAAATTATATTAGCACTTCCTGCATTATTTATGAAATCTTGCAGATAGGATGTCAAAACATTGTTTCCTCAACAATTTTCTTGAGGAAAGGTTGTATGTGATACAACCAGAAGGTTTTGTCAATCCTAAAAGATGCTAACAAGTATGCAAAGCTCCAGCAATCCTTCTAAGGACTAGAGTAAGCATCTCGGAGTTGGAATATATGCTTTGATGAGATGATCAAAGATTTTGGGTTTATACGAAGTTTATTGGAAACTTGTATTTCCAAAGAAGTGAGTGGGAGCACTATAGCATTTCTGATGAGTATATGTTGTTGACCGGAAATGATGTAGAATTTCTGGAAAGCATATAGGGTTATTTGAAAAGTGTTTTTCAATGGAAAACCTGGAATAAGATACTTGAACATTGAGCATCAAGATCTATAAGGATGGATCAAAAATCGGTTGATAGTACTTTCAAATGAATACGCACCGTGACAAGATTTTGAAGGAGTTCAAAATAGATCGGCAAAGAAGGAGTTCTTGGCTATGTTATAAGGTGTGAGTATTGAGTAAGACTCAAGACCTGACCACGGCTGAAGAGAGAGAAAGGACGAAGGTCGTCCCCTATGCTTTAGATGTAGGCTCTACAGTATGCTATGATGTGTACTGCACCTGAAGTGTACCTTGCCATGAGTCAGTCAAGGGGTACAAGAGTGATCCAGAAATGGATCACAGGACAGCGGTCAAAGTTATCCTTAGTGACTAGTGGACTAAGGAATTTTTCTCGATTATGGAGGTGGTAAAATAGTTCGTCGTAAAGGGTTACGTCGATGCAAACTTTGACACTAATCTGGATGACTCTGAATAGTAAACCAGATTCATATAGTAGAACAGTTATTTGGAATAGTTCCAAATAGTGCATGGTAGCTGCATCTACAAGATGACATAGAGATTTGTAAAGCACACATGGATCTGAAAGGTTCAGACCCATTGACTAATAACCTCTCTCACAAGCGAGATATGATCAAACCCCATGGGTGTTGGATTCATTACGATCACATAGTGATGTGAACTAGATTATTGACTCTAGTGCAAGTGGGAGACTGTTGGAAATATGCCCTAGAGGCAATAAT
The DNA here is from genome assembly GCF_002162155.2 of Triticum dicoccoides. Taxonomy (NCBI): domain Eukaryota; kingdom Viridiplantae; phylum Streptophyta; class Magnoliopsida; order Poales; family Poaceae; genus Triticum; species Triticum dicoccoides. The sequence continues at coordinate 347,240,334 of NC_041387.1, read as the reverse complement.
AAAATGGTTATTATTATATTTCCTTGTTCATGATAATTGTCTATTGTTCATGCTATAATTGTATTAACTGGAAACCGTAATACATGTGTGAATACATAGACCACAACATGTCCCTAGTGAGCCTCTAGTTGACTAGCTCATTGATCAATAGATGGTTATGGTTTCCTGACCATGGACATTGGATGTCATTGATAACGGGATCACAACATTAGGAGAATGATGTGATGGACAAGACCCAATCCTAAGCATAGCACAAGATCGTGTAGTTCGTTTGCTAAAAGCTTTTCTAATGTCAAGTATCATTTCCTTAGACCATGAGATTGTGCAACTCCCGGATACCGTAGGAATGCTTTGGGTGTGCCAAACGTCATAACGTAACTGGGTGGCTATAAAGGTGCACTACGGGTATCTCCGAAAGTGTCTGTTGGGTTGGCACGAATCGAGACTAGGATTTGTCACTCCGTGTGACGGAGAGGTATCTCCGGGCCCACTCGGTAATGCATCATCATAATGAGCTCAATGTGACTAAGTAGTTAGTCATGGGATCATGCATTACGGAACGAGTAAAGTGACTTGCCGGTAACGAGATTGAATGAGGTATTGGGATACCTACGATCGAATCTCGGGCAAGTAACGTACCGATTGACAAAGGGGATTGTATACGGGATTGCTTGATTCCTTGACATCGTGGTTCATCTGATGAGATCATCATGGAACATGTAGGAGGCAACATGGGTATCCAGATCTTACTGTTGGTTATTGGCCAGAGAGCTGTCTCGGTCATGTCTGCATGATTCCCAAACCCGTAGGGTCTACACACTTAAGGTTCGGTGACACTAGAGTTGTCATGGGAATTGGTGTGCAGTTAACGAATGTTGTCTGGAGTCCTGGATGAGATCCGGACGTCACGAGGAGTTCCGGAATGGTCCGGAGGTAAAGATTTATATATGGGAAATCCTATTTTGGCCACCGGAAAATGTTCGGGATTTTTCGGTATTGTACCGGGAAGGTTCTAGAAGGTTCCGGAGTGGGGCCCACCTGCATGGGGGGACAGAACGTGGGTAGTGGGGGAAAGGCCCCATACCCCTGGTCAAGGTGCACCAAGATCCCCCCTTAGAAGGAATAAGATCATATCCCGAAGGGATAAGATCAAGATCCCTAAAAAGGGGGATAACAATCGCTGGGGAAGGAAATGATGGGATTTCTTTCCTCCCACCTTTCCCAACGCTCCAATGGACTTGGAGGGCAAGAAACCATCCCCTCCACCCCTATATATAGTGGGGAGGCGCATGGGAGCTTCACCCTTCCCCTGGCGCAACCCTCTCCCTCCCCAACACCTCCTCCTCCATAGTAGTGCTTGGCGAAGCTCTGACGAAGAACTGCAAGCTCCACCACCACGCCGTCGTGCTGCCAGAGCTCTCCCTCAACTTCTCCTCTCCCCTTGCTGGATCAAGAAGGAGGAGACGTCCCCGGGCTGTACGTGTGTTGAACGCAGAGGCACCGTTGTTCGGTGCTTAGATCGGATTCGGCCGCGATCTGAATCGCTTAGTGAACGACTCCACCGACCACGTTCTTGCAACGCTTCCGCATCGCGATCTTCAAGGGTATGAATATGCACTCCCCTCTCTCTCGTTGCTAGTCTCTCCATAGATTGATCTTGGTGATGCGTAGAAAATTTTGAATTTCTGCTATGTTCCCCAACATACTGCCCCTGCTGTCACTGGGAAAGGACACCGGAAGATTGAACCCAAAGCTAAGCACTTCTCCCATTGCAAGAAAGATCAATCTAGTAGGCCAAACCAAATTGATAATTCGAAGAGACTTGCAAAGATAACAAATCATACATAAAAGAAGTCAGAGGAGATTCAAATATTGTTCATAGATAAACTTGATCATAAATCCACAATTCATCGGATCTCGACAAACACACCGCAAAAAGAGTTACATCGAATAGATCTCCAAGAAGATCGAGGAGAACTTGAACTTTGTATTGAGATCCAAAGAGAGAGAAGAAGCCATCTAGCTAATAACTATGGACCCTAAGGTCTATGGTAAACTACTCACACCACTACAAAAAAATACACTTCCGTGATGATACATGTTTGTCACAGTAGGTCGCATTTTTTGTCATGCATGTACATCCATGACAAATTTATGACAGAATCAAGATAGTCATACCTGTGCTGTCGTAGAAGTGTTCCATGACATTACCAAAATTATCATCACGGAAGTGTCCACTTCCATGACGATAAATCGCGCGTCACAGAAGTGCTTTTGTCAAGGGTGACCGACACGTGGCATCCACCGTAATGGAACGCCGTTAAGCTATCGGGTCGGGTTTTGGATCCGATAACCCGTTAACAGCCCCGACCAATGGGGATTTTCCATGTGTAAAATCATCATTGGCTGGAGGAAACATGTGTCGGCTCATCGTTGGGACAGATGGCATCCACTCATTGGACGGAAGGCGCCTATGATACGTCGACACGTGGCACGGCCCAACAGAGGCCCATTCCTGTGAAAAGGCCAACCCAGTAAAAATTAGCAGGCCAGCCCATATAAGGCCTACTTATGTCATGTCTATTTAAGCCCACGACCCATACAAGATGTGCCAATTCGGCCCGTCAACGGCCCGTTAAAGATTTGACACCATTGCAGCCCATCGTTAGTTCGAGCCCGTTAACAACCCGCTATATATTTGGGCTCAATATCGGCCCGATGAGATTTCAGCCTGTTAACAGCCCATTAGTGGATGGGCCAATTTTCAGGATGTACATCTTTCGGCCTTTTTGCGACCCATTTAAATGTTGGGCTAGTTTTCGGCCCGGTGTGTCTTCCAGCCTATTGACGACCCATAAATCTGATGGGCCATTTGTTGTCGGACCTGAGTTTCAGCCTTTTAGTGGCCCATTTAAGTATTGGGCCAATTTTCTGGCCCGGTGTCACTTTCAGCCTGTTGACGGCTCATAAATCAGTTGGACCATTTGTAGTCAAACCTGAGTTTTGGCCTTTTAGCGACCCATTTAAGTGTTGGGCCAATTCCTGGCCCTGTGTGCCTTTCGGCCTGTTAACAGACCATAAATGAGTTGGGCCATTTGTAGTCGGACCTTAGTTTTGGCCTTTTAACAGCACATGCCCTTCATGGTCCAATACCAGCCCGATTTCTCTTTCGGCCTGCTAAAGGCCCACAACACAGTTGGGCCATTTACAATACGACCTGACTTTCGGCCTCTTAGCGGCCCATGGTCTTCATGGTCCAGTACAAGCCCGCTGTCTCTTTCGGCCTGCTAAAGGCCTACAGTATAGTTGGGCCATATGTAGCCCAAACTTAGTAACGGCCTGTTAACGACCCGTGAAATAAATTGGGGCCACCTGTTGTCCGCTTCGATGTCGGCCTGTTAACGACCCGGGAGGTAAGAGGGCCGACCATTAACTTTCAGCCTAGAAACGCTCCATTAACTTAATGGGCCCACTAAAGTTCGTACATGTCTTTAGGCCAAATTAGATAATTTGAGCCCATTACAACGAGCAATTATGCACAGGACCAAAGCCGATCACGCAAAGGTACGGCATACAGGGAATAACGTTGCACATCCAGCATATATTACAGGAAATTACATCCACTGGGCAATCAAAGATTGATGCCACTGTAAATAAATGAGCAGAACCTAACCATCTACAACGTCACAATCTGCAACCTCAACACAGATGACGCCCATAAGCATGTGGGCAAGTTCTTTCTGCTTTGCTACAGTCTCTGAAAATATTGATCAGTTGTTGTGTCGCACGACTCTGCACCTCTGATACCATTTCAATCATTGCTTCAGCCATTAATTGATTCACAAACATACATTTATTCCGTTGCATTCGAGACAGAGGATACTGAATAGATTCAGATGGCGATTTTGGCAGGCTTGTATTATTGATAGTGGAGAGTGTCTCGACCACTGCATCATAACATAAATTAGGACGGGAACCAAACATATTAATCATGAGTTATTGCCATATTACCTGGCCTAGATTTACTAGAAAGAAACAATAGGGTTGCCTTGCTATTTTCAGAGTTTGTCTTCTTATCTTCAGCAGCCTGCACAAAATTAACACACTAGCATTGCTATCATTGGCCAAGTCAGATAATAGGAAAGCAACATTGACACAACGAATGTTTGGGCAAATAGCCTACACCAAATTAACACAATATGGCACAACTATCATCAGCCAGGTAAGGTAGTATGAAAGCAACATTGACACAATGAATGAATGGGCAACCAGAGAAGCACTACATTCAGTAATGTGCGTGATATGAGATAGTACATTCATGCAGCTCAGTATGCAAAACTACCAGGCAGTTTTCCTTACAAAATCAACATTGGCGCCTTTAACATTTTGCTACAACTAATTTTAGATCAGATAAAGGTTAGATTCACGCCGATTAAAAAATACATGTTGATGTAAAAATATAGTGATATACAACAGGTACTTACATCAGCATTGGAGCACAGAGAATTCCCGCAAGATATTTTCCTCGAATACGATCCCAATGGAGGAAGTCTTCTATCGTTTAACCTTATTTTCTAAAAGAGAGATGGGTAAGAAACATGTAGAAAATATGATCAGTATGCTATAAAATTTCATGATGCGAGGATATGCACACGCTTCTTAGAATGGAGTTGATATTCTTTTGCTGGACTGGAGCGGACTAGTTCTTTGGCCACTGGAATCTGCTTATTATCAGTGGGAGTTGGGTTTCTCTGTGCTGGAGCAGTATCTATGAAAAATAGAGTTGGTTTATTATCTCCTGGCGTTTGGATCTTTTGCAAAGACCTGGTTTGTAACCCTTCAGATTCTAACATAGTCGTCTTCCCCTTGCATGCCTTGTATAGAAGAATGGTGCTTTAATTATAAAACATGCTACAACAGAGAGATGGAATAGGTACTGAAGAATAGAAAGGCATGACATATTGACATGTATTCCCTCCATCCGGAAAAAATGGACGGGTCTAGGCGTATTTCAGTTCTAGATACATCCACTTTTATCCATTTCTGCGACATTTAATCCGGACAGAGGGAGTATGATGTAAGAGTTGGGGATACGACAGGACAACACAGTAGAAAAAACACTAAAAAACCCACTGCAGAACCAAAGTATTCAAACCCACTGATATGAGATAGTACACTCATGCAACTCAGAATGCAAAACTACCAGGCAGTTTTCCTTACAAAAATCAACATTGTGGCCTTTAATCATACATTTTGCTACAACTAAATTTAGATCAGATAAAGGTTGGATTCACGCCGATTAACAAAATATATGCTGATGTAAAAATATAGTGATATACAACAGGTACTTACATCTACATTGGAGCATAGAGAATTCCTGCAAGAATCTTTCCTCATAAACGGTACCATTGCAGAAATTCTTCTATCTGTTAAGCTTATTTTCTAAAAGAGAGATGGGTAAGAAACATGTAGAAAATATGATCAGCATGCTATAAAATTTCATGATGCAAGGATACGCACACGCTTCTTAGAATTGAGTTGACATATTTTTGTTGGACTGGACTGGACTAGTTCTTTGGCCACTGGAATCTGCTTATTATTAGTAGGAGTTGGGTTTCTCTGTGCTGGAGCAGTATCAATAAAAACTGGAGTTGGTTTATTATCTCCTGACATTTGGATCTTTTGCAAAGGCCTTGTTTGTAACCCTTCAGATTCTAACATAGTCGTCTTCCCCTTGCATGCCTTGTATAGAAGAATGGTGCTTTAATTATAAAACATGCGACAGCAGAGAGATGGAATAGGTACTGAAGAATAGAAAGGCATGACATATTGACATGTATTCCCTTCATCCGGAAAAAATGGATGGGCCTAGGCATATTTCAGTTCTAGATACATCTTTTTTTATCCATTTTGGCAACATGTAATCCGGACGGAGGGAGTATGGTGTAAGAGCTAGGGATACGACAGGACAACGCAGCAAAAAAAAACTAGTTGAATGTAAAACTATATGCTAGCGGAATACGTACAGAAATAACTAAGGCAACATACACGTGTATGATTGGGAAAATAAGATGGCATTGCAACAGAGCACTAGAACAACACTTCAATGTAAAAAAACATGGTATGGCAGACAGATGAAGTACATACTGATGAATAACAATGCATAAGATATTCAGAAGCATGATGTCCAAATTAAGCAGATGGCATTGTGATAGAGTAGAATGACATTACTTGAATTTGAAAACATGTTATCATGAATGGAATAGGTATTGAAAAACAGGAAGGCATGACATATTTACATGCATGATCAACATGCTAAGCACATGGCATTGCAACAGAGTAGATACACTCCAGGACATTATATGCATGTTGTACCCATATCATAGACCAAGTTAGAGCAAGGAGCTTGTGGGGCGAAGAGGATTCATCATCTTTCTACAAGTCTTCTGAAGAACTGCCTTTACATGTTCCATCATATTGGGTATCATTGACATCAAGTTTATTGGCCTTTACATTGCTCCGTGAGGTTCTTATGGATATATCAGTGTGTGCAATTATATCTGACATGCATGGAAGACAACTAGTAGTTAGATTTATGTAAATGAGTGCCTGTAGGAGACGACATAAATAGTAGGACTGGGGTTAACTAGCAGCAACAGGTCTCATAAACTAAAGGGAGAACACAGATGAAAGCTACAGAATATGTATCATTTGTACTTGAGATTAACTAGATGGCACACAAAAGTATTAAAGAACAACATAGGTAATACTAGAAGTGGTATAATACTATAATCACCAGCCTGTGGGATAGCATTGGCTGATGGATGATAACTATGGAACAGCGTTACCTAAAGAACAAGTATCTTAGCTGAACTATGGAATAGCGTGAACTCCTGAACAAGACCCGTAAGAGATCAGCATGAATATACAGTGAAATGTGATGATCTATTTTTCGTGCTTAGATGAATAACAAAGCCATAAATGTTGCACACAAGTAAGATGAGGGTACAACCTATCTGGCTGCCATCCATAGGAGTGAGCATCATGTGCTGACTTGTCGATGGCCCTGCAGTTGTTGTGGCTGTCCATGTCGGGCACGCGCATTCGATGCAGGGAACTGTTGAGTGGGGACTGTAGCTCCCTTCTGGTGTATGCTTCCCTTGTTGGAGCAGCTGCGGTGAGTCGGAAGACGGTGTGTCTGAAGATGCAGATACCGCATAATGTTAAGAACAACATATGTCTTTGATCCGAAGAAATACACTAAGAGATCAACAGCAAGGTACGAGAGTGGTCACACATCTGTTGACTGAGGACTAAATTGGGTCACACGATTTTATTTTATTTTGGTACTATCCGATCTACGCCGGGTGGCTTGATGGCCATCTTGTGCCTCCCGGCTGACACTGTTCGGAACCTTCCCCGAAGAGCCAGCGACCAACGACAGAGCAGCCTGCCTCCGCCGTCCGTAGCCCCGGCCAAAACCCCGCTCCCCGCCGTTCGATGAGTGGTTCTTATCCCCCGCCCTAGATCAGCTCGAGGAGCTCAGCTTTGAAGCTAGACAATGTCGCTCTCTACCGCCGTCCGTGCTCCGCCTCACGCCAACGCTGCGCCGCGCCAGCTTCAGCTCCTGCTATCTTTCCCGGATTAATGGCGCGCCCGCCCTTCTTCTCTCTCAACTCAAGCAGCTCGACCTCTTCGACGTTGTCATCTCGAAGAAGGCTATGGAGCACCTGCTCCGCAGCTGTACTGCGCTCGTGTACCTTCGTCTTGAGCAGATCCACGGGTTCATTAGCCTCCACATCGCCTCGACGAATCTCCAATGGATTTATGTGTCTTGCTGGCCCCGCAACAAGACATCAATTGGGAAGAGATCACTCCAGCTGTTCCACGTTATGGTCATTGAGAATGCGCCTTTCCTTGAGAGATTGCTTGTATCGGATCTAGAAGGTCCAACAAAAATCAGCGTCATTGATGCGCCGAAATTGACAGCGTTGGTGTACTCGTTTGCCAAATTCTCCGAACTCTTTATTGGATCCGTAATCGTTCAGGTACAACACTCATCTTCTTCTCCGTCTTCTTGAAATTCACATTTTAAATTTCTTCTTGATGTATTTACGACCATCTTCCAGAAAATGATTCCCACAAGCTTGACCCAGTCCATGCGCACAGTGAAGATCTTAGCACTAAAATCTATTGGCCCCAATCTGGATCAAGTTGTTGGATTCCTTACATGCTTTCCATGCACGGAGAATCTACTCATCGAGGTGAAACTCCTTTCCTATTAGTAAACGGTAATCACAACGTAGCTCAATTTTTTTGCAATTTTCCCAAATTACGATGACAAGTGTAGTGTTCAAAACTACATCTATGCACTGCACCGAAAGAAATGTTTTTAGTATTTTCTCTCACATGATCACCTGCATCATTTTTATGCTGTACTACTATAGTAGCCTAGGCTAGTCATAGTGGAAAGTAACTTAGACTACTCCAGTAACTCTATGATTACCCTAATGGCAAGTACTACCTCCGTCCTGGTTTACTCTTCCAATTTTGTAGTATCAAAATTTGACCATAGATTTAACTGACAAAATGTTAATGCATGTCACTAAGAACTATATCGTTGGATTCGTATTTGAACATAATTTCAAATGGTGTAATTTTTAGTGACATGCATTAGCATTTTCTTAGGTAAATCTATGGTCAAAATTTTATACTAAATACGAGGTAGTATTCCCTCCGTTGTCTTACATTTGTTTAGATATGGATGTATCTAACACTAAAAATGTAACTAGATACATCCGTATTTAGACAAATTTAAGACAAGAATTTTGGGACAGAGGGAGTACAAAAGTGGGCTATGTAGGCCAAAACATGTGCCAAATTCACTTGTGATGCATTTGGCATCGATGCCCCTCCATTGCTCACCTGGTGCCCCAATCTGGATCACCTACTTTGCTCCGGTGCCAAATTAACCCACGCAATGAAAAAACACTGCGTGGGAGAGAGAGAGGACTGAGGCAATAAAAACACACTTGTTTGGGAGAGTGAGAGGCTGGTGTAGTTGGTTTGATTGATTTGTTTATACATGTGGGTCTGTGTGCACAGCGGTGCAAACTCTCTCACATCGTGAGAGCAGTGCCAAAATCTTTTGATTTAACATCGATGCGTATTATGTGGCATACTTTTGTGAAATATGTCATCGGCCACATAGTGGAAGGCAACAAATGCCCAAGCTCTTCACGTGCTCCTAGTTAAATGAGAGGAAACAGAAAGAGAGAGAGAGGGGGGGAGAGAGAGTGAAAAAAATATCACTAGCCAGCCAACCCTATCGTATGAGCGATGATATTGGTACCTCTTGATGACACAACAATCTTATGCAGCCAACTGCTCTAATATGTTCTCTTCTTTTGCAGATAAAAAAAGACCCGAAAGTGAAAAATGTGCTGCACTATAACAATCTCATCGAATGCCTTGATCTCCATCTTACAAAAATTGATTTGATCGACTACCGAGGCAGCACATCTGAGATTAAATTGGCCAGGTTCTTTGTTCTGGAGGCAAGTGTGCTCAAGGTAATGAGGTTTGGTGTTCTCTGGCGCAACAATGAATGGCGTGCTGATCACCGCAAGCGTCTAAGCCTAAATGACAAAGTCTCCGCAGAAGCCGAATTTGTTTTTGAAACATCAAGTGGCCAGAGACTGGAAAACTTATTTGCCCATTAGTGACTTGTCAGGGCGGTGGATTTTAGTTTGTACAATAACGCTGCATCCACCTAAAGTAACAAAAGTTCTTACGTAAACTTCCTAGTAATTCCCTCTTCCTAGGTGCAGCATTACTCCTAACATTTGTAATATCAATTTGAAACTTGTAATATTGCTGTGTCCTATTCCTGCATTTTCAAAATCCTGCGAATCAAACAGGTCCTGAGTTGGTGATGATGTTGTGCCTCCCATCTTTCACCAATAGACGTCGGATCTAGATCTGATGCATACAAACCAAGCTTCTCCATTTTTGCAAAAAGAGGCCCGCACTTGTTCCCTATTTACAAACAACTCCTTGTCTCTCACAATCAGCCTTATCTCCTCCCCACCACATCTAGAAGGCCGTGGAAAAATCTGGCGCGACGGCCACTGCCGGAGCCGTCCACCCCCAATCTTGGTGTTCCGTGCAATGCATGGGCATGTATGCACGGGAAATTATGTCGAACAGGGCTAGTTGTAAGCAGGCTAGCTCTACAGCCATGATGATAGTGACTACAGACGGTGAGGCTGACTATGGTATGCCGAACACGGCACCTATACTCAGGTGTCATCTCCGGCGCAGGGTCTTGCCACTTCACTGTGAGGAGCAACACGTAATAATTTGACAAACGGGTAGTACAGTGCTAGTACTCATAGGAGTACTACATTGGTAGTACTACTACTAGTACTAGTAGCACCACCGTCTGGATTTAGGAGTACTACCACGTCCATCTGGATTTTAGTATTTGACTAGCAATGGCCCTGTTTGGATCATGGGGTCAGAGTTAGTTTGGGTTAGTTGGGGGCTCAAATAACCCAAAAGTATCCAAACAAGGAGGGTTAGAGTGGGTTAGTTCCATCTAACCCAAGTATCCTGGTGGAGAGGTGCTTATTTGGGTTAGAGTGGGTTAGAAAATAACTCTAACTCTAACTATGTTAGAGTATCCAAACAGGGCCAATATCTAGTAATGCATGTCACAAAAAATGTACTACTCCCTCTGTAAATAAATACATGGTGTTTTATTCCTATCGGCGAGAGAACTTAATGTTTTCTTGCTAACTAGAGTCTTAATAGGATTACATGCAATGAACTAAACACTGCATGTCATGTTTGGTAGTCTCAAGTCATTGAAAGCATGCACGGCCCACATCTCTCATTGGTTGATATGTCACGAAATAAGAAACAAGGAGGGAGTTAATTCACCATGCCTAAGTGTTTTGGGATTATTTGGTTTTCGTAATATGACTTGCACAACATTTTTGTTTACATGCATTAACATTTTATTAGTTAAATCAAAGGTCAAAACTTGGCGCAAAATGCAAAGGGGACCAATAAACCAGTAAACATCAAACTTCTCTCGTTTGGCCCCAACTAGAGGTCCGGTGAGATGACTATACTGCACCGTCACGGAGGGGGGCGCAACTTCATTGACTTATGGCAACTGCCTTTGGGTGAATGACATGTGGGCCCAGGGGGTGGCTGGCCCACCTATCACATAGCCAAAGGCAGGTGCAGTAGAGGGCCGAGGAGTAGTACGAAATCCTACGCACCTATGCATGCTAACCAAGGGCAAGAGTGATCACTCGAATCGCAAGATCAGTTGACTACTACTACCTCCATCCTGGTTTATTAGTCTCCTTTGTAATTTGTGCTAAATTTTGACCAAAGATTTAACTAACAAAATGTTGATGCATGTCAACAAAAGTTATATTTTTGGATTCATATTTGAACATAGTTTTCAGTGATATAATTTTTAGTAACATGCGTAAACATTTTGTTAGTTAAATCTATGGTCAAAATTTGACACGGATTACAATGGGGACCAATAAACCAGGACAGAGGTAGTAGAAGCTAAGCTAGACCCATGGAGGCGATGAGCACGAGCATCAGCTGGCTGTGCCAGATGGTCCACAACGCCGGCCTGCGGCCCGACAACGAGGAACGTCTCCAGGTAGTATTGCTTGAGGCCGGCAGGGCGAGGGGCCGCTTGGACGACAACTTCATCTCCTTGTTCGACGAGGTCCTCGTCGGTTTCCTCGACAAGTTCACCATCGTCAGGAAGCTCGCGGATGACTTTGACGTAAGCCTCCAGCCGACGTGCCCAGGCTCTGCGATGCCCGCCACCCTCAACGGCCACTATGGTGACAACCTCTTTGATGCACTGGTGGCCCTGCGACTGCCTGCCGTCGCGCCGGAGAATGTCCACCTCGAGGTCGCGCTCGCCGTGCAGTGCCTGGCGCAGCAAGACACCATCGACATAATCACCCACGTCTACGCGCATGCAAGAGGAGGACGGTAGGACGCTAGCCTTCTTGGACCGCAGGGCAACCTTGGACGGCACTGTTCAAAAGCACGTTGAGCTCGCCGCCAACACCGCTGCTCCTCACACATCGGTTGGTGACCCGGCACACTAGGGCATGAGGATGTCGTTGATGGATCCGTATGTATTTTTATCTTTCCGTCAAATCCATGTAGTAGTATATGATGCTACAGTAATTATCTTACCTTTCGCATCAACTTCATAATTTTCGTACGTACTCCATGCATGAACGGCGCCAGAACCAAACTTCTCATTACTCTAGGCAAAATCGTTATTTTCTATCTATCGATCACGCCATGGAGCAGAACCAAATTTTACAAGTTATGAGTTCAAAAGGAAAAGCCTGCCGTGTTCGCGTCGCACCCCCACACGGTTGGTCCGGCACGCCTCTCAAGCGAGAATGCGTACGGTGTTGCATTTTCACTTACAAGTGGGACCATAGTTGAGCAAACCGACTATCGGCAAACCCCCACCCCGCCCACCGCGCGATGGCTGAGAAAACAGGAGGGAGAAGGGATGGCTGTAGCACGGACTCCAAGAAAATTGGTGTCGGATGGGACTCGTGTGGGTGGCGTGTGCCGTACTGCTAGACATGAATGCTAGTTATGGCCCATGCCACCCCACTATATCGAGCCGATATCGAGGTACGTAGAACAAATTTCCTGCAGTCCGTGCTCAACACTCCTCTATCTCTCTTCTCAGCCAGCCAGCGAACGGGCGGAGCCCATTGTCTGTTTGCTCACATGCGGTCCTACATGTCAGTGAAAATGCAAGCGGACCCACTGAACCTGCACATCTTTCACCTCGACGTGTTGGTGATGAAAAACAAATCCAAGAAAGATCTTCGGTGGCCGCTTTTGGAGTTACTCAAGAGTAGTAAGATTCTATTTATAGTTTAACCCAAGATGCACATCTCGTGGCTTCAACTTATCAACTACCACTCTATTTTCTTTCATGACACGACCTGGATGCTGGATGTCCCACGTGTCGGCAAAAGGAGGAAGAACCCGACCAAATCTTTGGTTGTGCTCTCGGATTAGACTAGTTGTGCGAACTTAAATTTTTTATTGTGTACTCCCTCCGTTCCAAAATACTTGACTTCCATTTGTCCAAAAATGGATGTACCTATATACTAAAACATGTCTAGATACATATATATTTTGACAAATAGAAGGCATGTATTGTGCAATGGAGGGAGTAAAATGGATGCAAGTTTTTGTATTGGGAAGAAGAGTACATCCATATATTGATAGAGCGCAATTTAGTAGATGTTCTACCACTTTTAGCTAGCACAGAGGCTATAGATGAGATTAGTGCACTTGTTGATACTCCTACTTGGTATGCGTGTTGCTGCTTAGATGCAAAGAAAAACGAACCGGAGGGAGTACTAGAATAGAGGCTAGACATGAGACTAGATGCGAGGAAGCAACATCTACTTCTTTACACTCGAAGAAGAAAGAAGCACGCAAGATCGAGCCTCCGCAGATCAACAATGAATGCATCAAGAAGGCACTAATCCAACTTACAAGAGTAGTAAAATGTATTCTTGTGGTTCTTGTTTTCTTTGGTCTTGCTTTTCTAGTCAAAATTATCATTGGAGTTCGTGCAAAACGGAGGTCCGTTTGGGGTCGTGCGTTGCAGTTGGCCTTACAAGTGGGACCGCAGTTAAGGAAATCGACTATCGACAAACCCCCACCTCGCCCGCGGCGTGATGGCCGAGTTAGAGAAACGATGAGGTTGAAGAGATTGCTCTAGCACGGACTCCAAGAAATATGGTGTCAGATGGAAGTCGTGCTGGTGGCGTGTGCCGTACTCCTGGATGTGAATGCTTGTTCTGGCCCATGCCACCCTACTACTCCTACTACTTACTAGTATATTAGTAATACTAGTGTCAAGGATTCGAGGTGCTAGTTATGTAGTACAGTATGGCTATAGTAAAAACACCCGCACAACGCGCGAAGCATGTGAAGCTAGTACAAATAGTGTACTACTATTGTTGATTGGGCACATTCGATAACCTGTTGCAATGCACGTACAATTATGTATTCGGAATATTTTTTTTGCCTCATCGCACCACTCACTCACAGAAGCAACTCGAAAGCCATTCATAAATTTAGTAAGTTTATCACAGGGATATCATTTTATTACATACAACAGGTCATCAACCCACATCGACAACGAGGATACAATATAAATACTAAAGTTTTCACCACACAACAAATAACAAGCAATTAAATGAACTTCAACTCAACCATTCCTTGGCGTTGGAAACACTTGCTTTGAACCACAAGTGATTCTGTAGGACGGGCCATCCATTGTCGATCTGGAGACCAACGCAGGACTGATCATCCAGGCTGAAGCAGCCTACTATATCAGTACCAGGGTAGGGAACCACCCAAATGTCCGAGGTATAGACACAGTTGCTTCTCATAAATGGTAGTAGCATTGTGTCAACAGCAGTTGGATCGCCTTTCACCATCATTGGATAGTTTTGTCCAAGGAAGAGCGAGTTTTCTCCAAGACTATCAATTCTATACCAGGGAGAAGGAGTTGGCGCTAGCACACTAGTATCCATCCCGAATACCATGCAACGGGTGTTGGAATAGGTCCGGAGAGTGCGACCATGGGAGACTACACATGCTTCCTTAGCAGTAACATCATCAGTGGGCTGTATACACACGAGAAGAGGTGATCCATCAGAATTAGTTGCCAGGCGCCAAATAGTATATGGGCGCTGCTCGTCCTCATGCTCGTGATCATCACCATCATCATCTCCCCCTTGGTTATAAAAATCTTCAAGTATAGGTGGTGGAATGTTCACAGGACCTTGGAAACACAAGAAGAAGGTTAATTAGTAAGGCTGGCCATAGTGTGGGTAACATAAGTAGTATCATGCACTTGGGACTCGCAAACATGCTTATGTGGCAGGCAATTAAGGAAGAGAGAGATGGTTATAGTAACATAGGTAGATATCGTAACATAATAAATGTGATGCTACTATTTGTCATGCATGGAAATAAATGAGACCACCTATGATACTAATCTAAGATACTATGCACTATAGAGGTAGTAACATAAACTAGTAACATATGCATGTTACTAGTCTAAGTTACTCCCCACTATGACCAGCCTAAAGGGAAACTTGCTAACCCGCATGCATGTGGATGAAACAATTATAATTACGGTGGAAGGAAAACGTACCGAAACAATGTGGATGCCATGCAAAAACAGTGCCACTAGTGGTGGCAGCAAACACAAGGCCCTCGTATTGAATTGCATCACAGTACTCATCCGTGTACAAAAACTGATTTTTGAGCAATATCCATCCACTCAAACCACTGAGGACGGTAACAAGCTTGTCGAAGATAGAAACAACTTCATAGTTGTTGTAATTCCAAGAGCGGTTGGGGACTCGAGAAATTGCTATCTTCCGTAGAAGACAGTCACCATGATTGTATTTGAACGTGCGTACAATACCGGTGTGCTCAACCTTTGGGCAGTCTGCTGAGATTTTTGGAAGTGGAACCCGGTCACGAGTGTACACATTCACAAGTTCCCACTCGCAGTTGGACCCAATGTAAATAACCCAATCTCCATTTGCGCCTGCCCAAGCCTTTCCCTCAAGCGATGGCATCTTAACATCATACATATCATTATCAAGCAGCATCAACTTGCATAGGGCGAGGCCTCCGTCATGACGGCGCCAGTCATCAGGGTCACGGCGAAGAAGATAGGGGAGATCAAACCGCTCCTTGACTCTTGGGTTCCCTGTAATGATGTTATTAGTTGAGTCGAGAATGGGCTTGAATGAACCTGCCATGCTAGCCGAGGTGATGACGTTGCACCGATCAATGAGTTCCTCCACCACGTCATCTTTCAGATCGGGGCAAGAATAACGGGGTCGTTTCTGTCTTGTTCCCTCCATGGAGAAGACGATCGAACAATGGCAGAAGAAAGGGTGAAGGGCTGAAGGAAAATGGAGGGGGAGAGGAAGAGCGTGCGACAACAGTTCCAAATCGAGAGGGAAAGGCGAAGAGTCGATGGACGGTTGCCAGTTTGCCATGGTTCACGAAGGGGCGCCCCGGCCTACACGTCGGTTCAGAAATACTCCTACTACTCGCCGTCGTCTCACTGATATGTGGAACGGGACTACATGTCAACGAAACATGGTGTGTAATTTCTCGTGCAAAATGCGATCTGGCCGCGTTGGCCCGAGGTGCCACATTAGTTATCGGCCATTATTTTTTTAATGGCGTGCCGTTCAGTTTTGAAGCACGACTAACTTGTACTATACGTAGAGAAAATATAAACTACTCTACCACTACTCCACCTCTAGTACTAGTAGTATAAAGAAGATATATAGGCTGGAGCTTCAGCGCTTTCTTGCCAAGGGCTGCCCACTTGCTTCTCACACTACCACCATCTCTCCAGATCTAAAAAAGACGGCCCCTCTCTCCCTCCTCATCGGTGGTCACAGATCTGTCGGGGAAGAAAAGGACGTGCAGCATTGACGCACTCGTCGTCGGCGAGCGAGGTCACGCACTGACGACAAGGCCTTCCTCTCAGACCTAGCGCCCGCGCGGGATCGCTGCCGTAGTGTGTGCGGAGGACGACGACCACGAGCGAAGCCACATCCCGCCGACCCTCAGGTATGCTACCTCTTTTCGAACCATACCCTTGTTCTATTTCCCCATCTAGCACGTTGTTGCATGTGGATCTTTTTCCACTCCACCATCTTCCCAATTTGCTATCCTCTGCTGTGCTGGCCACGCAGACGAAAACCATAATTTGCACTATTAAAGGAAATCCTACTTCATGCAAACTAATGCATGTCTGGGTTGAATAAGGAAAGGAAGGGAGACTGTACTGTCCAAGAGAGTAGGCATCGAACCCGCATCTAGGTTGAAAAGGGGAAAATCAGTAGCTAAGGAACGAGTCTCGTGTCTCTTGGTTGAAGAAGGGTAGAAAGGCATGACAATGCAATAGAGCCCAGGTCGATCGGTTTGTTGTCCTCACATAGGAAAAAGGTGGCTAAAGAGAACAAAAATGGGACGTAATCCACATATGCTGCCTGGATATTTGTTGCTTTGGGCAACCATACCTCCCTCACCACTCTGCGTCCGTGGAGGTACATCGTACTGGTGCGTCCACTGTCCAAATGGGCCTCCCATGCTCTTATTGCCACTTTTTTTGCTGTTAGTATAACGCCAGCAGTCAAGTCAAGCAATGCTACTACTAAAGTGATGCCACATTTAACTAATGCCGCTCTGAGTCTAATGCCACAGATAAATAAGCAGTGCCATTTAATGTCAATGGATCATTTCAGGGTTAGCTGTTGATTGTGGATGTATTAAAGATATTTCAGCTAAGGCATTCTAATACTGTTGCACAACCAGTATACCAACTATGAAACTTGTTACTACCTTCAGATTTTTGCACTGTTAATGCTTATAGATTACATACCTCACTTTCATGAGATAAGTTAATTTTTTGTATAGTGTCACCAAAATGCCAAGGCGCTGATGTCATTTTATTTTGGTTAAACTGCACAGACAATTATGAAGACAAGAGGAAAGGTCAAGAGTGGGCAACTCCTCCTCCAGCTGTTCTCTTGATTCATTCAATCAAGTTTTTATGTTTGATCGATTATCAAGATTGGGATAGCAATTTTTAAGGTCCCCCCGAGTTTGAAAGGATATTTACCTTGGAGGTACATGGTTTGCAATTTTTTATACTGTCATTAGTTAATAATGCTAGTTACCTTCAGACTTCTGTATTTGGTTTAATGCTCATGCACAACTAGTATACCAATGCTGAAACTTGTTACCTTTACATTTTGTATTGTTAATTCTTATAGAAACCTTCCAGTGCTAGAGTTTAATGAAATCTGTTTAGTAAAACCATTGTACTATACCCTGTAATAAACTAACTACTCTACTGTTGCACTAGCAACTGGATTAGTGTATATTTGTAGTATTCGAATGGTGTTGCATTAGCGTATGGACATAAATAAAGTGTGGCAAGCTTTCCCAGACATGTGCTCAAGAAAACTACTACCTGTTTTTCTAAATACTAGACGTTTGGGTACTTTAAATTGAACCGCGAAAACGTCTTATATTAAGGGACATAGGGTGTAGAGTTCACTCAAATTATCCCGGTAAAGCTAGTCACACCTTTGTTAAAATTAATGTTCATTATGTTATCGGAGGAGGTCTGTATGTTTGTCTCTAATGCCTATCTACTACATACCCGACATCATGATGGAATGTTTAGTCATTTCCTTTTGTACAGTGTCACTAAATTGTCAAGGCGGTGATGGCATTTTATTTTAGTAGAACTGCACAAAATTTGCTTAAAAGAAGAGGAAAGGTCAGGAATGGCTCAGTTTTTCAGAAAAAACTATGTATGCCTTCCTGACATCAGCCGCTGTTGCTTTATTTATTGCTTCAAACAGGTGGTTAGAAACAGTCTTGCTACCTTTTCCCATTAAGAAATTGGAATGCTTATATTTGTGAGTCTATGCTTCAACTAGTGCCACTTTTATAGTAATCACACTTTCAATATCTATGCAAATGGGGATGCTCGATTTTAGTGGAGCTGCACAAAAAGTCCAACTGGTTAAACATTAGGAGCATTTTTTTCCAAACCTTTATATCCAATTGGTGGCACTATGAGTTGTTCATTACGAAGGTACATGGTTTGCTACTATCTTGCTACTCTTTTTGTACTGTCATTAGATAGTAATACTAGTGGTTTGCATGTGAATTTATTGGCAGGGTGGACCTACATTGGAGGTGCAAGACAGGATTCAATGATTGGATGCTCAATTTTGGTCGTATCAATTTCACCTCTTCCATCACTGCGAACATGGTGTGGTATATGTTTACTAGCTGCTTGATATTTGTGCAGACAGAGATGTCTGCCCATTGCTATTTGGAAAACAAACAAAGTGTCCGTAATTTTGGTTGAACTGCACAAGAGAATAGTATAGTCACTTCATGCAGTGCCATTTGAAAATAGACACAAAGATTGGATAGTCACTTCATGGACTGCAGAAAAGTAGTACTGTACTATTTACTAGCCAACGCTAGGTGCTTCATTGCTTTGGTCTGATTATACAATGGGCATCATTTTACCTAAGTTATAGTTTGTATTCTGAAAATAGTCTCGCGGTGTGATCGAGAGAAGACCAAATCATATTGCAGTGGATGTTCCTCCATCATGTGTGGTTCATTCTCATGGTTCCAGCTATTGGTGAAACCACTTACGTTTGCAAGAGGAATTGTAGACTTCACAAACAAATTTGTCTTTCAGTCTGTACTGAATGTTGGCCAAGAGAAGCATCCATGTTAGTAGGAAGAACATATGTTTTCTCTAGATCTTTGCTTTTGGAGCTACATATTTGTATATGATCTGTGAATCATTGAGATGCATTAACATGTTGATCTTATGTATGGGAATCATACTAGTTAGTTTTAGTTGCGACGCAAGATCCGAAGTGGCTGATCTTTGCTTTTGGAGCTACATATTTGTATATGACCTGTGAATCATTGAGATGCATTGACAGTTACTTATTTCTATTCGCTCAGTGTTTACAAGTTACTGATTGATCACTAGCTAGCCTACAAATGCGCTCCTGGCAGTTTTATTTGCGACGCAAGATGCAAAGTGGCAGTTTTTTGAATAAAAATGCCTACCTCTGAAGAATCTGACAAGCTACACTATCAATCCTACACGGATAAAAATGCCTGCCTCTGAAGAAACTAACAAGCTACACCATCGATCCTACACGGATAAATAGCGAATCACGCACGTACTACCTCCTTTCCGGTTTGCAGGGCTCAATTCAAGAAACGACCTACTCGATCCTACACGAATAAATAGCGGATCACGCACGTACTAGTACCTCCTTTCCGGTTTGCACAGCTTAATTCAAACCTCTCACCAACCAAGGTACTCCCTCCGTCCGGGTTTATTAGTCCCGTGAGCAAAGCAGCAAGACCAAGGCATGGCAATAATTAACGGCATGCAGAAGTTTAAGCCTAGTTAATTCCAGCGATTTAAGTGGCTGTATGCGTGCCCTCGGCTGCAACTCGTTGCATGCTGCTTCGCGTACTGCCTGCGAGCGATTCTGAGTGCCTCCATGCAGCCGGCCGTAATTAAGGCAACTAACTGATGCGAAAAAAGATACGCTTTAATTGTTGCGGGCTTTTTAAATCCGTGAAATCATTATTGACAAGGAGGGAGATGATTTGAGTGCACTCGTTTGACCGCCATGCCGGCGTGCGACCCAGACGGGACGGGACGACACAGTCATAATTTCAGTTTCCCTAGTTTTCCACGGCAAGCTGGCGCGCTAAGCCATTATGCATTGAATTCCGATGACCGTCGCGCTACCTTCCCCCTATAAGTACTATTTCCCGGCCTTCTCTTGTGCCACCATGACCCAACTCACCATATCCTCATAAGCCCCCACCGGCCCGACGTCGCTCGCCACGTCCGCCATGCCCCCGCCCGTCCACGGTAGGCGACGCCGGAGGCGGTCACCGCCGGAACTAGTGTTCGGTTTTTCACCGGAAGGCAGACGGAGGGAGGAGGCATTCTATCTGTCTTTAGATGGAAATGCGCAGATCGAGGAGTTGTTGGAGCGCGACCGCATGGTGGAGGAGCAGGAGTTGTTGGAGTGCGACCGCCTGGCGGAGGAGCAGCGTATCACCGATTTGCGCCGCCAGCGGGACATGGAGCAGCAGCGCACCGACGCTCTGAGTCGCGAGCAGAGCGCCCGCAACTGGGCCGACTACATGGAGGCCGGCGCCCGGCAAATAGCCCTGGAGGCTGTCGGGCACGCACGTGTTCGCGATGCCGATTTTTACTACCAGCTCGTCAAGTGGGTTTCCCGCTTGGAAGCCGAAGCTTCGGTGGACCACGCTGGCATGGAAAGGGCCAACGTGCGCGAGCAACGCGCCGTATCGCACCTCTGGCAAGTCCGAGGCGAGGCGCGGGACGCCGGTGCCGGCGTTTAACGTGTACCGCCGACATCGTCTAGTTAGCTAAGAGTAAGTTAGTACTTGTCTAGTGGGAGTAGATAGTTAACTTGGCTATGATGGTTGTCAACGTGGAAGTTCAGTACTCTATATGTGGATCAGACCTGTTACTTTGCTCTGAATGTTGAACTTTCCGTTTGAACGTATGGAATGGGCTGTTATTTTTTAAATGGGTTGTATTTGTCCTCCACGGGTTTAGAGGCTGACTTGTGGGCCTAGCAAGTTGATGCGTACACAATCAGGAGATGATTGTACGTGGAGAGGATGACAGCAGGGACCCGCCAAGGTCATGGCAGTATGCAAGCAAGTGCCTCCTTATTTCAAGCCAATAAAAAAACAACTCCTCCTAGTGGATTTCTGACATCTGGGTCCCATGCCATTGTCAATGTAGTTAATAAACGAGAGAATTGCACAACGAGCGGCTGACACCAGGGACCCAGCAGCTCGCCCAGTTATTTTTGTTTTGGGTTAATTTGATAAATGCCTCCGAGAAATGCCACTGCAATTTCCAAACTTTGAAAAATGCCATTTCATGCCATTTCTAGTGGCATTTTTTGAAGTCTGGAGTGGCGTTTTTCAAAGTTTGCAAACTGCAGTGGCGTTTTTCAAAGTTTGCAAAAATTGCAGTGACATTTTTCAAAGTTTGGA
Organism: Triticum dicoccoides; assembly: GCF_002162155.2. Classification (NCBI taxonomy): domain Eukaryota; kingdom Viridiplantae; phylum Streptophyta; class Magnoliopsida; order Poales; family Poaceae; genus Triticum; species Triticum dicoccoides. The sequence goes on along the minus strand of NC_041387.1, from coordinate 347,218,581 downwards.
AATTGTGGTGGCATTTTTATGAATCGCCATAATTGGAGTGGCATCTATCTAATTTGTTTTTGAGACGGAAGCAGGGTGTCAACTGGGCTGTGCGGGACACTCTGGCGTGTCTAGACAACCTTTTCTTTTATGTTTACCACAGACCAGCCCAGTAGTTTTTTTTTCTTTTTGAAAATGGCTAGCCCAGTTTTTTTATGATTTGTCAAGTAAGTCACTTTATCAGGCCTGTTGGGCTAGACAAGGAGAGCTTCATTCGGTTGGCCGAGAAAATGGCCTATCAGTAATGAGAAATGGGTTGTACATTTTTAAAACATATCAAATCGACAATTAGTTTCAAATACCTTTTTTTTATTTCGAGATTTTAAATTGCATTGATTTTTATGCGTGGACAATTTATTGGATTTTATATTGATATACATTTATTTTTAAAACTAGTCTGAATGTGACTCGAAATTTCGGGATTAAAAACAGTTCAGACCGCACCGACATATGCAAAATTTCGTATTATTTTCTAACCGTGGCCACAATATGGGCTGTAATGCTAACAAAAAGAATATGGGCTCCAAAAAAACCCGTAAGAATTAGCAAATGGGTTGTAAACTATTTGAAATAATGGCAGATGGGCTGTATGATGTTTTCCACATATTTGAGGCTTTCCACAGATGGCCTGTATACTGTCGGATGTCCATCCAACGGCCGTCGTGCTTCTTCAATCTCTGCTCCTCCTGCTCCAGCCGCTCAAACAAGCGCCGGCGGGACTGCCTGCTCCCTCCTCCCCGCGGCCGGCTGTGCTGCCGCACAGGCCTCATCGCCCCACCATACTCCCATCGCTGGCCTAGCTATCCCTCTACTCACCCTCAGTCCCACACATGTTGTTATTCTCCGGCGACGGCAGACGAACCAGTAAACCCTCATACTCCTCCGCGTGGGAAACAACTGCCGAGTATTCCCTAGCTCCATGTCGTTCCCTTCCTAGGCCTCGCCGTCGTCCACTGCCCTGGTGCTCTCGGCGCGGCCTCGTCAACATGGTCAATGAACGACATCCATCGAAAGTGGACTGTACGTGGAGAGGCTGACAGCTGGGTCCACGGCCACACGCAAGGAAATGCCTCCTTATTACGCGCAAAATAATGATTCCTCCACCTGACATCTGGGACCCGCCGAAAGGGCCTCTGTATTTCGCAAAACAAACATTACCGCCACTGACAGCTCGGACCCACCAGCTATATCTTCGCACGCAAGGAAGTGCCTCCTTATTACGCCCAAAAAAAGAATACTCCCCCTGCTAGCTGGGACCCAGTATAGTGGGCCTACTAAGTTGACGGGGACGAAGGGCTTTGTCAACTTAGTCAATATGCACGATTCTAGCTCGACTGACCGTATGATGTCCATCCAACGACCGTAGTGCTTGTTCAACCTCTGGTCTTCTTGCTCCAGCCGCCCAAAGCAGCGCCGGTCGTGCCGCCTGCTCCTGCCTCTCGTGGCCAGCTGTGCTGCCGCGGAGGCCTCACCGCCCCCATACTACTCCCACCGCTGGCCAGGCCATCCCTCCACTCCACTCACCCACACCCCCTGTTATTCTGCGGCGACGACAGCACAGCCGAACCAGTGAACCCTCGTACTCCTCTCCGCGTGGGCATCCACTGCCGCGTCTTCCCCGGCTCCGCGTCGTCCCCTTCCTAGGCCTCGCCGTCGTCCACCGCCGTGGTGCTCTCGGCGCGGCATGGTCAATGTGGTCAACGACCGAATTCCATCGGAAGAATACTGTACGTGGAGAGGTTGACAGCTGGGTCCACGGCAGCCGTAAGGAAGTGCCTTCTTATTACCCGGAAAATAATTATTCCTCCACCTGATAGCAGGGACCCACCGGACGGGCCACCAGTATTTCGTGAAAAAAACGTTTGCCCCTGACTGCTGGGACCCACCCGACGGGCCACCGTATTTCGCGAAAAAAACGTTCCCCCTGCTGTCAGCTCGGACCCACCGGAAGTGCCTCCTTATTACGCACAAAAAAATGAATACCCCCTGCTAGCTGGGACCCACCTTGGTGGGAGGCTGACTTGTGGGCCTACTAAGTTGACGGGGATGGAGGGCTTTGTCAACTTAGTCAATATAAACGATTCTAGCTCCAGTGACCGTACGATGTCCATCCAACAGCCATAGTGCTTCTTCAACCTCTAGTCTTCTTGCTCCAGCCGCCCAAAGCAGCGCCGGTCGTGCCGCATGCTCCTGCCTCCCGTGGCCGGATGTGCTGCCGCGGAGGCCTCACCGCCCCCTACTATTCCCACCGCTGGCCAGGCCCTGCGGTGACGGCAACCTCACACCGCAGTCGAACTAGTGAACCCTCATACTCCTCTCGGCACGGGCTTCCACTGTCGTGTCTTCCCCGGCTCCCCGTCGTCCCCTTCCTAGGCCTCGTCGTCGTACACCGCCTTGGTGCTCTCGGCACGGCAGGGTCAACGTGGTCAAGGAATGAGTTCCATCGGACGTGGACTGTATGTGGAGAGGCTGACAGCTGGGTCCACGGCCGCAGCAAGGAAGTGCCTCGTTATTACGCGGAAAATAATTATTCCTCCACGTGACAGCGGGGACCCACCGGACGGGCCACCGTATTTCGCAAAAAAAACGTTTCCCCCCTGACTGCTGGGACCCACCAGCTACACCTTCGCACGCAAGGAAGTGTGTCCGGGCAAAAAAAACGATTCACCCCTCTGACTGCTGGGACCCACCAGCTACATTTTCGCACGCAAGGAAGTGCCTGACAGTCGGGACCCACCTGGTCGAAGCGTACGTAGCATTATCATTCTGGTCGCGAACGTGTACGTACATACTAGTCGTTGTAGAGGCGCGCACGTGTCGTAGTAGAGGCGCGCACGTAGCATGTACACATACGTACAACGGCCATGGTGCAAGAAAGAAAATACGGCCACATATGTGTACATACGGGCGGGGTCTCGAACGCCTACTCGCGCATACGTATGGCGAGGGCTCGTGTACATGGCTGGGTCGGAACGGAGAAACAACGTCGTCGTCGTGTTCATGGGGAGCCAAACCGGCTGGGTCGGAACGGAATGCGTGGTCGTGTTCATCGGGAGGGCTTTGACGGAACAGGCGATGGAAACGAGGCCTGGCGTACCGCACAACAGAGGAAACGGCCTTGTGTTCGACCGGCCATGTTCGAAATGGGATCCTGTTCATCGGGAGGGGTCTGGCGTACTGCAAAACGGAGGAAATGGACCTCCTACGGTCGAAACGGGGGTCCTGTTGATCGGGAGGGGTGTGGCATACCGCAAAACGGAGGAAACGGACCTCCTACGGTCGAAACGGGGGTCCTGTTCATCGAAGGGGTGTGGCGTACAACAAAACGGGACTCCACAGGATACTGTTCATCTCCACCGTCGACCTCCTCCAGCCTCCACGGGCTACCGTCGACCTCCTCCAACCTCCACGAGCTCCTGTTCATCCAGCCTCCACCGGGCGCTACTCCACCGGCTACTGTTCAACCACCCCTCCACGGGCACCCCTCCACCGTCTACTGTTCATCCAGCTCTCCACACCATGGGGTCCTGTTCAACCACCCCTCCACAGCCACCCCTCCACCATCTACTGTTCATCCAGCCCTCCACACCACGGGTTCCTGTTCATCCAGAGGCAACACCACCGCTCACTGTTCATCCAAACCCCCCCGCAACGCTCACTGTTCATCCAATAATCGGCTTCAGTTAGCAATAGTAGCGAAGGAATCGCTCCATCGGGTTTAGTTAACAGCCATCGATCGATCGCTCGGGTTCAGTAACGCGTAGCCTGCAGTGCAATCGCTGGGGTTCAGTTAGAGCCCAACGCCTCACTTGGGTTCAGTTAGAGCCAATGCCTCGCACGTGTACGAGGGAAACGTGCATCGCTCGGCCCCCGACCTCCCACCGTAACCGGCAACTCCCCGAAATTTTCCTCCCCCTCGCTTCTACCATGGTTTTTTCCGTCATGGACGGCCCAAAGAATGTCATGCAGCTGCGTCTCCGGCCCGCCCAGGACGAAAAGCCCATTTTCTGTCATGATTTTTTATCATAGAAGTAGGAGCCCACCACATCTATGATGATACCGGGTTTTGTCACAATTATCATCATAGAAGTGTCATATGTATGACAGAATTTTTTTTCGTTCGGCCCAAAATGTCACGGATGTGTCTTTGTTTTGTAGTGCACTTCATCGGAGAGGCTATGTCGTTGATGTAGAAGCCCTCTGTGATCGATTCCCCCTCCGGCGGAGCGCCTTAAAAGGCCCCAAGATGGGATCTTAGGGGTACAGAAGGTTGCGGCAGTGGAAATAGGGTTTCATTGTGCTCCTGGAAGTTTTCAGGGTATATGAGTATATATAGGCGAAGGAAGTTGGTCAGGGGAGCCACGAGGGGCCCACAAGGGTGGGGCGCGCCTACCCCCTGGGCGCGCCTCCTTGCCTCGTGGCCGCCTCGTTTCTTTCTTGACGTCCACTCAAAGTCTCCTGGATTGTGTTTGTTCTAAAAATAACTCTCCCGAAGGTTTCATTCCGTTTGGACTCCGTTTGATATTCATTTTCTGCGAAACAATAAAATAGGCAAAAAAACAGCAATTTGGGCTGGGCCTCCGGTTAATAGGTTAGTCCCAATAATAATATAAAAGTGTATAGTAAAGCCCATTAAACATCCAAAACAGGTAATATAATAGCATGGAACAATCAAAAATTATAGATACGTTGAGACGTATCACATGTCTATCTTCCCATCCCCCGAGTAATGAATCTGCCTTTGTCATCTCTTAGGAGCCCCAATCGTGCCCCTAAGTAGGTCATGATCAAAATAAGAATCAACATTAAGTTTAACAAAATCCACAGGAGGGCATGGCCACCCCCCTCTTTATGGAAATCTTTTGATAGGAAGTAGTAACAAAGTTGGCTGTAAGAGCATGAATACCCATAGAAAGTTGGTGCGCATTCTGAGTTGTCTCTTTGTGAACCAATTTACACCTTCCCCACCACAAATACCAACTCGGATGGCAATCATTTCACGCACATTCTGATTATCCATAATACACAATCCCGTTATGTCAGAAGAAGTAAATACTCCAACATAGCCTCACCGGCACGATCTACTTCAGACTTTATAAAAGAATATCACCCATCCCCAGCTTTCTCCAAACCTCCCTCGCCTATTTCAGAGGAATAGCATATGCTTCGTATCTTCTTGACCAGAGGAGCAAGTAGGACAGGTGGACAAGATTTTCATGTGTCTATTGGTAAGTGTAACACGACACAAGAGTGTGCCATGTAGCATACGCAAAATAAATTTGTTAACCTTTGTCGGGCAAGATAATTTCCATATCTTACACCAAATCAGATAAAATATGGTTTGTCCCATGTAGTTGGTATGCCAAAGTTTACTTACATGTTGATGGTCCCATTCCACAAAATAGTCGGACTGAACAGAAAACATACAACTTTTTGTATAACTCCAAGTGACGAAATATGGCATATCATATTTTTTTCGCTTTTAGACCGCTTGTTACCACTAATAGTGGACGTGTAATAATTCCCTCTTTAATTAACCAGTAACATACAAGAAGTCCATGGGTAGCGAGCTCTATATAAGCACCCCTTAGCACATGTTACCGGTTTGGAACCATATGTAACAACAAAACTATATGCAAAGAACAGTCTCTCCGGAGAACATAACTAGGGCTTTTACCTCCATGTAGAGGGGTGATACACCCATTTTGCATCATGTTTTCCTACTGTTATTTATAGTTTTTTCAATCATATAACACTTTGTGGAGCAATTCTAATGACTTTTCTATCATAATATGCAAGGTTTACCCGAAGAGGGAGATTACCGGCAGTTGGAATTCTGGACATGAAAAAGCTATGCCAGAGATACCTATTCTGCATATCTCTAAATGAGCAGAAATTTTATGGAGATTTATTTTGGAATAAATAAAAATACTGGAGGAAAGAAGTACAGAGGGGGCCACCCAGGTGCCCACAAGGCACCAGGGCGCGCCTGCCATCCCCCCCAGGCACACCCTAGTGGGTGGTGGGGCCCCTAGCCAGGCCCCGATGCCCATCTTCTGCTATATAAGCCCATTTGCCCTAAAAAATAAAGAGAGGATTTTCGGGACGGAGCGCCGCCATCTCGAGGTGGAACTTGGGCAGGAGCACTTTTGCACTCCGGCGGAGCGATTCCACCGGGGATATTTCCCCTCGGGAGGGGGAAAACGAAGCCATCATCATCACCAACAACCCTCTCATCATGGGAGGGCCAATCTTCATCAACATCTTCAACAACACCATCTCATCTCAAACCCTAGTTCATCTCTTGTATTCAATCTTTGTATCAAAACCTTAGATTGGTACCTGTGGGTTGCTATTAGTGTTGATTATATCTTGTAGTTGATGGTGGTTGGTTTATTTGGTGGAAGATCATATGTTCAGATCTATTATGCTATTCAATACACCTCTGATCTTGAGCATGAATATGTTTTGTGAGTAGTTACTTTTGTTCTTGAGGACATGGGAGAAGTCTTGTCATAAGTAATAATGTGAATTTGGTATTCGTTCGATATTTTGATGATATGTATGTTGTTGATTCCCTTAATGGTGTTATGTAAACATAGACTACATGACACTTTCACCATCTTTGGGCCTAATGGAATGCATCGTGGAGTAGTAATTAGATGATGGGTTGCTAGAGCAACAGAAGCTTAAACCCTAGTTTATGCGCTATTCCGTAAGGGGCTGATTTGGATCCATATGTTTAATGCTATGGTTAGATTTATCTTTATTCTTCTTTCATAGATGTGGATGCTTGCGAGAGGGGTTAATAATAAGTGGGAGGCTTGTTCAAGTAAGAACAACACCCAAGAAACATTCCACCCACATATCAAATTATCAATGTAGCAAACGCGAATCAAACAAACATCATGAAAGTGACTAGATGAAATTCCCGTGTGTCCTCAATAACGCTTAGCTTATTATAAGAGACAGTTTTGGCATGTCCTTTGCTACAAAAAGGATTGGGCTACCTTGATACACTTTTCTTACCATTACTATTATTTGCTCATTACAAATTACCTTGCTATCAAACTATCTGTTACCGATAATTTCAGTACTTGCAGACAATACCTTGTTGAAAACCACTTGTCATTTCCTTTTGCTCCTCGTTGGGTTTGACACTCTTAGTTACCGAAAGGACTATGGTAGATTGCCTATACTTGTGGGTCATCAAGTCTCTTTTCTGGTGCCACTGCCGGAGAGTGAAGCGCTTCTGGTAAGAGGAATTTGGTAAGGAAACATTTATATTACATGCTGAAATTTACTGTCACTTGTTACCATGGAAAACAATCCTTTGAGGGGTTTGTTGGGGGTATCTTCACCTCGACCGGAAGCACAAAGAGTTGCTCCTCAACCTACTGCACCTACTGAAAATATTTATTATGAGATTCCTTCGGGTATGGAACATTACATCCAGATATGCACCTAATCTATGTGGATGAAGTTTGTGAATTATTTAAGCTTGTAGATTTACCCGAGGATGAAGTTGAGAAGAAGGTCTTCCCTTTATCTTTGAAGGGAAATACATTGACAAGGTATAGGCTATGTGATTATATCGGGACGTGGGATTGGAATCGGCTGAAATTGGAATTTCATCAAAAGTTTTATCCTATGCATCTGGTTCATCATGGTCAGAATTATATATATAATTTTTGGCCTCATGGAGGAGAAACCATAGCTCAAGCTTGGGGAAGGCTTAAGTACATGATGTACACAAGCCCCTATCATGAGCTCCCAAAGGAAATTATCGTACATGATTCTTATGCTCGACTTTCTCATGATGATCAAACCATACTCGATTCTTCTTCTATTGGCTCCTTTACGAAGAAGACTATTGAATTCAAATGGGACTTTCTTGAAAGAATTAAACACAACTCTGAAGATTGGGAACTCGACAAAGGTAATGAGTCAGGTATAATACTTGAGTTTGATTGTGTTAAATCTTGTATTGATACTGAAGCTTTTCATAAGTTTAGCACTAAATATGGACTTAACTCTGAGATAGTAGCTTCGTTTTGTGAATCATTTTCTACGCATGTTGATTCCCTAAGGAGAAGTGGTTTAATTATAAACCCCCTGTTAAATAAAAGATTGAGGAAGTTGTTATAGTTAAAGAAGAAACTATCATTTACAGTGTTGATTCAGTTGTTCCTACTGCTTATATTGAGAAGCCACCTTTCCCTGTTAGGATAAAGGAACATGCTAAGGTTTCAAGTGTGGTGAACAAAAGTAATGTTAGAGCACCTAGACCCTCTGAAAAAATTAAAGTAGAACCTAATATTTCTATGTTTAAAGATCTCTTGGTCGATAATATAGATGTGCATGTTATTTATTTCTATGAAGAAGAACTAGAATTGCCAAACCCGATACTAAAGACAAGAATAAGCCATGTTGGCATGCATGTTGTCTCAGTTAAGATAGGGGATCATTGTTATCATGGTTTATGTGATTTGGGAGCTAGTGTGAGTGCTATCACATTTTACCTTACATCGAGAAATTATGAATGATATTGCTCTTGCTGAAACAAAAGACATTGATGTTACTATTAAGCTTGCAAACAGAGATATTATTGCACCACTTGGGATTGTTAGAGATGTTGAAGTCTTGTGTGAAAAAATAAAATACCCTATTGATTTTTTAGTTCTCAGTTCTCCACAAGATGATTTTTGTCCCATATTTTTTGGTAGACCTTTCTTGAATAATGTTAACGCTAAGATTGATTGCGCTAAAGAAATTGTCAGTGTTAACTTTGGTGATATATCTCATGAGTTTAATTTCTTTAAGTTTCTAGACAGCCTCAAGATAAAGAATTGCCTAGCAAATATGAAATTATTGGTCTTGCTTCTATTGTTGTACCTCCTACTAATCCGTTAGAACCATATTTGCTAGACCATGAAAATCATATGCACTTGAATGAAAGAAATGAAATTGGTAAGATGTTATTTGATCAACCACCTATTCTTAAGCATAATTTGCATGTTGAAACTCTTGGAGGTCCTCCTCCACCTAAAGGTGATCCCGTGTTTTAATTAAAACAGTTGCCCGATACATTGAAATATGCTTATCTTGATGAAAAGAAGATATATTATCTTCCTGTTATTATTAGTGTTAACCTTTCAGAGCATGAAGAAAAGAGATTATTAAAAACTTTGAGGAAGCACCGCACTGCTATTGGGTATACTCTTGATGATCTTAAGGGCATTAGTCCCACTCTATTTCAGCATAAAATTAATATGGAGTCGGATGCTAAAATAGTTGTTGATCATCAACAATGATTAAATCCTAAGATGAAGAAAGTGATAAGAACTGAAATATTAAAACTCCTGGAAGCAGGTATAATCGATTCCATAGCTGATAGTAGATGGGTAAGTCCTGTTCATTGTGTCCCTAAGAAAGGAGGCATCACAGTTGTTCCTAATGATAAAAATGAACTTATTCCACAAAGAATTGTGATTGGTTATAGGATGGTAATTGATTTTAGAAAACTAAATAAAGCTATTAGAAAATATCATTACCTCTTACCTTTTATTGATCAAATGTTAAAAGGATTGTCTAAGTATACACACTTTTGCTTTCTTTGATGGATATTCTGGTTTCTCTCAGTTACGTGTATCACAATCCGACCAAGAGAAAACCACTTTTACTTGCCCTTCTTGAACTTATGCTTATAGACGTATGCCTTTTGGTTTATGTAATGCACCTGCTACCTTTCAAAGATGTATGACTGCTATATTCTCTGACTTTTGTGAAAATATTGTTGAGGTTTTCATGGATGATTTTTCAGTTTACGGAACTTTTTTTGATGTCTGCTTAAGCAACCTTGATTGAGTTTTATAGAGATGTGAACAAACTAATCTTGTCTTGAATTGGGAGAAGTGCCACTTTATGGTTAATGAAGGTATTGTCTTGGGATATAAAATTTTTGAGCGAGGCATTGAAGTGGATAAAGCTAAAGTTGATGCAATTGAAAAACTGCCATGTCCGAAAGATATTAAAGGTATAAGAAGTTTCATTGGTCATGCTGGTTTCTATAGGAGGTTTATTAAAGACTTGTCTAAAATTTCTTGGCCTCTTACTAATCTCTTGCAAAAAGATGTTTCATTTGTTTTTTATGATGATTGTGTAGAAGCCTTTGAAACACTTAAGAAAGCCTTAACTTTTGCACCTATTGTTCAACCACCTAAGGAACTGACCTTTTGAAATGTTGTGTGATGCTAGTGATTATGATGTTGGTGTTGTTATAGGACAAAGAGTTGATAAGAAATTTAAATGTTATACACTATCTCGCAAAACTCTAGACAGTGCCCAAAGAAATTATGCTACTACTGAAAAGGAATTTCTAGCAGTTGTGTTTGCTTGTGATAAATTCAGATCTTACATTGTTGGTTCTAAAGTAATTGTTCATACCGATCATGCTGCTATTAAATACCTTATGGAAGAGAAAGATGCTAAAACTAGACTCATTAGGTGGGTTCTTTTGCTACAAGAACTTGACTTCCATATTACTGATAGGAAGGGAGCTGAGAACCCCGTCACTACTGCAGGATGCTGCTAACGCGACACTACGATTAGAAACCCATTGACGGAACTGTGTGCAATGCATTAATCGCAAACGTGGATGTGAAAAAACCATCAAAAAAGATGCAAAATGTTTGTGATGGCGGAGACATCAAACACGGTTTAGGTTTTAGTTATGTGTGCAATGCGGGGCATATGGTTGATCCATACGAACTGTTTGTGATTAGACAGAACAATAGAAATGGGCAACCATATCAACGTGTCTGCGATATACAGCATACAATTCACTCCGATGAATTGTTTGCTATTAGTGAATGCAACAGAAATGGTCAAGAATATCAAGGTGTGTGTGATATATGACATATGGTTCACTCGGACGAACTGTTTTCTATTAGGGAAGAGAATAGAAACGGTTCAACTTAACAAGATGTGTGTGATATGCGGCATACAGTTCACATAGATGAACTGTTTGCGATGAGCCAAAAGAATACAAACGATTCGTGTAAACAAGATGTGTGTAATACGCATCAAACAACCCACTCGGATGAACTGTTTGCCATGAGAATTATAACACAAACGGTTTCTATAGTTAGTTCGTGTGCGATTCTGTTTGTACAAAAAACTTTAAAAAATGCAAACTAGTTGCTTGCGGTGGCTAGGAGTATCGCACATGATGCGTCTGCAGTACTCGTGTGCGATGATTAGCAAGTTACACATACATTTCCTTATGTTAACATGTGTGTGATAAATAACATGTGGTACTGCATACGATATTCGGGTTGTGTGTGTGTGCTCCATTTAGTCTCCCCGCGCTCCAGTGAATGCTTCCCGCGCTCCACATGGGAGAATTGTAAAATCCATGCCTCTTCCCTCATCGATTTCCCACCACCAGCTAATGGCTTGCTGCATATAACCCAGGCGGCAACGCACCAGCACGACACTCTGCGCAGACTAGTCCTCACCCATCTACCATTAGTTATTCCAAGCATGCCAGGCAACAACCAGAGCTTCAACATCGACCCCTACCTGCGTTACATCTTCGGCAAGGAGAATGAATCAGAGCAGGTCGGTGAGCAAGAACTTCATCGGCCGGTGCAGGCACCATGGCCCATCGGCAGTGATATCGGCATGATAGTCCTTGGGCACAAAATCGACATATTGCAGAGGAAGTGTGATGAGCAGTTTGCCATCCACCCTGCAAAAGATCTAGAGCTGCTCGACGACATGATCGACAACCCACCCACCGTCACCAGTGCTCATCGAGAGCCTGATGCCTCGCAAGGAATGGGTAGAGGACCTCCGCGATTCAGTCAAGACACAGCCATCCTGCGGCTTCATCATTGCCTGTAGCAGCCGTGTCAACCTCGATCACGATGATGTGGTGGCTAGGCTCGAGCGTATCCTTGGCGGAGTTGACGTCCCCGATGAAGTAGAACATCGCCAACGTGATATCTTGAGGATGCAGGTGATGAACGGAATTTGCTACCAGGTCAGAGACATGTAAATGGAGTGGTTCCGTGGAGATATCATGTGCGTGATTGCACGCTATCAAGCTCTTCTGGAAGAGGCCCGACAGCCCCAAGAGCCTCCCAGTGCCAGCAGCTCCGTAGGCGGAGGTGATGACCCACAAGTATAGGGGATCTATCATAGTCCTTTCGATAAGTAAGAGTGTTGAACCCAACAAGGAGCAGAAGGAAATGACAAGTGGTTTTCAGCAAGGTATTCTCTGCAAGCACTGAAATTATCGGCAATAAATAGTTGTGTGATAAGATAATTCATAACGGGTAACAAGTAACAAGAGTAACTATGGTGCAGCAAGGTGGCGAAATCCTTTTTGTAGCAAAGGACAAGCCTAGACGAACTCTTATATAAAGCAAAGCGCTCCCGAGGACACATGGGAATTATTATCAAGTTAGTTTTCATCATGCTCATATGATTCACATTCGTTACTTTGATAATTTGATATGTGGGTGGACCCGTGCTTGGGTCCTGTCCTTACTTGGACAAGCCTCCAACTTATGATTAACCCCTCTCACAAACATCTGCAACTACGAAAGAAGAATTAAGATAAATATAACCATAGCATGAAACATGTGGATCCAAATCAGCCCCTTACGAAGCAACACATAAACTAGGGTTTAAGCCTACTTATTACTTCCCAATGCCTTCCCCTAGGCCCAAATCATGGTGAAGTGTCATGTAGTCGACGTTCACATAACACCAGTAGAGGAGAGACAACATACATCTCATCAAAATATCGAACAAATATCAAATTCACATGATCACTTATAACAAGACTTCTCCCATGTCCTCAGGAACAAACGTAACTACTCACAAAGCATATTCATGTTCATAATCAGAGGGGTATTGAATATCATTAAGCATCTGAACATATGATCTTCCACCAAATAAACCAACTAGCATCAACTACAAGGAGTAATCAACACTACTAGCAACCCATAGGTACCAATCTCAGGTTTTCAAACAAAGATCGGATACAAGCGATAAACTAGGGTTTGAGAGGATATGGTGATGGTGAAGATGTTGATGGAG
>NC_041387.1:347185819-347205020 GCF_002162155.2 Triticum dicoccoides | reverse complement strand
TTCCTTGGCAGAACAGCTCCGCTGGAGCCCTAGATTGCTTCTGCTTAGGTTCCGCCTCGAGACGGCGGCGCTTCATCCCGAAAACTCTCCTCTGATTTTTTCTAGGTCAAAAGACATCATATAGCATAAGATGGGCACCGGAGACCTGCCAGGGGGTCCACAAGCCACAGGGGCGTGCCTAGGGGGGTAGGGCGCTCCCCTAGGCTTGTGGCCTCCTGGTGGGTCCCCTCTGGTATTTTCTTCTCCCAATACTTTTTGTATATTCCAAAATAATTCTCCATAACTTTTCAGGACTTTTGGAGTTGTGCGGAATAGGTCTCTCGGATTTGCTCCTTTCTGGTCCAGAATTCCAGCTGCTGGCATTCTCCTTCTTCATGTAAATCTTGTAAAATAAGATAGAAAAGGCATACGTATTGTACCATAATGTGTAATAACAACCCATAATGCAATAAATATCAATATAAAATCATGATGCAAAATGGACGTATCAACTCCCCCAAGCTTAGACCTCGCTTGTCCTCAAGCGAAAGCCGAAATCGGAAAATATGTCCACATGTTTAGAGATAGAGGTGTCGATAAAATAAAATACGGACATGAGGGCATCATGATCATCTTTAGAACAACAACATATACTGTCATATAATCTCTTATGCCAAAGTAATAATTCGTTCACAAGGTAAAGTATAAATCAAAAAACTTATTGGAAACCAACAAACTATGATCCCGGTCATTGAAGTAATTGCAATTTATCATAATATCAGAAAGAGTCAATGTAAGAGCTTTGTACAGGAAGTCCACATACTCAACCATCTTTTAGTCTTTTACAATTTCTAACACTCACGCAAGACTTATGAGTCCAAAGCCTCAATAGGACACAGAGAAAGATAGGGGCTTATAGTTTCACCTCCCAACCTTTTACCTCAAGGGTAATGTCAACAATAATACTTTATGTTAATCTACATCTGAGTGGATATATATATCTGGATCTTTCTCCAACACATAGTGCTTGCCAAAAGAAAAAGTGTAAAAAGTAAAGGTGAAGATCACCATGACTCTTGTATACAGGTAGAAGGTAAAAGTAAAAGATAGGCCCTTCGTAGAGGGAAGCAGAGGTTGCCATGCGCTTTTATGACTGGATGCACAAAACCTAATGCGAAAGAATGTCACTTTATATTGCCGCTTGTGATAAAGAACTTCATTATGCAGTCCGTCGCTTTTATTTCTTCCATATCACAAGTTCGTATAAAGCTTATTTTCTTCACATTAAAATAACATACATATTTAGAGAGCATTTTTTATTGCTTGCACTGACGACAACTTACTTGAAGGATCTTACTCAGTCCATAGGTAGGTATAGTGGACTCTCATGGCAAAACTGGTTTAAGGGATGTTTGGATGCACAAGTAGTATCTCTACTTGGTGCGAAAGATTTGGCTAGCAAGGGGTGAGAAGGAAGCTCCACATGTTGGAGGATCCATGACAATATAACTTCTATTCGGATATAAGAAAACATAATCCATTATGTTGTCTTCCTTGTCCAACATCAAATTTTTAGCATTTAATATTTTAATGAGTGCTCACAATTACAAAAGATGTCCAAGATTGTATATTTATATGTGAAACCTCCCTTTCTTTATTACTTCCTATTAATTGCAACAATGACCAATACTATGTTTGTCAACTCTCAACAACTTTTATTCATCATATTTTTTATATGTGAAGTCATCACTCTCCATATGATTATATGATCTTTTTATTTCTTTTTATTCTCTCTTTTTATTTCTCAAGATCATAGCAAGAAAGCAAAGCCCTCGAATCAAAACTACTCTTTATTATATAAATCACGGACTCGATTACATAGATAGATCTCAAAACAAAACTCAAAGCTATATCATACTAAAAACTTTTACTCTACTAGATCAAGATATGACCAAAAGGATTGAACTAAGAAAAACGATAAAGGTAAAGGTGTGATGGTGATATGATACTGGGGCACCTCCCCCAAGTTTGGCAGTTGCCAAGGGGAGTGCCCATACCCATGTATTTAGAGCTCTTTCTTCGGAGGTGGTGATGATGGAATTGATGATGTTGTAGGCTTGTCCTCCATCTTCCAGGGCATAGGCTCGCCATCATAGAAAGATGAACGAGTCTCCGAGATCCTCAAATCTGTAGCCAAACAAATCCTCTTAAATATGTATTCATACTCACGGTTTTGGTTTTCCAGGTCATATATCTAAGCTTGGAGATGCTCGATTTTCTCGTGAAGCTTTAAGATGGCCTCTTCGATGTTCTTGGCGCCCAACTTGTCGTCACGGGTAAATTCCACTATCATGGAGTGATTGGCATTGAGTTCGCATTCCACCATCCCTTGGCACTTGAAGATTTGCTGCTCCATTGCTTCGAGCCTTGTCTCCACGCTTCCGGTCTTCTTTGGCCCTTGGACATCGCAGATGTGCATCACCCCATCATGCATCTCAATGGTTTGAGGGTGTTGCAGCACCTCCGCAAGGTAGGGGTTGGTGACCTTCTCAAAAAACTTGTCCTTGGGGGCGCTTGGAGACGTCATGGTGACCTAGATCTATCAGAAAAACAGCTCGAAACAAGAACAGAGGATTTTTTCGTGGCACGGTGGTCAAAACCTTTGGGAGATTATATAATGAATTTTTACCAACCAAAAGAAGTGTCGTGCAAGAAAACAGAGTCCGGAGGGCACACGAGTTGGCCACAAGCCATAGAGGCGCGCCCAGGGGGTAGGGTGCGCCCCCAGGCTTATCGCCTCCTCGTGCACTCTTAGGACTACTTTTAATTTTCCTATTTTTTAAATATTCCAAAACGGAGTAAAATTGCCATTAGAAAAGTTTTGGAGTCGGTTGACTTACCGTACCACATACCTATTCCTTTTCGGAGTCTGAAACATTCTGGTAGGTCTCCCTTATGTACTCCTCCGGTGCTATGGTATTAATAATATTGGTCTCAATATTTATGGGAGTACCTGAGATATAATGTTTGATTCTGTCGGCGTTCTGGGAACCAGGGTACCCAGACTTGCCTGCCTGCGGCCCACGGCGTGGCTCCATCGGTGGCCTGGTACGACCCATCCATGACACCATCAAGACAAGACCCTCGCGAGGGGCCAAGCCCCATGAGGCGGACGATGCCAAGACCTCCTGAGGGAGCGGCCTCCCCTGACTGCTCCTTAGGAGCGAAGATTTCTATGCAAGTGCCCAACCTCATGAGGTTGTGGTGACGCAAGCCATGACGACCAAGGCCAGGCGGGCGCCAAAGGTGCAGAGGAGCCAATTTCTTTGGTGTTAAGGAGGCAAGTGGAAGCGCGGGGTCTCGAGGAATCAAGCAAAGGTTTCCATTCCCGTGCAACGAGACCAAGACCGCCAGGATGGCAGGACAGATGTCATCGCCGAGCCTAGCGTAGCGTCACAACTAGAGGCTTTGCAGGCGAAGACCACCTTTCGTCAGGATAAGATGTACTACTTGTCCCCTTTCAAATTGGACACTGTGGGATCCCTTCCCGCCTTTGTTTCGGAGAAAGAGGACTGAGGCCACTATAAATATAGGTTAACCACCACCGTAGAAGGGGTTGATCGAACCCCCTGAGATCGCACCCTCACCAGAGTATACATTGCGAGGTTGTTCTTCCCTTGTACTAGTTCATCCTCAGCCCCCCCGTGAGGCAAATCCACCACAAAGCAGGAGTAGGGTCTTACATCGCAAGGTGGCCTGAACCTGGGTAAAACTGTCGTGTCTACCTTCTTCCTTGTTCATCGAGCTAGGCCATGGGGCGACGAATCAGTTGGCTGGAGAGGTTGAGTTCTTTGCACATGCCCCAGAGTTCGAACCTTTCTTGGGTTTGCGGAGCCCTGAATCCGGCATTTGGCGCGCCAGGTAGGGGCGTTTCGAAGCCTCTCTTCCATCATCTGCTCTGCCGCTGTCCCGCCGTTCCTATGGCTGATGCTCCCCGTGTCCGTGCCGAGCACCGGGCCGCTTGGGTCGCCTAGATGGCACCCATGGGCAATGGCGTACCTCGCCGCTCTGCCTCCCTGGTGGCTAACGCCGCCACCGACCCTGCTGCCCATGACAGCAAGATTCGTCGCTGCCACGGTTCATGTAGCGTGATGCTACCTCTTGAGCACTGCGTTGGTTTTCCCTTGAAGAGGAAAGGGTGATGCAGCAAAGTAGCGTAAGTATTTCCCTCAGTTTTTGAGAACCAAGGTATCAATCCAGTAGGAGGCTACACGCAAGTCCCTCATACCTACACAAACAAACAAGAACCTCGCAACCAATGCGATAAAAGGGTTGTCAATCCCTTCTCAGCCACTTGCGAAAGTGAGATCTGATAGAGATAATAAGATAAGATAAATATTTTTGGTATTTTTATGATGATAGATTGAAAAGTAAAGATTGCAAAATAAAGTAGATCGGAAACTTATATGATGGAAAATAGACCCGGCGGCCATAGGTTTCACAAGTGGCTTCTCTCAAGATAGCATAAGTATTATGGTGGGTGAACAAATTACTGTCGAGCAATTTATAGAAAAAGTGCATAGTTATGAGAATATCTAGGCATGATCATGTATATAGGCATCACGTCCGCGACAAGTAGACCGAAACGATTCTGCATCTACTACTATTACTCCACACATCGACCGCTATCCAGCATGCATCTAGAGTATTAAGTTCATAAGAACAGAGTAACGCATTAGGCAAGATGACATGATGTAGAGGGATAAACTCAAGGAATATGATATAAACCCCATCTTTTTATCCTTGATGGCAACAATACAATATGTGCCTTGCTGCCCATGTTGTCACTGGGAAAGGACACCGCAAGATTGAACCCAAAGCTAAGCACTTCTCCCATTGCAAGAAAGATCAATCTAGTAGGCCAAACCAAACTGATAACTCGAAGAGACTCGCAAAGGTAACCAATCATACATAAAAGAATTCAAAGGAGATTCAAATATTTCTCATAAATAAACTTGATCATAAACCCACAATTCATCGGATCTCGACAAATACACCGCAAAAAGAGTTACATCAAATAGATCTCCAAGAAGATCGAGGAGAACATTGTATTGAGATTCAAAGAGAGAGAAGAAGCCATCTAGCTAATAACTATGGACCCGAAGGTCTGTGGGAAACTACTCACAACTCATCGGAGAGGCTATGGTGTTGATGTAGAAGCCCTCCGTGATCGATTCCCCCTCCGGCGGAGCGCCAGAAAAGGCTCCAAGATGGGATCTCATGGGTACAGAAGGTTGCGGCGGTGGAAATAGGGTTTCGTGGTGCTCCTGGATGTTTTCGGGGTATGTAGATATATATAGGCGAAGGAAGTCGGTCAGGGGAGCCACGAGGGGCCCACGAGGGTGGGGGGCACGCCCACCCCCCTAGGGCGCGCCCTCCTGCCTCGTGGCCGCCTCGTCTGCTTCATGACGTCCACTCCAAGTCTCCTGGATTGCGTTTGTTCCAAAAAGATCTCTCCCGAAGGTTTCATTCCGTTTGGACTCCATTTGATATTTCTTTTCTTTGAAACACTGAAATAGGCAAAAAAACAACAATTTGGGTTGCGCCTCCGGTTAATAGGTTAGTCCCAAAAATGATATAAAAGTGTATAGTAAAGCCCATAAACATCCAAAACTGGTAATATAATAGCATGGAACAATCAATAATTATAGATACGTTGGAGATGTATCACGTGACGGCCGCACCATGAATCCATCACCCACTCCCGCCACGGTGTCGTCTTCTCAAGCTCGTTGCGGGCCAGCAAACACGCAAGGTATGCTGCTCATGGCGCGTGAACTTCTGCGCTATCGCGTGGCCAACGACCTCTACAACGACTGGCTCGCCCGCATCGCCGAGCTCGTCAACACCGTGGTGAGGCCCCTGCGCCATCTCGTTCGCCTTGTCCTCCACCGTCCCTGGCGGGCGATGTGGCTCACAGTGCACCTCCTCCTCCTTTGCACGGCGTGGACCCCGAGCCGAGGCGAGGGGCACCCTAGCGGGACCCGCCGTGCAAGGCGCTGGTGTGCGATGGAGAAATCTGCCAGGTGGTGCAGCGGCCCCAAGGAGAGGCGCGTGCGCTTCCAGCACCGCCATGTCAAGACCGCGTGAGTGTGGCGGCGCGCAGGCGTCAAGATCAGGCTCCTTCCCTATGGCCGGCCCCTGTGAGTGCGGCAGGTTGCCGTGCCTTCACCCCAGAGCTGCGCCGCATTGTCTGGCCCAACAACTTCAAATCGGATCTGCCTCCGTGCTATGACGGCACTCCCGACCCTGCTAAGTTTCTCCAACTCTACGAGCTGAGTATCGAGGCGGCGAACGGCAATGACAAGGTCATGGCGAACTGGTTCCCCATGTCCCTCAAGGACGACACACTATTGGCTCTTGAACCTTCTGGTGCGGTCGATCTCCTCCTAGCACGAGCTCTGCGAGCGCTTCATCGCCAACTTCCAGGGCACTCACGACCGCGCTCCTGCAGCAGGCGACTGGAGGCGCATCAAGCAGCAGCCCGGGGAAACCTTGCACAAGTACATACAACACTTCACCGACATTTGCCTTAATATCTCGAAGGTGTCGGACGAGGCCATCATTTCGGCGTTCTCTAAGGGTGTCCAGGATGCCAAGATGAAGGAAGAGCTCACGATACACGAGAACTTGTGCTCGACTCTGGATATGTTCAACATGGCCGCCAGGGGCGCGAGGGCAGAGGAGGGTTGCCTCTCCCTCCTGGAGCTTCCGGAGGCCGATCCCGAAGATAAGAAGGCCAAGGTCAAGGACGTGAAGTGCAAGGGCCCTGCCGTGCTCACGGTTGAACCTGAGATGAAGCGCGACTGCGACCATGCTGAATCCTCCAAGGGCAGCCGTTCATTCTACGTCTTCCACAACGTCCATAGCCACAACACCAACAACTGCCAGGAGCTTAGGGCAATCAGCGACGGACGCATTGGCCGTTTTCCTGAGCGCAACAACCATGGCTACGACCGTGGAGGAGGCCGCTGGGACAACCGCGTTCCCCACCAGGACTGGCGTGATCAGCCTCGTGAGGACCGCTGGTAGGGCCAGCCTCGCGACGACCCCTGGAGTGACCAGCCCCGCGAGGACTGTCCTCAAGGCAACGCCGGCCTTCCTCCGCTACCACCGCCGCCAAGGAGGAACGACGACCATTGCCAAGACGATGGGGCTGGGGGCTTCCAAGAGCCTCGTGCCATTGCCTGCATCCTGGGTGGTGCTCAGGCTCCTGCCTCTCATCGCATCTTCAAGCAGGTCGCTTGTAAGGTGAACGCAGCCCTCCCCAAGCTCGAGGCATCGCGTCCCCTCAGGTGGTCCAAGTACCCCATCGCCTTTGACCCTATGGACCAGCTCAAGTGCTCAGCCACCGCTGACGCACTCCCGATGCTCTACTGGCCGACCATCAGTAAAGTCCTCGTCATGAAGACACTCATCAATAGTGGCGCGAGGCTCAATGTCCTCTCCGTCGAGAGGTTCGAGATGCTCCAGGTGTCGTACGGCCAGCTCCTCCCCACCAAGCCCTTCTCAGGGGTAACCGATGGCTCCATCGTCCCCATAGGGCAGATTCATCTCCCTGTTAGCGTTGGCAAGCGCGACAACTACCACACTGACCTCATCGACTTCGACGTTGCCCACATTCCCCTCCCATACAATGCCATCCTCGGGTATCCGGTGCTCGCCAAGTTCATGGCGGCGACTCACCATGGCTACAATGTCCTCAAGATGCCAGGAAGTGGCGGCATCATCACAGTCGCTTGCGATGAGAAGGATGTGGTGTGCCCCCTCGAGCGTGCTTACCAGGCTGCAGCAGTCGAGAACTCTGATGGCGAGGGTGCCACGCTGCCTCCTGAGGCTGTCCCTAAGAAGAAGAAGCGGATCCTTCCCAAGGGATGCCAGGGGGCTGGGGTGCCCGACGACCGAGCCTCAGGCCCCGTACCCACTGCTGGGGTGCCCTTCCCTCTTGCATAGGAAGGCACGCCAAGTGTCCCTCTCAGGATGGGCTTGAGGGCTCTCGTCTGGAGGGCCTCTAACCTGACCAGCGTCACGAGGGAGGCATTCCGGCACCATGTGGGGGCACGCTTTAACACGTGCCTCCAAGAGCAAGGCACAAGGCGCGAGGCGCCGGGTGCTCAGGAGTTCATCACAAAGGCGATCAAAGAGCTTCAGGAGGCGCGGGCCATGCAGGGTGAGCATCGCCTCGCATCACCTAGTGCAGTTGCCGCCTTCATATGGGTAGCGAGCTGTGCGTCTGTGTCAACATCCCAGGCCTCAACAAGGTTGCTTCTCAGGAGCTCTTCTGGCCGTCCCACGTCAGCCGGAGTGGGGGCTACCTCTGCAGCTACGTCCGCATGTCGTTTGGCCTGCTAAACATGGCTGCCTCGCACCAGCGCTACATGCAGGGCGTACTAGCGGCTCATGAGGCCAGGCGCCAGGCGATCTTGACAGAGGAGGTGCCGAAATGTCGCGAGCCCCCCGGACCTCTGGAGCCCCCCGGGACTCAGGAGCCGGGCGGCTCGTGAGAAGCGACTTCTGCAGCACACGTCTCTAGATTCTTCAACGCTTCTACAATGACGGTGCCAGGAGACTTTTTGGTTTCTTCAGTTGAGGGCGCCCTGATGACCCACAAGTGCAGGAGATCTATCGTAGTCCTTTCAATAAGTAAGAGTGTCGAACCCAACGAGGAGCAGAAGGAAATGACAAGCGGTTTTCAGTAAGGTATTCTCTGCAAGCACTGAAATTATTGGTAATAGATAGTTCTGTGATAAGGTAATTTGTAACGTGTAACAAGCAATAAAAGTAAATAAGGTGCAAAAAGGTGGCCTACTCCTTTTTGTAGCAAAGGACAAGCCTGGACAAGTTCTTATATAGAGAAAAGTGCTCCCGAGGACACATGGGAATTATCGTCAAGCTAGTTTTTATCACGCTCATATGATTCACGTTCGTTACTTTGATAATTTGATATGTGGGTGGACCGGTGCTTGGCTACTGTCCTTTCTTGGACAAGCATCCCACTTATTCTTAACCCCTATTGCCAGCATCCGCAACTACAAAATAAGTATTAAGGTAAACCTAACCATAGCATGAAACATATGGATCCAAATCAGCCCCTTACGAAGCAACGCATAAACTAGGGTTTAAGCTTCTGTCACTCTAGCAACCCATCATCTACTTATTACTTCCCAATGCCTTCCTCTAGGCCCAAATAATGGTGAAGTGTCATGTAGTCAACGTTCACATAACACCACTAGAGGAAAGACAACATACATCTCATCAAAATATCGAACGAATACCAAATTCACATGACTACTTATAGCAAGGCTTCACCCATGTCCTCAGGAACAAACGTAACTACTCACAAATCATATTCATGTTCATAATCAGAGGGGTATTAATATGAATTAAGGATCTGAACAAATGATCTTCCACTGAATAAACCAACTAGCATCAACTACAAGGAGTAATCAACACTACTAGCAACCCACAGGTACCAATCTGAGGTTTTGAGACAAAGATCGGATACAAGAGATGAACTAGGGTGGGCACCGGAGGGCTTCCAGGTGGCCCACGAGGCAGGGGGCGCGCCCAGCGGGGTAGGGCGCGCCCCCACCCTCGTGGACGGTGGGTGGCCCCCCTCTAGTATTTCTTCCGCTCATTATTTTTATTAAAACCAAAACTGACTTTCATGGAGTTTCAAGACTTTTGGGGTTGTGCAGAATAGGTCTCTAATATTTGCTCCTTTTCCAGCCCAGAATCCCAACTGCCGGCATTCTCGCTCTTCATGTAAACCTTATAAAATAAGAGAGAATAGGCATAAGTATTGTGACATAACGTGTAATAACAACCCATAATGCAATAAATATCGATATAAAAGCATGATGCAAAATGGATGTATCAACTCCCCCAAGCTTAGACCTCGCTTGTCCTCAAGCGGGAGCGGAAATCAAAAAATATGTCCACATGTTTAGAGATAGAGGTGTCTATAAAATAAAATACAGACATGAGGGCATCATGATCATTCTTATAACAGCAACATAAATATATTTTGTCATATGATTTCTTATGCTCAAGTAACAATCTATCCACAATGTCAAGTATGAATCAGAAACTTCATTGAGAACCAACAAACTATGATCTTGGTCATTGAAGCAATTGCAATTTATCATAACATCGAAAAGAGTCAATATAAGAGCTTTTAAGCAAGTCCACATACTCAACTATCATTTAGTCTTCCACAATTGCTAACACTCACGCAATACTTATGGTTATGAAGTTTTAATCGGATACAAAGAAAGATAGGGGCTTATAGTGTTGCCTCCCAACCTTTTACCTCAAGGGTAATATCAACAATAATAGTTCATGCTAACTTACATCCAATTGGATATATATATCAGGATCTTTCTAACACGAAGTGCTTGCCAAAGGATAAAATGTAAAAAGGAAAGGTGAAGATCACCATGAATCTTGCATAAGGTAGAAAGTAAAAGATAGGCCCTTCGCAGAGGGAAGCAGAGGTTGTCATGTGCTTTTATGGTTGGATGCATGAAATCTTAATGCAAAAGAACGTCACTTTATATTTCCACTTGTGATACAGACCTTTATTATGCAGTCCGTCGCTTTTATTACTTCCATATCACAATATCGTATAAAGCTTATTTTCTCCACACTGATAAGTCATACATATTTAGAGAGCAATTTTTATTGCATGCAACATGACAACTTACTTGAAGGATCTTGCTCAATCCATAGGTAGATATGGTGGACTCTCATGGGAAAACTGGGTTTAAGGATATTTGGAAGCACAAGTGGTATCTCTACTTGGTGCAAGGAATTTTGCTAGCATGAGAGGGAAAAGCAAGCTCAACATGTTGGATGATCCATGACAATATACTTTATTACGGATATAAGAAAACATAACCCATTACGTTGTCTTCCTTGTCCAACATCAACTCTTTAGCATGTCATATTTTAATGAGTGCTCACAACCATAAAAGATGTCCAAGATAGTATATTTATATGTGAGAACCTCTCTTTCTTTATTACTTCCTATTAATTGCAACGATGACCAAAACTATGTTTGCCAACCCTCAACAACTTTTATTCATCATACTCTTTTTAAGTGAAGTCATTACTCTCCATAAGATCCATATGAACTCTATTATTTCTTTTTATTCTTTCTCTTATTCCCTCAAGATCATAGCAAAATAGCAATGCCCTTGACTCAACACTAATCTTTATTATATAGCTCACAGACTCGATTACATAGAGGGATCATAAGGCAAAACTCAAAACTAAATCATACCAAAACTTTATTCTACTAGATGAAGATATTACTAAAAGGATCGAACTAAGTAAAATGGTAAAGATAGGAGTGTGATGGTGATACGATACCAGGGCACCTCCCCCAAGCTTG
Organism: Triticum dicoccoides; assembly: GCF_002162155.2. NCBI lineage: Eukaryota > Viridiplantae > Streptophyta > Magnoliopsida > Poales > Poaceae > Triticum > Triticum dicoccoides. Next base: position 347,193,586 of record NC_041387.1, on the reverse strand, counting down.
GCAGTTGCCAAGGGGAGTGCCCATACCCATGTGATTATATCTCCCTCTTCGGAAGTGGTGATGATGGAGTTGTTGATGATGTAGGCTTGTTGTCCGTCTTCCTGCTCTGAAAGGTTAGCACTAATAATAACATGATACATCTTCTTTTCATCAAGATAAGCATATTTAAGAGTATCAGGTAATGGTTTAAGCTCAAACATGGGATCATCCTTGGGTGGTGGAGGATCCCCTAAGATTTCAACAGGCAAGTTGTGTTTCAAAATAGGTCCATGTTTAAATAATACTTCATCTATCTCCCTTCTTTCATTCATAAACATATCATTTTCATGGTCTAGCAAATATTGTTCTAAAGGATCATTAGGAGGCACGAAAATAGAAGCAAGACCAATAATTTCATCCTTACTAGGCAATTCTTTATCATGGGGTTGTCTACGAAACTTAGCAAAATTAAACTCATGAGACATATCCCCCAAACCAATAGTAACAACATCCTTTTCACAATCTATCTTAGCATTTACAGTATTCAAGAAGGGTCTACCAAATATAATGGGACAAAAGTCATCTTGTGGGGAACCAAGAACAAGAAAATCAGTAGGATATTTAACTTTCACACACAAGACTTCAACATCTCTAACAATCCCAATTGGTGAAATAGTATCTCTATTGGCAAGCTTAATTGTAACATCTATTTCTTCTATCTCAACAGGTGCAATATCATGCATAATTTCTTTGTATAAGGAATGAGGTATTGCACTGGCGCTAGCACCCATATCACATAAGCCATGATAAGAATGTTATACTATTTTAATAGAAATAATAGGCATGCCTACAACAGGTCTATGTTTCTTAGCATCGGGTCTAACAATTCTAGCAGCCTGATCACAAAAATAAATAACATGCCCATCAATATTATCAGCCAAGAGATCTTTAACCATAGCAATACTAGGTTCAACTTTAATTTGCTCGGATGGTGTATGTGTTTTAGTATTACTCTTACGAAACACAGTTGAAGCTTTAGCATGATCCTTTATCCTGACAGGGAAAGGTGGTTTCTCAATATAAGTAGCAGGAACAATAGGATCATTATAAGTGATAGTCTTTTCTTCAACTTTAATAGGTGCAACTACTTTTACTTCAGCGGGAGGATTATATTTGAACCACTTATCCTTAGGGAGGTCAACATAAGTAGCAAATGATTCACAGAAAGAAGCTACTATCTCAGAGTCAAGTCCATATTTAGTGCTAAATTCACGAAAAACATCGGTATCCATAAAAGATTTAACACAATCAAACTCAGGTGTCATACCTGACTCCTTACCTTCATCGATATCACAATATTTAGAGTTGCATTAAATTCTTTCCAATAAATCCCATCTGAATTCAATAGTCTTCATCATAAAGGAACCAGTACAAGAAGTATCGAGCATGGAGCGATTGTTGAGAGAAAGCCGAGCATAATTTTTTTGAATAGTGAGATCATGATTGGGGCATGAATATAACATTGACTTAAGCCTCCCCCAAGCTTGAGCGATGCTTTCTCCTTTGTGAGGTCAAAAATTATATATATAATTACGATCATGATGAACAAGATGCATAGGATAAAACTTCTGGTGAAATTCCAATTTCAATCGTTTGTAGTTCCATGATCCCATATCATCACATAGCCTATACCATGTCAATGTATCTCCCTTCAAAGATAAAGGGAGGACCTTCTTCTTGATAACATCATCGGGCACACCTGCAAGCTTAAATAATCTACAAACTTTATCCACATAGATTAGGTGTAAATCGGGATGCAATGTTCCATCTCCTGCAAAGGGATTAGCTAGCAGTTTCTCTATCATACCCGAAGGAATTTCAAAGTAAACATTTTCAGTAGATTCAGTAGGTTGAGGAGCAACTCTTTGCTCTACTGGTCAGGGTGAAGATACCCCAAACAAGCCCCTCAAAGGATTATGTTCCATAGTAACAAGTGACAGTAAATTTCAGCACACTATATAAAATTTTCCTTACCAAGTTCCACTTACCAAAGGCGCTTCACTCCGCGGCAACGACGCCAGAAAAGAGTCTTGATGACCCACAAGTTTAGGGGATCTATCGTAGTCCTTTCAATAAGTAAGAGTGTCGAACCCAACGAGGAGCAGAAGGAAATGACAAGCGGTTTTTAGTAAGGTATTCTCTGCAAGCACTGAAATTATCGGTAACAGATAGTTTTGTGATGAGGTAATTTGTAACGATAACAAGCAATAGAAGTAAATAAGGTGCAGCAAGGTGGCCCAATCCTTTTTGTAGCAAAGGACAAGCCTGGACAAGTTCTTATATAGAGAAAAGTGCTCCCGAGGACACATGGGAATTATCGTCAAGCTAGTTTTCATCACGCTCATATGATCCACGTTCGTTACTTTGATAATTTGATATGTGGGTGGACCGGTGCTTGGGTACTGTCCTTTCTTGGACAAGCATCCCACTTATGATTAACCCCTATTGCAAGCATCCGCAACTACAAAAGAAGTATTAAGGTAAACCTAACCATAGCATGAAACATATGGATCCAAATCAGCCCCTTACGAAGCAACGCATAAACTAGGGTTTAAGCTTCTGTCACTCTAGCAACCCATCATCTACTTATTACTTCACAATGCCTTCCTCTAGGCCCAAATAATGGTGAAGTGTCATGTATTTGACGTTCACATAACACCACTAGAGGAAAGACAACATACATCTCATCAAAATAACGAACGAATACCAAATTCACATGACTACTTATAGCAAGACTTCACCCATGTCCTCACGAACAAACGTAACTACTCACAAATCATATTCATGTTCATAATCAGAGGGGTATTAATATGCATTAAGGATCTGAACAAATGATCTTCCACCGAATAAACCAACTAGCATCAACTACAAGGAGTAATCAACACTACTAGCAACCCACAGGTACCAATCTGAGGTTTTGAGACAAAGATTGGATACAAGAGATGAACTAGGGTTTGAGAGGAGATGGTGCTGGTGAAGATGTTGATGGGGATTGACCCCCTCCTAATGATAGGACCGACGGTGATGTCGATGGTGATGATTTCCCCCTTCCGGAGGGATGTTTCCCCGGCAGAATAGCTCCGCCGGAGCCCTAGATTGGCTCTGCTAAGGTTCCGCCTCGTGGTGGCGGAGTTTCGCCCCGAAAGCTTGCTTATGATTTTTTCCAGGGTGAAAGACTTCATATAGCAGAAGATGGGCACCGGAGGGCTGCCAGGTGGCCCACGAGGCAGGGGGCGCGCCTAGGGGGGTAGGACGCGCCCCCACCCTCGTGGACGGTGGGTGCCCCCCCTGTGGTATTTATTTCACTCAATATTTTTTATTAAATCTAAAAATGACTTTCATGGAGTTTCAGGACTTTTGGAGTTGTGCAGAATAGGTCTCTAATATTTGCTCCTTTTCCAGACCAGAATCCCGAGCTGCCGGCACTCTCCCTCTTCATGTAAACCTTATAAAATAAGAGAGAATAGGAATAAGTATTGTGACATAACGTGTAATAACAACCCATAATGCAATAAATATTGATATAAAAGCATGATGCAAAATCGACGTATCGCGCCCCTCTAGCTGCATTATCCTCAGGCTGTTAGGGCCCATCCCTGCAGCCGCATCATTTTGATTCATGTACTCTGGACCAGTTATGCATGCTCGGGTTATTATGATTTTTAATGTTACGCCTGTCGTCTCGTTATCTATGGAGTTGCCCATCGCGGCCTCCGCGCGTTGCTAACCGGCTTCTTGCTCATCCCGCAATGGGGGTTGCTGGCACAACGCCTGTGCTTGGGTCTGTCCCTGCAGTGCTGACAAACCTAAGAGACCGAGCCTGGCTCGCGGCCGGCCCTGCGCACGCCACCTCACCGAGTCCTTAGTGCCTTCGTCTTCTCACGCAAAGATCACTGGCAGGATAGCAAGCGCGGCTGTCTGTTATGTTTTTGGCTAACTCACAGGAGCCTCGGAGGCAGGGTCGCCAACGGCCTTGTTAGAACCTCGTACCTTGGAAGAATGCCATGCTATGTGCCAAGGGGCGCAACCCCTCCTTGCAGCCGACCACTATTTTCTCGTGCAAGCCGCTTGCACGTTAAAGGGGGGGCCCTGAGCACTGCGACTAAGGGACTCCTACCAGCTCTCGGGCCCTCGCCCTCTTGCCTTGACCATGGCATCGTGACCTGGCATACCAGCGGCGGCCGAGACTCGCTCGAGAGCTGGGTCCCGAGGATGTAGAGCATCTAGGCAAGCGGGGGAGATGGAGTCGGTAGGAGCCCTACGGAGGGGGCCTCATCAGGAGAATGACATAGCATAACATCGCACAAGAAGCTCATCCACGCAACAAAGGAACCGCCGTAGGCTCATCAAGATAAGTCACCTCGCATGCGCAGGCTTGAACTCATGACCAACATTCTGTCCCTCGCGATCTCGCTCGAGTAACGAAACTTCCCTTTCAGTCCTTCGGGGGCCGCTTGCGCGCCAAAGGGGACCTCCTGAGCATTGCGCCTCAGGGGATCTTACTAGACCTCGTGCTGCTCACCTCCTGGCCTTGACCACGACATCGCGCCCTGGCATACCAATGATGGCCGAAGCTTGCCTGGGGACTGGGTCGTGCCGGTGTAGAGCAGAAAGCTACCACGAGAATGAAAGGGGAACCATGCCAAGGCAAGAGACACAAACACGACATCGAATTGGAAATGATAACATTAAAGTGTGAGTGTCACAACTTTTTACATAACCCCACGGGGGTCGTCATGACTTTTGCACAAGAATGAAGCAAAAGGAAAAATATCCTAAGAACCATGGCCTTGGCAACGTCGCCAGCGATGTCGGGATGGCGCTACTCCTCCCCTAGGCCCGGGCACGGCGATGCGGTGGCTCATAGTTGTCGTCCTTGCTCGAGCCTAGCCCGGATGAAGCGCTGCTGCTGTCGGAAGAGTCGCGGACAAGGCCAAGGGCAAGTTCACTGTTGGTGGCCTCGCTGCCTCGTCGACCCGCGGGGGAGCCACTGCCTCGATCGCCTCCCCTGGGGCAGCTTTCCAGATGTCGGCCGTCCTCTCTGAAGACCTTGAAGAAGAGTGTCGAAGCCCCGTCGTACTCGGAGTGGATGGCGTGCCTCCTCTCCGAGTTACAGGCACGGGCGATCATGCCTCATCCCCGAGTCATGAAGACGTCGCCGGAGTCGACGGCCTCGACCTCCGCCTCTGAGGCTTGGGTGCAGCCACAGCTCAACGGGCCCCTTCAGCAGTATCTCCCTCGCCAGGGACCATGGGAGCCGGATCCACGTGCGTGGAGGCATTGCTGCCCACACCAGAAAATCGCGGGTCGTGCCTTCGGTATGGGTCCGCGGACGGGGTGGCCGTGCGGCCACCGCTTGCTCTCCTCCACGGCTCCGTTCCTCGTGACATCTGTGGCCGCTCCCATGGTTGGAGATTTGCGTGCGAACATCTGTGTGGACCGGGAAACCTGATGGAGCGGGTTTGTGCCAAGCTCGCATTGCCATGGGTGCCACGGTGGCATCACGAGAGCAATCGTGCCTCTTCTTCGGCGGGAGCATCTCAGGTTCCACCTGAGGAGCCTTCCCCTTCTCCTCGGTGGAGAACCTCCTCACTGGCGCCATGGACGCTTTGGCAAGATGGCAAAATGAAGAAGAAGGAGAAGCAAGAGGCGAGAGGATGAAGATGAGCTGGGGGCTCCGCCCCCTCCCCCATTTATAGATGGAGGAAGGCTAACCGCCGGCCTCTCACTCTCCGAGCAATGATGGCCTTTTCGCATGCGCCAGGTAGTTGTCAAGTCAGGCGATTGTTGAGGCGGCATGGGAAAGTGGAGACACCCACGTCTCGTCAAGCGCCACGCGTCGGCTCGGTCTGCAGGTGATTGGAGCCTGTGGCGCCCGCCCTTGCCCTTTGGCTTGCCTTGAATCCAAGTTCGAGCGCGCCTTGGGCCCGGGGCTACTATCGGTGTTCTCGAAACCAGGGTACTTAGACTTGCCTGCCTGTGGCCCATGGTGTGGCTCCATCGACGGCATGGTACGACCCATCTATGACACTGTCACCTCGTGAGGGGCGAAGCCTCATGAGGCGGATGACACCAATACCTCCTGAGGGAGCGGCCTCCTCAGGCTGCTCCTGAGGAGCGGAGATTTCTATGCAGGTGCCCAACCTCAGGAGGTTGCGGTGACGCAAGCCATGACGACCAAGGCCAGGCGGGCACCAGCAGGTGCAGAGGATCCAGTTTCCTCTTTGGTGCACTACAAAAAAACACTTCCGTGATGATATGTGTTTGTCACAGTAGGTCACGTTTTCTGTCATGCAAGTACATCCATGACGATTTTATGGCAGAATCAAGATAGTCATACATGTGCTGTCGTAGAAGTGTTCCATGACATTACCAAAATTATCATCACATAAGTGTCCACTTCCATGAGATAAATCACGCATCATAGAAGTGCTTTCGTCAAGGGTAACTGACACATGGCATCCACCATAACGGGTCGCTGTTAAGCTATCGGGTCCCGGTTTGGATCCATAACCCGTTAACAGCCCGGACCAATGGCGCTTTTCCACGTGTAAAATTCTCATTCGCCGATGATCCACGTGTCGGCTCAGCGTTGGGACAGATGTCAACCGTCCTTTTGACAAGAATCGCCAATGAAACTTTGACACGTGGGATGGCCTAATAGAGGCCCAAAAGGTTTAAAAGCCGACCCAAGAACAGGCCAACACGATTTTGTCAGATATAATGGGCCGACCCGTTAACAGCCTAACATTTTCTGGACCAAATTATAGCCCACATCAGATACGGGCCATTAAATGACTGCAATATTTTGGACCAGTTTACAGCCCATATAAGATCCGGCCTGTCAACAACTTGCAATAGTTTGGGCCAAATTACGGTCCATACCTAATCCGGCCCATTAACTGACTTTCATTTCCTGGGCCAAATTACCGGCCATAACAGATACGACCCTTTTAATAGCTATTGTGCCATTGAGCCCATTGGGTGCCTAATTTGCTCTTCGGCCTCTTAATGGCCCGTTTAATAGTTTGGCCCCATATTAGGTTTGGCCTGTCAACGGCCCTGTCTACATATGGCCCTCTTTCGGCTCGGTTTCACTTTCGGCCATTTAAAGGCCCGAGTTGTACCTGGGCCTAATTATGGTCTGTAGTTACTTTCGGCCTCTTAACGGCCCCTAGTCTTCGTGGATACATTCTAGCCCAAACTGCCTATCGTCCCGTTAAAGGTCCTTAAGAATGTTGGGGCTAATTTTGGCCCGTTATACATCTATCTTACTTCCCGCCCGTCATGTAATTGGGCCAGCCAAGGCCCAAAAACATTTCACCATGTTAATGGTGAAGGAAATATGCCTTAGAGGTAATAATAAAGTTGTTATTTTATATTTCCTTATACATGATAAATGTTTATTATTCATGCTAGAATTGTATTAACCGGAAACTTGATACATGTGTGAATACATAGACAAAACAACGTGTCCCTAGTATGGCTCTACTAGACTAGCTCATTGATCAAAGATGGTTAAGTTTCCTAACCATGGACATGAGCTATCATTTGATAAATGGGATCATATCATTGGTGGAATGATGGATGGACAAGACCCATCCATTAGCTTAGCATAATGATCGTTCAGTGTTATTGCTACTGCTTTCTTCATGTCATATATACATATATATATATATATATATATATATATATATATATATATATATATATATATATATATATATA